>NW_026712300.1:8782442-9226118 GCF_030504385.1 Musca domestica
ATATTACGAAAAACAACAACTCGAGTCAAATTTCTTTCTAAGGGCGCAAGTGTACTCATGTAACAACAATGCTAGCATTAATATAGGCAGCAAAATGTGCAACAGCATATGACTAGATAAACAGAGCGCGCAAAGGTCATAACCACATTATATTTGAACTATACTAGGTTTAATAATACTATGGAAAGGGTAACATTACCACATTTAAAAACAACAATCAATACAAAACTATCTGTAACACACATTATCGCACAGCCAACACATTTAATCTTGAGGAAAAAGCACAAGTGCCAATATTGAAGACACACATCAAATTTATGTACCTGCATAGGTAACTTTTGCCATAAGCCATTACGATATTCAAATACGAAATGTAGAAAAAAGAACAAGTAAAAAAGCTGTAAGTTCGGCAGTGCCGAACTATGAATATCCTCCACCAATTGGAACGAATGTGGCAATTCTCAAAAACAATAAAATCCGTTAAAAAAAACTGTTAAAACCTTAAAAATACCGAATGTAGCTGTTACATTAGGGTCTGTACGACGACATGGACCTGAATAGGTAACTTTTGTCATAAGCTATTACAATATTCAAATGCGAAACTTAAAAAAAATCGGAGAATCATGTAGGTTATATCATCAAAATACCGAATATCGGGAGGTACCGTTATATGGGGGACATACGAAGACGTGGACCTACATGGCCCATTTTAAATACCAAAAGTTCTGCCAGATAATTTATATTTGCGTAAAATTGTATCTACATACTTCATTGCGTTCGAAAGTAAGAGTGATTTGCATAGACGGACGGATATTGCTAAATCGAAATAGACTTTTATGCTTATCAAACATATATATATATATATATATATATATATATATATATATATACACTTTTTGGGTTCTAAAATGTATATTTCGAGGTGTTACAAACGGAATGACAAACTTAATATACCCCCATACTATGGTGGAGGGTATAAAGGTCGGTGAATAATGTAGCTAAAATCATCAAAATACGAATATCGGGAGGTGCCCTTATATTGAGCCTATGCGAAGACGTGGACCAGGACCTGTAGTATCCATTACAAACTTCAAATACCTAATTTGAATCAATTCCCGTGAATAATGTCTCTAAAATCATCAAAATACTGAATATCGGGAGGTACCGTTATATGGGGGCTATACGACGACGTGGACCTGCACATTCAATTAGGCTGTAGTATTTATTACGAACTTCAAATAACAAATTTGAAACCGTTCCGGTGAGTTATGTCGCTAAAATCATCAAAATATCGAATGGGGGTGGGGCCGTTGTATGGGGGCTATACGACAATTTTCTGTTTAAGGCTGTAGTATCGATTACGGACTTCAAATACCAAATATCGGGTGGTGCCGTTATATGGGAGCTAGACGAAGACGTAGACAATTTTCTGTTGTAGGCCGTAGTATTCATTGCGAACTTAAAATACCAAATTTGATACAATCCCGGTAAATAATGTGGCTAAAATCATCAGAACACCGAATATCGGGAGCTACCGTTATATGGGGGCTATACAAAGACGTGGACCTACATGGCCCATTTTCAATAGCAAAAGTTACACATTTGAGTAACATTTTATCAACCTACTTCATTTCGTTCGGAAGCCAGAGTGATTTCCACAGACGGACGAACAGTGCTTAATTGACATAGAATTTTGTGCTGATCAAGAATATATATACTTTGTGGGGTCTAAAATGTATATTTAGGGGTGTTACAAACGGAATGACAAACTGTAGTATTCATTGTGAACTTCAAATACCAAATTTGATACAATTCCGGTAAATAATGTGGCAAAAATCATCAGAACACCGAATATCGGGAGCTACATTTATATGGGGCTATACAAAAACGTGGACCTACATGGCCCATTTTCAATACCAAAGGTCACACATTTGAGTAAAATTTTATTAACCTACTTCATTTCGTTCGGAAGCTACAGTGATTTCCACAGACGGACGGGCATTGCTTAATTGACAGAGAATTTTATGCTGATCAAGAATATATATACTTTGTGGGGTTTAAAATGTATAATTCGGGGTATTACAAACGGAACGACAAACTTAATATACCCTACTACTGTGGTGAAAGGTATGAAAATCTAGAAGTTCGTCCGGGCAGGGTGATCATGTATGTTACCCTTTCCATTTAAATTTGATGTGTGTCTAAACCTCATTATTGTCACTTGTGTTTTTTCCTCAATATTTAATGTGTTGTCGGGCTGTGCGATCATGTGTGTTATACACAGTTTTGTATTGGTTTTTGTTTTTATGTGTGGTAATGTTACTCTTTCCATAGTTTTATTGTTTTTTGGTTTGTTATTTTTGTGTTTTGGTTTTTTGTTCTCATTGGGGATGTTTGAAGCGCTTTGTGTTTGTGTGTAAGTGTGCATTGTTTGGGTTTTTCTTAAGCCATCCCTCACTCAGTATCATCCCATCTGTACCACTTGTGACACATATTATCAAAAAAGTTGTAAAAATTGTATTTGATATTATTTTTGCTCACTAAATTCAATCCATATAGGAAAACTGTTCAAAATTATTTTTGACGCCGAAGATGTACGAAGTCATTTGTAACATTTTAAGAATTACTAAGGCATTCTGATCCTAGATATTCCAGTATCCCACATGTACTTGTTGTGTTTTGGAAGATCTAAGATGAACAATATTTTGAAAAAATACATATGTGTCTGTTAGTGGAAGGTTCTTAGGTTTCCTATAGAAATGAATAGTGTTAGTATAGTACAGAGTTTTTTTTTTAATAGCTTTAGTATAAAATAAGAAATGCAATCGCAAGCATCAACATCAAATTGAAAATGGCACAAAATACTTACGATTTTTGCTACGAAACGTTCACTATTAAACGCAAATATTTAATGACATTTCATGACATTTCCCAAACGTCTGCACAAAGTGAATTGACACAGCAACCATCATATATTCCATCCCAACAAAGTGAAGGTGGAAACAAATTCTGCAACGAGTGCCATAAAGGGGTGCGAAAAATGTCGACTCACCTTCGTAGTGATGAACATCGACGTGGAATTAAACAAATTTTTAGTGGAAATTTGAACATTTTTAAAAAGTCTTTCGGCAAAAACATACTAACCGTTACGTATATTAATGCAAAAAATATTTTTCTGCCAAATGAATTATTAAGCAAAAGAATCAGTAGTCAGCTTGGTCGAAAGGAATTTTTTGAGAAATACACCTATAAAATTAAACATTGAGTTTATAGGAGAATATATTAAGCCCACAAATCAACATGATGAACCATTAACACCAGATATTAAACACAAGCCAACAAATTTTCTGTCATATGTCGAAAATGTCGTTGATAACGGAAGGTGATAATATAAGCCAAATATTCCACGATCACGCAATTCGCATAATTAATAAAATTTCAGAATTTCATGAAAGAGATTTTTGTTGGGCTTATAAAGCTCTATATAAATACAAATATAACTCATCAAGGATTTTGAGGCGAATAATGAAGATATTAGCATTAATATCTTCGGCTATGGTGGAAATCAGGTCGTTGGACCCTACTATCTAACCACAAAACAAAAGGTGATGCAAATTCATGAGGACGACAAGTTCCACTATATATTGATTATGGATATGTCACGCTAATTTAATATAGCACAGTAATATTACTATTAAATATGATAAATAATGAATATACATATATATAGGTTATTACGTTCGCAATTGACAGCATATAAAGGTAGATCAATAATTTTTAATGGTTGCATACAAAGATTCTAAACGGTAGCCGTATATGAGAAACATCAAAAGGAGCTTATTGGGTTCGTAAAGGAGATGTCAAAAGATGGAGAAAACATCATTCGTTTTAAAAACTACCACAAAAAAGAGAGAGTACCATTTGTGGTCTTCTGGATGCCGAATGTGTCCTAGAAGATTGCAATCCGGAGAACCTCAACACGAACACAGCTTCGGTAAAAGAGCACATTCATTGCGCATTTAGTTATTATATAAAATGTAGTTTTTATTAAAATCTTAGTAATTTTTATATTTATTATAGCTCCAATGCTGGGAAAAAGCAATGGCGGAATAAATCTGAGTTAAGGTTCTTAGACAGTTTTCGTTTATGTCTTCCAGTTTGGATAGTTTAGCTAAAAATCTACCTAAAACGCATTTCAAGCTGTTCGTAAACAGTTTCCAAATGATGATGAGTTCAATCTGCTAACTAAAAAATGAATACGTCGCTTTCACATTATTTCGCTCGAACTAGGGCGCCTGGCTACGATTTTGGTGGAGCGGAATTGTGTGATCACCCGTCCCAGGGAGTTTTTACCCCCGTGGACAAAAAAGTGACTACGGGGATGTTCCCCTAAAACAAATACAAATATGGAAGAAGGTAAAAAAGAAAGAAAAAGTTACGATGCAGGGTCTAAATAAACCAGTACCGGCGGGCGTTTGTGATCCAGCCGCGAGTGCCTTGGCATCTGTGGTCGAAGGTATTGCTACAAGCACGCAGCCTTCGGGCAACAAAACAGACAGTGGGTGGCGCACAAGACGATAGAAGTGAGTGAAAGCTTGGCGAATCTCACGACCAGAACGAAAAAGCTATCTGGGTCCCAACGGCGAACTCTCAAAAGGCAACAAAACAGCAAAAATGCTAAGGCGCAGGGAATTCAAAAAGTGAGCTACAAATACTCCCCCACTCCGTTGGAGGTAGGCAAGAGGATAAGGTCCCCTGTGGAACAGAAGCCGGCGAAAATGAGCAGATGCTCTGGGCAAACTATGTCAAGGACCTCGCAAAGGAGGCTGTAATAGGAATCCTTTGACCGAGGGCGACAAGGTTAGTCCCAGCACTGGAAAGGTGTGCCCAACCATGAAATCGACTGCTAACCTTGGGGTTTCCAAAAAGAAATCCCTGGTCCAACAGAAGAGAAAACGGACCGAGGAAATTGGTACGAAGCCGCTTTCTTACGCAAAGACAGCAACTTTCATAAAGACCATTTTGAAGAAGACCATTTTGGATCATATCATGGAAGGTGGAGATCCAATACCTATCGTGAGCAGCGGCATGAAAAATAATAAAATGTTCTTCAAGCTTGCTGCGCATGCCAACACTGCCGCCCTAAAAGGGGATAATCGAGAATATAAAACCCCGAAGGAAAGCGTCAGAGGATTTGGCAGCAAATTCGAGACGAAACGTATGCTCGAAGTCTTTGGAAGGCAAAATAAGACTTTGGACCTGAAGAGATGGGAAGTCTTTTACAGGAAGGAGGTAGCAGCGAGGAGGAGAAATAAGACCACCAAGCAATACAGAGGAGGGAGTCGGTGACAAAATTAAAGAATCTCACGAAGCCCGTATACTAGAGGACCAATGATCGAGGTCATCCAAATCAACCTTCATCGGAGCGAGACGGCAACCTTGGCTCTGATGAAACTAATAAATTCAGGTAAGATTCACATTAGTTTAATTCAGGAACCTTGGACAGTTTAGAACAAGATCTCTGGAGTAAACCATATTAACTACCAACTATTCTATGCCAATTCAGGGTCGTGACCGAGAACTTGTAAAATATGTCACAAAAACTTATGTTTTCTTTTCTCCCCAGAGTTCTCAGCAGTACTGAGGCTAGGGAATGGAAACATATACCTTGCGTCAGTATACCTACCGTTCGACGCGCCGACATTACGACCTGCGTCGGGACTGCAGCGACTTGTGAGCAAAACAAACCAAACAAGTAACGAAGTACTAGTAGGTAGCGATGCTAACTCTCACCACATTGCGTGGGGAAGTACTAACACCAATAAAAGGGACCAGCCTCTACTTGATTATCTAAATACTAACGACCTAATAATTCTTAACGCTGGGAATAAAGCGACCTTTGTAAACAAAATTAGGGAGGAGGTTTTAGAAAGTTTTATGTTATGCCATCAAATATTCTATCAATGTACTGCGTACCTGATTAACACTTGATATTTTCTCCCAAGCTTTGTTTTAGAATTTGTAAACCCTTCACCATCGTATGGAGGGTATATCAGGTTTGTCAATCCATAACACCTCAAAATATACAATTTGGACCCCACAAAGTATATGTATTCTTCTTAAGCATAAAATTCGATGTCGATTAAGCGATGTTCGTTTATACCGAACGAAACGAAGTAGGTTGATAAAATTTTAGTCAATTGTAAATATATGGTACCTCCCTATGTTCGGTACATTGTTGATTTTAGCGACATTATTCACCGAAGTTATTTTAAATTTGGTATTTGAAGATCATAATGGATACTACTGTCTAAAACAGGAATATACAAGGAAATTTGATCTCTCTGTGATCCGAACTAAGTGAACAATGCTTCAATTCAAACCCGCACGCAAGCGTTTAGGATGGCTCATTTTTCTGAACGTGTAGCAACGATACATTGGTGGGACCGGAGCAAAAATAACACGTTTTATTGCGAAAATCTGACATTTCCATCATCACCAGGATAAACATGACATACATAACCTAGTCTCCAAATTGTTTTTGGTAGTTGTTTTCGCCATCGAATACCAAATTGTTTCATAAGTTCTTTGACTCTACGATACCGTTTCATTAGACTTAGTGGATCTTCTCCCATTGAGGATTAAGGTGGAACTAGGAGGGGAAAACCTATGAGAAAATGACCGAACTAAGAGCAATTATTACGCATGTTTCCGGAAATGACTTTTAACTGCTGTTTCCCTAAGTCACTTCTTGAAATCCGATAGAAGAGCAAAGTGAATAGTTATTGACCGCATTAAAGTTTTCAAGTTCCATTTTTATATCTCGCGATGCGACCACGAAATTTGTCCCATGATCCGAAATTTAGGAACTAGGAATACCGTGAAGAACTATGAAACGTGAAACGCTGCTAAAGAGGATGCCCTAGATAAGTTCAATGTTGCTTCTACATGAATAGTTTTCGTGGCGAAGCAAATGATGACACACACATAACGTTTAGTAATTTTATACGCCCTTCCAGTAAACGATTCTATTTCAAAAGGATCGAAGGAGAGCAGCTCGTACGGCTGGAATAAGACTTATTACTCTCGGCATCCAATACTCGATACGAATAATACTCAACATAAATTAATTGATAATACGCAAAATGATGATGAATGTTTCCACAAAAATGACCTTGTTGTCATTTGTTTCTCTGTGAAACGCTATTTTCTTGATAGGCAGAATGAATTGCGAGGATAAACCGAAATACATATGAGAGAAACCCCAGAGCTTTTTCACGAGAAGATAATGCTTTAAGTGTTTCGTCATATTCGGAGAAGAATGCAAAATGGGATTCTAAATCTGTTTCCAATGTGAGATGACTTGTCATCTTCCTTTGTGACGAATCTATTTACAGCAATTTCAGGTCATGCCACCATATTACAGAGTAATTTACTCCGAAAGATTTATTCAGTTCCGACTTCCTATGTCGGGTGGATTTTCTTCCCATCTTATATTGAACCATTTTCCACTACTTACCATTGAACCATTTTCCACTTACAACCAAGGTTGTACATAGAGTTTTTCGCAAACCATGACGAAACAATGAAAGATTCTGTCCAGCAATTGAGTGTGCTAATAGGAATTTAAATTTCTCTCATACCGATTTTAGAAGATCTGAAGACAAAACCGCACCTCATAGTTCTAAACGAATTAACGATAAAAGATTGTTTAAATTTCGAAACTGTGAATATGGGGATTTTATTCAAACAATTGCGAGTAACTTTGATAGATTACCCGATCTTGAAGTGGAAAATTGGAAAGTTTTCAAAAAACATCAGGCGAGTAACCAAATTAATGGGAAGATTTATTGAAAATATGGCATCCTAGTTGGATCACACATGAAATAATGGAAAAGAATCATAGGTTGCCCACACCATGTCATGGAGGTGTTCACAAAACACTATTTTATTGACCAAACATAACCATATAAGTCAGAAAATATATTCTTAACTGTCAGGAATGTCAAGAGGGAAAATCTAGTCATTGAAATGTAATGCCTTCGTTAGGAAAATGAGTAGCAACAAATAGACCCTTTCAAAAATTGTAAATCGATTTTTTATGAAAATACCCTAAATCGGAAATGGGCAACGCATATATATTTATATTAGTAGATCATTGCACAAAATTCAAATCTAGTCATTGAAATGTAATGCCTTCGTTAGGAAAATGAGTAGCAACAAATAGACCCTTTCAAAAATTGTAAATCGATTTTTTATGAAAATACCCTAAATCGGAAATGGGCAACGCATATATATTTATATTAGTAGATCATTGCACAAAATTCTTAAGGTTGGAATAATCTCAGGAGCATTGATACAGCTTTGCTTTCCATGTTGTTTTGTTTGAAATGTTCAAGAATGTTGATGTTGCGTGTCTTGGGCTGGGATGTGATGGCTGAGACCTCCTCTTGTTAAATATGGTTGGGTTGGCCAGAGTCAAATTTCAACAATCCCAATGTCACATGTATTCGAATCGGAACATCCCTTTATTCTTTCTTTTGTTTAGAAACCTTTTTAGCCGTTGTTATTCCACAAATCTCCGTCAGTTGACCTTTGTTCTAATCTATTTAACTAGAGGATATTAGCAAACCTAACCTTACTATCTACCTCGTCATGAGGCTATCAAATATAAGAAACCACCGTAAATCTAAGTAGGTATTTCAATGCATAAAGAGTCACTTCAATCAAAGATAGCGTAAATTATAGCTGATTTCTCTGGTCCAATATAGCACGAAGACAATACGCTAGATTACTACGATCGTGTCCTATAAAAATGTGAAATGAAAAATTGTATAAAGAATGTCAAATTTCTAAAGATAAGTATTTTTCATTTTACTGTCATAGAACAAGAATCCAAAAAAAAAACCCAAAAAGAAAACTTGGGAGATAAAATCGATTTCTAATCAGCTACGCAGTACATTGATAAAATATCTGAAAACATAACATAAAAGTTTCAATCAAACATACCTGTAAAAAATAATACATATTTTACCATTAATTGTTGTATAAACGTTAAACTATTGTAAATAAACAAGCCACATTGCTCGCGAATCCGCATTCGAAAAAGCTATAGTTATATAATTAGCCACAGTATTGCCGAATGTATTTTATGTATGGTTACAGAGTTAAAAATATTAATATTTGGAATTTAAGTTTATACGGGAGAAAGTCTATAAATTAATGAATTTTACAGTATTCTACCAACTATACGAGTACTTACGATCTCGTCAACTGGGTAAAAAAAGTTTTTTTCTGTCTTAGAAATTATTTTTAAAATAACTTCTATAGAGAATATCCCAGACTAAAAACAAGGGAACTGATGAGGATTGGTGGCTCTTTTCGAAACATAGGTATTCCCCGCTTTACCCCTTTGTAAGCATTACTATCGTTATCCACTTATAAGCAAACGTTATTTTTATAAAAACAGCAATAATGAGATTAACCATGACCAAACATGCTAACACTGTTCCAAAAAATTTTACGGTGCAGTTCTGTATTCTTCGGCTGCATTTGTTTTTCTAACAATACATTATGTGTCCAAATTAACATTATTTATTGGTTTTGCTTCTGATTTGCTTTCAAAACGCCAGTCACTCAGTTCGATTTGTTCATCCCAGCTACTAATGCTGTGGTAAAATTTAATGCAACCTTCAGGTCCCAACGGAATGAAGAGCTCCACGTTTGCATCCTAGAATTACAAGGAGCTGACGTCTTAACACAATGGGATAATGTTAAATTCCAATTTGAAACGTGCCTGAATAATCTATATGATGATAAAAATTCTAATGAGGACGACATTTCAGCCGCCGACATCAAATATGATGTCGCTTATAACTATTTTTTAAATGTTCTATCGTGCATAAACAGAAAGCTAGGTGAATTACGGACCTCGCCTAAGTCACCTGTAATAGTAACTTCCCCAAAATCTAATATAAGTAACACTTCAATACCTCGTTCGGATGATACAGGCGCCATATCGAATGTACCGCATCGATCCGAAACTTCCCAAAATGTATCTTCCTTATCCTGAAGAAATGAAAATTTCGGTCACAGGTTGAATTTGCCACCCTGTGACATCGAAGTTTTCAATGCCAATTTTCTTTCCAAAATCTAATATAAGTAACACCTCAATACCTCGTTCCGATGATACAGGCACCATATCGAATGTACCTCATCGATCCGCAACTTCCCAAAATTTATCTTTTACATCCTGAAGAAATGAAACAGGTTGAATTTGCCACCCTGTGACATCGAAGTTTTCAATGCCAATTTTCTTTCCTGGCCTACGTTCTGGGAGTTATTTTTACCATTTAAATCCACAGTAGCGGCATAAGCGATATTAAGCGTTTATGCCATTTGGATAATAAAATCAGTGCCTATGCTCATGAAAATGTGTCCAAGTTTACGCTTACACAAAAAAAGTTTAGCTTAGCATGGAGTGCATTGTTTTCTACTTATGAAAATCCGCCAATTTTGGAGAACAACCAACTGAAGCTCCTCCATGGCCTTCCAGTTTTAGACAAAGAAACTAGTGCAGGGTTAAAGAAACTACAAAGAGGTATAAAGGGTGTATTTCGTTCATGTCTAATTATGATGTGTTTACCAAAACTTGGATCTTATTCTAGTTTTCTGTGTCATCAGAAATTACTTAAGAACTGCGTGGGAATTTGGGAAAAAAGTACTACAAAAAAATCAATTCTTTCTACGTGTAAAGATCTGGATCATTTTCTCACAGAAAGGATCCAAACTCACTCCATTACGCCGAACCTCTAAACAATGGTAAATGTTCCCTTTCAGCGAATGGTGCAACGAATACATCATATTCCGTCAAAGCCCGTGCCTCTTATTTCTCAAGGTTACCTTGTAAATCCCTACCTAAAATTGTGCGCTTTGTTCACGACAAAGGCATCATCTAAGAATTTTTCATAAATTCCTAAGTCTTTCAGTTCCTAAAAGAGTCTGCACAGTAAAGAAACATTTGTGTTGTCTTAATTGTTTGTCTCACAGCCATGAAGCCTCTAAATGTAACAGCATTTACAAATGCGCCATATGCAATCACGGCATCAGAAGAAGTCTAGATCAGGTAATTCTACCTACTACTTCTACCAGTATCACAGGGTCTTCAAGCCGACTGGTAGTCATACCATCCAGAGCAGAAAAATATTGTTAGGCACAGATATGATCCATATTGTGAACGAAGATACTACGTACCCAGCTAGAGCCTCGAAAGATCCTGCTTCAGAAGCATCTTTTGTTTCTGAACGTATGCAAAAAAGATTGGATATAGGCGCGAATAACGTTCAAGCTTCAACCTCGGGAGTTAGTGGGTCCGTTTCCCAAATTTCCCGTAACCAATATTCCATTCGTATCAGTTATGCTACGCAAACAATGGATACTAATGCTCTGTTTTTGCCGATATTTGCAGAAAATCTGCCATCATTTTCTTCTAGACATGACACCCAAAATCCTGCTACGGGGGCTTGTACAAATGTGTTAGGACCATTAATAGCACAGAACACCGTCTTCGGCTGAATCATTACTGGTCAAATGCCTAACTCCCATCTACAACTTCCTATTTAGAGATTCTCCCTAGATTTGGGTAAATAACTGGGGACTTTGAGTCACGTTTGCTCACACCTTTCTCTACGGACGCATTTTCCATACATGTTTAAAGTATAGGTCAGTTTTTCTACGAAAAACACAAAGATTCATTCACCTACACTTCGTCCTCCTACTAGCAACGCAAATATTGATTTTTTCATTTGTTACATAAATAACTTTTAATCCACATAAACAATGACTATACGGCCATCTGTACTTCATTTTGAAAGAAGCATCCCATATTGTTCATATGTCATTCTTGGAATGCTAAATCTTAAAGGAGATGCTTCACATCTAAAATTATTTCTTTTGCTGAATCACTGGTCCACAACTCACCAAATATAACCGAATATGAGGGGCGAAATTTAATATTGAAGACAGCACTTTCATCCGACGGCGACTTTAGTTCATCTTCCACTCCTACGGCAGATGAATTACGTTAAGTCTCCTCTCTACTTTTTCGCTGCAAATTAAGAAAAATATAGTTTGATGGCCGCGTTAGAGTTTCGAGGCATCGAGCTATACAGTTGACCTACGGTTGACTATACGACATACGATTTTGTGGTCACTCTGACCCGTTCCTATTTACATTTTCGCTTCCTCTCTACCTTTCATATGAGTTGGAAAATTTAGAGAGATGGTTGCGACAATGGTGTGCGGATTACGCCCCATCGCCCCAACGATCCCTGGAGTTTCTTCAAGAGATATCAGTGGTTTCGCTTCATTGGACTCGACGAGTTCAACTTTCAAACGATCAGGACATTATCGATGCATTGCACGATCTTGCTATTCGAGTTCTTCAGTTTTCATTATACGATTGCACGGTTTTAAATTTGTCATTTGAAGTTCGTATTAGGTACTACAGCATAAAACATAAAATGACCCTTGTAAGTCCACGTCTTCTATAGCCCCCATATAACGGTACCGACCGACATTCGGTATTTTGATGATGCAAGCGACATTATTTACCGGAATTGCTTCAAATTTGGTATTTAAAGTTCGTAATGGATACTACATTCTAAGACAGAAAATCAGCCATGTAGGCCCACGTCTTCGTATAGCTCCCATATAAGGGTATCTCCCTATATTGGGTATGTGATCAAAATACTTTATTTAGCGACATTATTTACCGCAACTTTTTCAAATTTGGTATTTGAATTTCGTAATGAATACCATAGCATATGAAAGAAATTGTTTGTACAGGTCAACGGCCTCGAATAGTCCCCATATAATAGTCCTCATTTTGAAAATTGCCAAAATTGTACCAAATGGTGGAGGGTATTCAAAGTTTGGCCGTGCCGAACTTACAGCCTTTTTCCTTGTTTTTTTGTCAGGCATATTATCCCTAGAAGTTATTTTAAAAATAACTTCTATGACAAAAAATTTTTTTTTTACCCAACTGACATCGTAATAGAAGTGGAACCGAAGAATTAAATAAAACTAGCCCTAGGTATTCCGTGCCTTACCCCCTGGTAAGCATTACCATCGTTCTCCACTAAGAGACAAACGTTGTTTTTATAAAAACAACAATAAAGGTATTAAGCCTGACCAATTTGCAAAAACAAAATAATATGGTATCCCGAACAAACAAGCTAACACTGTTCTATTAATAGACAAGGCACGAGTTCTTGTGGTATAGGGTATTAAAAGCTTGGCCCGGCCGAACTTAATGTTTTTTTACTTGCTTTATTTGTCGAGAGCCTTTCCAATCCGAATTTCCACAAACTTTGTAATTGGGGGGTCTTCGTAGTTAAATTTTCTAAATCGTTTTTCGGTCGGAAAATTCATTCTTTTGTAGAACTTTGAAGACTTGTTAGAGTTTTTGGCTTATGTTTTTCGTTTTTACAATGACTGTCACTCTTCGCACGTTTGCCTCTACTTCTTTAGAACCCTTCGCATATCCATTATTGCTCAAACACGTGCTTTGCTGAGGACCACAAGTCTATTACTCCAAAGTTAATTTCTTTTACTTAACCCTTTTTTGGACTAAGACGGTGATATGCGCCTTAATGGCCATTTAAGTCTCCAACGCTGTCATACACGAAACGTCAACCATTAATATTGGCGTAGTCTTGCCGATTTGTTCTCTTGCTTGAAGAATTTGTGCACGCTATTTCCACCTATCGATTCCGAAGATAAAATATCTTATTTGGTTTGTTTTCTATCGCTGTAAAACGTGTATTTTTGAGGAGGAGTGCTCGTGTACTGAAATCATGGGCGCTCTTCCCCAGAAGTGGAAACAATGGAGAAATCGTACACTGAGCCATATAATAAATAAAAGGGATTTAGAAGTATAAATTTAAATTCCAATATCATTCATGAAAATAGAATTGGCTTAATTGTATTTAAACTTAATACATTTGAAACTCACAAATTTTCAGACAACTCTGCATACCAAATTTTGATCGATTCTTCCCAGTTCGAAAAGATTCGGAAATTGGCATGTTTCGAGGCTTTACACATTTTTGAAGTAGATTTTGGCGGATTGTAACATGTTTAATGTTTCTGTGTACATTTTGAGTCCTTTCTGAAACGGATTTTCGAAATTTCCGAAAACCTTTTGTGCAAAATAAATAAATATATCTACAAAAAAAAAAATTAAAACAATATCTCTTCGTGGTTGCTTCATAGTATTGAAATGGTATGTAATTTTCTCCCGTTTAATACAAATTTTCAAAATGTGTTTCCGCAAACTAGCTTTGATTGAAATTGAAAGTTTTATGTTATGCCATCAAATATTCTATCAATGTACTGCATACCTGATTAACACTTGATATTTTCTCCCAAGTTTTGTTTTAGAATTTGTATACCCTTCACCATCGTATGGAGGGTATATCAGGTTTGTCAATCCATAACACCTCAAAATATACATTTTGGACCCCACAAAGTATATATTCTGGATAAGCATAACATTCTATGTCGATTAAGCGGTGTTCGTCTATAGCCTACCGAACAAAACGAAGAAGGTTGATAAAATTTTAGTCAATTGTAAATTATGTAGGGAGGTACCATTATATGGTACCTCCCTATTTTCGGTACATTGTTGATTTTAGCGACCTTATTCACCGAATTTATTTTAAATTTGGTATTTGAAGGTCTTAATGGATACTAATGCGTAAGACAGCAAATTGTCTGTGCAGGTCCACATGTTGGTATAGCCCTATATAATGGTACTTCCCATATTCCGAATTTTGATTATTTTAGCTCCATTTTTTTATTTTTCTGTTCAAGTTTCGCATTTGAATATTGTAATCGCTTATGGCGAAAGTAATGTAGCATAGTGTCTACGTGTAATATTGGACCAGAGAAATCAGTTATAATTTACGCAATCGCAAAGTGAGGCTTCATGCGTTGAAAAACCTTCTCAGCGTTGATGGTAATTTATCTTGTTTGTTTGCCCCATGTCGAGGTGAATATTATTTGAAGGGCTTGCTAATATCCTGTTTCGAAATTATATATTATTTGTCAAAATTCTAAATATTTCAAGGTTTGTATGGTGATTTTTATTCCAGGAGTTTTACATTTTCATTCCATCTATAAATTTTTGCTGGTGCTCTATTCCGTGAATTTGCAAATTCAACTATGTATCATTCTGGCATTCTTTTCTTTACATTACAATTATTTGGGTCTATCACACCTTCCAAAAATATATTGATATATCTTCCATCGATGTAGTGTAATTTGTCTTCCATATAACAAAGTACCTCCAATAAACCACCCAGAAACTCCGTATTAAGCCAAACGTTTACAACAGATCCCACATGAGGTCTAGTTTAATACATAATGGGTCCTTTATACATTCCAACTATTTAACTCATATACAATTTTGAACGTGTTAACTAAAATTTTTTTGGGACCTCTTTCATCTCTTCGCTCGAACACAGTGTCTCGCCCTTCCAGTAAACGATATGTTAGGAATATACAAGGAAATTTGATCTCTCTGTGATCCGAACTAAGTGAACAATGCTTAAATTCAAACCCGCACGCAACCGTTTGGGATGGCTCATTTTTCTGAACGTGTAGCAACGATACATTGGTGGGACCGGAGCAAAAATAACACGTTTTATTGCGAAAATCTGACATTTCCATCATCACCAGGATAAACATGACATACGTAACCTAGTCTCCAAATTGTTTGTGGTAGTTGTTTTCGCCATCGAATACCAAATTGTTTCATAAGTTCTTTGACTCTACGATACCGTTTCATTAGACTTAGTGGATCTTCTCCGATTGAGGATTAAGGTGGAACTAGAAGGCGAAAACCTATGAGAAAATGGTCGAACTAAGAGCAATTATTACGCATGTTTCCGGAAATGACTTTTAACTGCTGTTTCCCTAAGTCACTTCTTGAAATCCGATAGAAGAGCGAAGTGAATAGTTATTAACCGCATAAAAGTTTTCAAGTTCCATTTTTTTATCTCGCGATGCGACCACGAAATTTGTCCCATGATCCGAGATTTAGGAACTAGGGATACCGTGAAGAGCTATGAAACGTGAAACGCTGCTAAAAAGGATGCCCTAGATAAGTTCAATGTTGCTTCTAGATGAATTGTTTTCGTGGCGAAGCAAACTATGACATAAACATAACCTTTAGTAATTTTACACGCCCTTCCAGTAAACGATTTTATTTCAAAAGGGTCGAAGGAGAGCAGCTCGTACGGCTGGAATAAAAGTTTTTATTCTCGGGGCCAATACTCGATACGAATAATACTCAACATGAATTAATTGATAATACGCAAAATGATGATGAATGTTTCCACAAAAATGAGCTTGTTGTAATTTGTTTCTCTGCGAAACGATATGATCTTGATGAGCAGAATGAATTGCGAGGATAAACCGAAATACATATGAGAGAATCCCCAGAGCTTTTTCACGAGAAGATAGTGCTTTAAGTGTTTCGTCATATTCGGACAAAAATGCAAAATGGAATCGTATACCAGAATATTCTAAATCTGTTTGCAATGTCAGATGACTTGTCATCCTCCTTTGTGACGAATATATTTACAGCAATTCCTGCCCATGCCACCATATTACAGAGTAATTCAGTCCGAAAGATTTATTCAGTTCCGACTTCCTATGTCAGGTGGATTTCCTTCCCATCTTACATTGAACCATTTTTCACTGTTTACCATTGAACCATTTTCCACTTACAACCAAGGTTGTACATAGGGTTTTTCGCAACCACGACGAAACAATGAAAGATTCCGTCCAGCAATTGAGTGTGCTAATAGGAATTTAGATTTCTCTCATACCGATTTTAGAAGATCCGAAGACAAAACCACACCGCATAGTTCTAAACGAATTAACGATAAAAGATTGTTTAAATTTCGAAACTGTGAATATCGGGATTTGATTCAAACAATTACGAATAACTTTGATAGATTATCCGATCCGAAGTGGAAAATTGGAAAGTTTTCAAAAAACATCTGACGAGTAACCAAATTAATGGGAAGATTTATTGAAAATATGGCATCCTAGTTGGTTCACACATGAAATAATGGAAAAGAATCATAGGTTGCCCACACCATGTCATGGAGGTGTTCACAAAACACCATTTTATTGACCAAACATAACCATATAAGTCAGAAAATATATTCTTAACTGTCAGGAATGTCAAGAGGGAAAATCTAGTCATTGAAATGTAATGCCTTCGTTAGGAAAATGAGTAGCAACAAATAGACCCTTTCAAAAATTGTAAATCGATTTTTTAGGAAAATACCCTAAATCGGAAATGGGCAACGCATATATATTTATATTAGTAGATCATTGCACAAAATTCTTAAGGTTGGAATAATCTCAGGAGCATTGATGCAGCTTTGCTTTCCATGTTGTTTTGTTTGAAATGTTCAAGAATGTTGATGTTGCGTGTCTTGGGCTGGGATATGATGGCTGAGACCTCCTCTTGTTAAAAATGGTTGGGTTGGCCAGAGTCAAATTTCGACTATCCCAATGTCACATGTATTCGAATCGGAACATCCCTTTATTCTTTCTTTTGTTTAGAAACCTTTTGTAGCCGTTGTTATTCCACAAATCTCCGTCAGTTGACCTTTGTTCTAATCTATTTAACTAGAGGATATTAGCAAACCTAACCTTACTATCTACCTCGTCATGAGGCTATCAAATATAAGAAACTACCGTAAATCTAAGTGGGTATTTCAACGCATAAAGCGTCACTTCAATCAAAGATAGCGTGAATTATAGCTGATTTCTCTGGTCCAATATAGCACGAAGACAATACGCTAGATTACTACGATCGTGTCCTATAAAAATGTGAAATGAAAAATTTTATAGAGAATGTCAAATTTCTAAAGATAAGTATTTTTCATTTTACTGTCGTAGAACAAGAATCCAAAAAAAAAAAACCCAAAAAGAAAACTTGGGTGATAAAATCGATTTCTAATCAGCTACGCAGTACATTGATAAAATATATGAAAACATAACATAAAAGTTTCAACAAAACATAGCTGTAAAAAATAATACATATTTTACCATTAATTGTTGTATAAACGTAAAACTATTGTAAGTAAACAAGCCACATTGCTCGCGAATCCTCATTGGAAAAAAGCTATAGTTATATAATTAGGCACAGTATCGCCGAATGTGTTTTATATATGGTTACAGAGCTAAAAATATTAATATTTGGCTTTTAAGTTTATATGGGAGAAGGTCTATAAATTAATGAACTTTTACAGTATTCTACTTACGATCTCGTCAACTGGGTAAAAAAGTTTTTTTCTGTCATAGAAATTATTTTTGAAATAACTTCTATAGAGAATATCCCAGACAAAAAACAAGGGAACTGATGAGGATTGGTGGCTCTTTCCGAAACATAGGTATTCCCCGCTTTTCCCCTTTGTAAACATTACCATCGTTATCCACTTATAAGCAAACGTTATTTTTATAAAAACAGCAATAATGAGATTAACCATGACCAAACATGCCAACACTGTTCCAAAAAATTTTGCGGTGCAGTTCTGTATTCTTCGGCTGCATTTGTTTTTCTAACAATACATTATGTGTCCAAATTGACATTATTTATTGGTTTTGCTTCTGATTTGCTTTCAAAACGCCAGTCACTCAGTTCGATCTGTTGATCCCAGCTACTAATGCTGTGCTTAAATTTAATGCAACCTTCAGGTCTCAACGGAATGAAGAGCTCCACGTTTGCATCCTAGAATTACAAGGAGCTGACGTCTGAACACTATGGGATAATGTTAAATTCCAATTTAAAACGTGCCTGAATAATCTATATGATGATAAAAATTCTAACGAGGACGACATTTCAGCAGCCGACATCAAATATGATGTCGCTTATAAATGTTGTAGCGTGCATAAACAGAAAGCTAGGTGAATTACGGACCTCGCCTAAGTCACCTGTAATAGTAACTTCCCCAAAATCTAATATAAGTAACACCTCAATACCTGGTTCCGATGATACAGGGACCATACCGAATGTACCCCATCGATCCGCACCTTCCCAAAATTAATCTTTTACATCCTGAAGAAATAAAAATTTCGGTCACAGGTTGAATTTGCCACCCTGTGACATCGAAGTTTTCAATGCCAGTTTTCTTTCCTGGCCTACGTTCAGGGAGTTATTTTTACCATTTAAATCAACAATAGCTGCATAAGCGATATTAAGCGTTTATGCCATTTGGATAATAAAATCAGTGGCTATGCTCATGAAATTGTGTCCAAGTTTACGCTTACACACGAAAAGTTTAGCTTAGCATTTTGGTGAACAACTAACTTAAGCTCCTTAACGACCTTCCAATTTTAGACAAAGAAACTAGTGTAGGGTTAATGAAACTACAAAGAGGTATAAACGGGTGTATTTCGTCCATGTCCAACTATGAGGTGTTGACCAAAAATGGGATCTTATTCTAGTTTTCTGTGTCATCAGAGATTACTTAAGAACTGCGTAGCTCTTTGGGAATAAAGCATAAAAAATAAAACTAGTCTGTCTTCGTGTAAATATTTGGTCATTTTTTCACCTATTTGCGTGATATTAGAGGCATCGATTACGTCGAACCTCCAAACAATGGTAAATGTTCCCTTTCTGCAATACATCATATTCCGTCAAAGCCCGTGCCTCTCATTTCTCAAGGTTACCTTGTAAATCCCTGCCTAAATTATGTGCGTTTTGTTCACGACAAAGGCAGAATTTGTCATAAATTCCTAAGTCTTTCAGGTCCTGAAAGAGTCTGCACGGTTAAGAAACATTTGTGTTGTTTTAATTGTTTGTCTCACGGCCATGAAGCCTCTAAATGCAACAGCATTTACAACTGCGCTATATGCAATAAACGGCATCACACGCTGTTACACATCGAGGCCACGACTCAATCGTATTTAGAAGTCCAGATGAGGTAATTCTATCTACTACTGCTACCAGTATCACATTAGGGTCTTCAAGCCGACTGGTATTTCATACCATCCAGAGCAGAAAAATATTGTTAGGCACAGATATGGTCCATATTGTGGGCGAAGGTACTACTTACCCAGCTAAAGCCTCGAGAAATCCTGCTTCAGAGACATCTTTTGTTTCTGAATGCATGCGCAAAAGATTGGATATCGGCGCGAATAACGTTCAAGCTTCAATCTCGGGGGTTAATGGGTCCGTTTCCCAAATTTCCCACAAGCAATATCCCATTCGTATAAGTTTTGCTACGCAAACAATGGATACTAATGCTCTGATTTTGCCGAAAATTGCAGAAAATCTGCAATGACATGACACCCAAAGATCCTGCTACGGGGGCTTGTACAAATGTGTTACGACCATTAACAGCACAGAACACCGTCTTCGGCTGGATCATTACTGGTGCAATGCCTAACTCCTATCTACAACCAGCTATTTAGAGATTCTCCCTAGATTAGGGTAAATAACTGGGGACTTTGAGTCACGTTTGCTCACACCTTTCCCTACGGACGCATTTTCCATACATGTTTAAAGAATAGGTCAGATTTTCTACGGAAAACACAAAGATTCATTCACCTACACTTCGTCCTCCTACTTGTAAAACAAATATTGATTTTTTCATTTGTTACACAAATAACTTTTAATCCACATAAACAATGACTATACGGCCATCTGTACTTCATTTTCAAAAAAGCATCCCGTGTTGTTCATATGGCATTCTTGGAATGCTAAATCTTAAAGGAGCAAAAGAAATAATTTTTTTGATCCAGCAAAAGAAATAATTTTAGATGTGAAAATTATTTCTTTTGCTGGATCACTGGTCCACATCTCACCAAATATAACCGAATATGAGGGGCGATTTTAATTCATCTTCCACTCCTACGGCAGATGAATTACGTCAAGTCTCCTCTCTACTTTTTCGCTGCAAATTAAGAAAAATATAGTTTGATGGCCGCGTTGTACGACCTACGATTTTGTGGTCACTCTGACCCGTTCCTATTTACATTTTCGCTTCCTCTCTACCTTTCATATGAGTTGGAAAATTTAGAATGATGGTTGCGACAATAGTGTGCGGATTACGCCCCATCGCCCCAACGATCACTGGAGTTCCTCCAAGGGATATCAGTGGTTTCGCTTCATTGGACTCGACGAGTTCAACTTTCAAATGATCAGGACATTATCGATGCATTGCACGATCTTGCTATTCGAGTTCTTCAGTTTTCATTATACGATTGCACGGTTTTAAATTTGTCATTTTAAGTTCGTAATAGGTACTACAGCATAAAACATAAAATGACCCTTGTAAGTCCACGTCTTCTATAGCCCCCATATAACGGTACCACCCGACATTCGGTATTTTGATGATGCAAGCGATATTATTTACCGGAATTGCTTCAAATTTGGTATTTAAAGTTCATAATGGATACTACATTCTAAGACAGAAAATCAGCCATGTAGGCCCACGTCTTCGTATAGCTCCCATATAACGGTACCTCCCTCTATTGGGTATTTTGATCATTTTAGCGACATTATTTACCGCAACTTTTTCAAATTTGGTATTTGAATTTCGTAATGAATACCATAGCCTATGAAAAAAATGGTTGTACAGGTCAACGGCCTCGAATAGTCCCCATATAATAGTCCTCATTTTGAAAATTGCCAAATTTGTACCATATGGTGGAGGGTATTCAAAGTTCGGCCGTGCCGAACTTACAGCTTTTTTACTTGTTTTTTTGTCAGGCATATTCTCCCCAGAAGTTATTTTAAAAATAACTTCTATGACAAAAAAAAAACTTTTTTTTACCCAATTGAGAAGATCGTTATAGAAGTGGAACCAAAGAATTAAATAAAACTATCTCCTTTTGTTATAGAAATATAATCTCCTTATTGTTATAGAAATTATTTTTAAAGTAACTTATGGGGAGAATATCCCAGACAAAAAACAAGGGAACTGATGAGGATTGGTGGCTCTTTCCGAAACCTAGGTATTCCGTGCCTTACCCCCTGGTAAGCATTACCATCGTTCTCCACTAAGAGACAAACGTTGTTTTTATAAAAACAACAATAAAGGTATTAAGCCTGACCATTTTGCAACAACAAAATAATATGGTATCCCGAACAAACAAGCCAACACTGTTCTATTAATAGACAAGGCACGGTCGACGAGAAGTTTTTGTGGTGAAGGGTATTAAAAGCTTGGCCAGGCCGAACTTAATGTTTTTTAATTGCTTTATTTGTCAAGAGCGTATACCTATATAAAGTATAGCGTTATGGGAGCAGAATATTAAAGACAAATCTTCTTTATCGTCTTGGGAGAATTAGACAAATTTCTCACTGAATAAATTCAAACTCTTGTCTCCAGCTAACTTTGTCGCAATGAATATCATTCTATTCTTTATTGCCCTAAATTTAGAAATCTTTTTTTTAAAAAGAGATTTGAAACTGCTAAAAATGAGGGAGCTTGCCGTAATCGTCTTTCTGTCGGACACCCTGTTAAGAATTGCTTAGGTAGCTATATTTTTAACCTTTGTAAAAGTCGTCTTCAAACGTTGTTGCATAGGCCTTCTCCAGCTTGTCGCTTAGACCATTTAACACAGTCCTTTCAAATGAAGTAATTCCTCTATATATGCCACTTCACTTCGCATCAGCTCTCCTGTTGATTCGTTCACATTTGTTAAAACCAGCATGTTTGTTCTTTCAAAAATTTCTGGAAATCTGGAAAATTAACCGGTCCCATGCCATCTTCTTCAGTCCAGGTCTTTACGACTGTGTTGGATTTTGCTGAGGAAGAGTCTCTCAGCAAAACACTACTCCGGTTTCGGGAACACTACTCCGGTTTCGGTCGGAAAATTCATTCTTTTGCAGAACTTTGAAGACTTGTTAATGTTTTTGTCTTATGTTTTTCGTTTTTACAATAACTGTCACTCTTCGCACGTTTGCTTCTACTACTTTAGAACCCTTCGCATATCCATTATTGCTCAAACTTGTGCTTTGCTGAGGAGCACAAGTCTATTACACCAAAGTGAATTTATTTTACTTAACCCTTTTTGGACTAAGACGGTGATATGCGCCTAAATGGTCATTTAAGTCTCCAACGCTGTCATACACGAAGCGTCAACCATTTATATTGGCGTAGTCTTGCCGATTTGTTCTCTTGCTTGATTTGTGCACGCTATTTCCACCTATCGATTCCGCAGATAAAATATCTTATTTGGTTTGTTTTCTATCGCTGTAAAACGTGTATCCTTGAGGAGGAGTGCTCGTGTACTGAAATCATGGGCGCTCTTCCCCAGAAGTGGAAACAATGGAGAAATCGTACACTGAGCCATATAATAAATAAAAGGGATTTAGAAGTATACATTTAAATCCCAATATCATTCTTGAAAATAGAATTGGCTTAATTGTATTTAAACTTAATACATTTGAAACTCACAAATATTCAGACAACTCTGCATACCAAATTTTGATCGATTCTTCTCAGGTCGAAAAGATTCGGAAATTGGCATGTTTGGAGGCTTTACACATGTTTGAAGTAGATTTTGGCGGATTGTAACATGTTTAATGTTTCTGTGTACATTTTGAGTCCTTTCTGAAACGGATTTTCGGAATTTCCGAAAACCTTTTGTGCAAAATAAATAAATATATCTACAAAAAAATTTTAAAACAATATCTCTTCGTGGTTGCTTCATAGTATTGAAATGGTATGTAATTTTCTCCCGTTTAATACAAATTTTCAAAATGTGTTTCCGCAAACTAGCTTTAATTGAAATTGAAAGTTTTATGTTATGCCATCAAATATTCTATCAATGTACTGCGTACCTGATTAAAACTTGATATTTTCTCCCAAGCTTTGTTTTAGAATTTGTATACCCTTCACCATCGTATGGAGGGTATATCAGGTTTGTCAATCCATAACACCTCAAAATATGCATTTTGGACCCCACAAAGTATATATTCTTGATAAGCATAACATTCTATGTCGATTAAGCGGTGTTCGTCTATAGCCTACCGAACAAAACGAAGTAGGTTGATAAAATTTTAGTCAATTGTAAATTATGTAGGGAGGTACCTCCCTATTTTCGATACTTTGTTGATTTTAGCGACATTATTCACCGAATTTATTTTAAATTTGGTATTTGAAGGTCTTAATGGATACTAATGCGTAAGACAGCAAATTGTCTGTGCAGGTCCACATGTTGGTATAGCCCTATATAATGGTACTTCCCATATTCCGAATTTTGATTATTTTAGCTCCATTTTTTTATTTTTCTGTTCAAGTTTCGCATTTGAATATTGTAATCGCTTATGGCAAAAGTAATGTAGCATAGTATCTACGTGTAATACTGGACCAGAGAAATCAGTTATAATTTACGCAATCGCAAAGTGAGGCTTCATGCGTTGAAGAATCTTCTTAGCGTTGATGGTAATTTATCTTGTTTGTTTGCCCCATGTCGAGGTGAATATTATTTGAAGGGTTTGCTAATATCCTGTTTCGAAATTTTGCTTATATGTTATATGTCAAAGTTCTAAATATTTCAAGGTTAGTTTGGTGGTTTTTATTCCAGGAGTTTTACATTTTTATTCCATCTATAAATTTTTGCTGGTGCTGTATTCCGTGAATTTGCAAATTCAACTATGTATCATTCTGACATTCTTTTCTATATATTACACTTATTTGGGTCTATCACACCTTCCAAAAATATATTGATATATCTTCCATCGATGTAGTGTAATTTGTCTTCCATATAACAAAGTACCTCCAATAAACCACCCAAAAACTCCGTATTAAGCCAAACGTTTACAACAGATCCCACATGAGGTCTAGTTTAATACATAATGGGTCCTTTATACATTCCAACTATTTAACTCATATACAATTTTGAACGTGTTAACTAAAATTTTTTTGGGACCTCTTTCATCTCTTCGCTCGAACACAGTGTCTCGAAAGATTTGTTAGGAATATACAAGGAAATTTGATCTCTCTGTGATCCGAACTAAGTGAACAATGCTTCAATTTAAACCCGCACGCAAGCGTTTAGGATGGCTCATTTTTCTGAACGTGTAGCAACGATACATTGGAGGGACCGGAGCAAAAATAACACGTTTTATTGCGAAAATCTGACGTTTCTATCATCACCAGGATAAACATGACATACGTAACCTAGTCTCCAAATTGTTTGCGGTAGTTGTTTTCGCCATCGAATACCAAATTGTTTCGTAAGTTCTTTGACTCTACGGTACCGGTTCACTAGACTTAGTGGAGCTTCTCCGATTGAGGATTCAGGTGGAACTAGGAGGGAAAAACTTATGAGAAAATGACCGGAGTGAGAGCAATTATAAACTCAGTGTTATCTGAAAAGGGGCACAGTGGTTGTGAGTTAAGTCACGATTCTATTCCAGGTAGAACTGTACATAATCTTTTGAAGGTATAGCTGTAATTTTTCGCATGTTTCCGGAAATGGCTCTTAAAATTTTAACTGCTGTTTCCCTAAGTCACTTCTTGAAATCCGATAGAAGAGCGAAGTGAATAGTTATTAACCACATAAAAGTTTTCAAGTTCCATTTTTATATCTCGCGATGCGACCACGAAATTTGTCCCATGATCCGAAATTTAGGAACTAGGGATACCGTGAAGAGCTATGAAACGTGAAACGCTGCTAAAAAGGATGCCCTAGATAAGTTCAATGTTGCTTCTAGATGAATAGTTTCCGTGGCGAAGCAAACGATGACACAAACATAACCTTTAGTAATTTTACATGCCCTCCCAGTAAACGATCAAAAGGGTCGAAGGAGAGCAGCTCGTACGGCTGGAATAAAAGTTTTTATTCTCAGGGCCAATACTAGATACGAATAATACTCAACATGAATTAACTGACAATACGCAATATGATGATGATTGTTTCCACAAAAATGAGCTTGTTGTAATTCGTTTCTCTGCGAAACCATATTTTCTTGATGAGTAGAATGAATTACGAGGATAAACCGAAATACATATGAGAGAATCCCCAGAGCTTTTTCACGAGAAGATAGTGCTTTAAGTGTTTCGTCATATTCGGACAAGAATGCAAAATGGAATCGTATACCACGATATTCTAAATCTGTTTCCAATGTCAGATGACTTGTCATCCTCCTTTGTGACGAATCTATTTACAGCAATTCCAGGCCATGCCACCATATTACAGAGTAATTCAGTCCGAAAGATTTATTCAGTTCCGACTTTCTATGTCGGGCGGATTTCCTTCCCATCTTACATTGAACCATTTTCCACTCCTTACCATTGAACCATTTTCCACTTACAACCAAGGTTGTACATAGGGTTTTTCGCAACTGCAAATTTAGAAAAATATAGTTTGATGGGCGCGTTAGAGTTTCGAGGCATCGAGCTATACAGTTGAATAACGTCCTCCGGTGTTGTGGTCACTCTGACCCCAAGATCGTTCCTATTTACATTTTCGCTTCTTCTCTACCTTTCATATGAGTTGGAAAATTTAGAATGATGGTTGCGACAATGGTGGGCGGATTACGTCGCATAAACAACACGGAACAACGATTTGATTGCTGCGCTGATCCCTGAAGACTACGGCATACACAACGAATGAGCAGAACCACCTTTGGAGAAAATGCAAATGAAATGTTGCAAAGGCCGGCGGAATGCCTAGTTTCAAACTTAATTTTCATTAAATTGCGTTAATATTACATATTGTATTGTAACACGGGTGATTTTTCTTCTCTTTAGGTAATGTCTACTAACTCTTAATACGAACTTGTACTTTGTACATAATGTCTAAAGTAATGACAATTCCTAAGGAGTGACGTTTTGTAATTGCCGCCTTTATAGTATTCTACCGACTCTACGAGCACTAACAAGCGTAGGATTACGTCCTACTACCAAAAACCCTTTGTACGAAGGTAGTGTTGTTCCACGAACAACCACCCTTTAAAAATATACAGTCCACTGCTCAATTGGAAAAAATATCAATTCATTGTGTTTTTAGTTTTATCCAATTTCCTTTATTTTCATTTTGCTCCGCAAACAGTTGCATATCTGAATTTTTGAACATAGGAAGTTATGTGATAAAAAGCAATTTGTGGAAACATATTTTGAAAATTCGTGTAAAAGTGTACGAGAAAATTACATACCTTTTTAATAATATGAAGCGACCACAAAGAGATATAGTTCTAAGTATCAATCTCCCATCTTTCCGTCCTGAGAAGAATCGGTGTAGCCCCCATATAACGGCCCACCCGATATTCGGTATTTTGATCATTTTAGAACATTATTCCCCGGAATTGTTTCAAATTTGGCAGTTGAAGTTCGTGACGGATATTACACCCTATGACAGAAAATTGTATCTGCATGTCAACGTTTTTATATAGACCCCACATGATGGTACCTCCCCCCATTTCGGTATTATGATGATTTTAGCAACATTATTTAAAGAATGTTTTTCACCGGAATTGTTCGTAGTAGATACTACAACCTAAGACAGGTCCACGCCATCGTATAGCCGCTATATAACGGTACCTACCGACATTATTCACCGGAATGGTTTCAAATTTGGTAATTGAAGTTCGTAACGGATACTATGCCACGTTTTTATATTGCCCCATATGATGATACCTCCCTATATTCGGTATTTTGATAATTTCATTCTCTATTTTTAAGATTATAAAATAATTTTTAATGGATTTAATTTTTTGAGAATTGCCAAATTCCTTCCATATGGTGAAGGGTATTCAAAGTTCGGCCGGGTCGTACTATTAAATTTTTTATACCCTCCACCTTGCAAAGGAGGGTATATTAACATTATTTGTAACATCCTTAAATGTTCATCGTAGACCCCATAAAGTATATATTTTCATAATCAGCATAAAATTATAAGTCGATTTAAAGATGTCCGTCTGCCTGTCTGTCCGTCTGTTGAATATCTGGCAGAACAATTTGTACTGTATCTAGGATGGTTGGTGTTGAAAATGAGATATATCGGTCCACGTTTTGCTATAGCCGGCATATAAAGTTACCTCCCGATATTCGGTATTTTGGTGATTTTCGCCACATTTTCCTCAAAGAATTGTCTAAAATAATGGGTTCTAGTTTCACAGCCGGAAAATTGCATGTATAGGTCCACGTTTTGGTATCGACCCCATATAAGGGTACTTCCTAATATTCGGTATTTTCATGATTTTTGCCACATTTTTCCGCGGATTTGTCTAAAAATTTGTATTTGTGGTCAAAATGGGTTCTGGCTCGTATGGTTAAACATTGTATGTATAGGTCCACGTTTGGGCCCCATAGCCCCCATATAACGTTACCTCCCGATATTCAATTTATAATAGGTTCTAGCCCGGTGGCACAGCATTGATTAGTTAGTTCCACCTTTTGCACATATAACTATACCCACCGATATTCGGTATTTTGATAATCCTAGTCACATTTACCCACATATTTGTTTGAAATTTGGTATTTTAGAAGATGTGATAGATGACAATCCTTGAAGGAAAAATTTGCCTATATAGGTTCGCGTTTTGGTATGGCTCCATATAACGATCCCAATCACTTTGATAAATTTGACTGCATTATACGAAAGTTTAAAGTGAAACAAGCTTGAATTCAGATACTTTAATATGTTTCCTTTACCCTAAGGTGGATTGTATTGGTCTGGGGCTGGATACTTGTTCTACGATAGTGAAAACTTAATCAACTATTTAAATTATATAATATTTAGAACGCATTAACTAAAGTTTTTGACGGGTCCTCTTCTACCTCGTCAACAACAATAAAATCCACAATTGTGGGATTAAGCCCATCTATTTTGCAACACCAATATGACTTCGGGATGCCGTACAAGAATGCAAACACTGGTTGAGTCAGGAATCTTCGATATTTTGATCAGCGAAAACAATCGAGAAATCGTAAGAACATATGTACATTGAGACATATAATAAATTAAATGGATGTTGAAAATATGTAACTAAATAGAGGAATAAATATAGAAAGTGTACATTTAAATGCCAATATAATTACTAAAAATAAAATTAGCTTTACTATATCTTAATTAGATACATTTGAAACTCAACAAGTAAAAACGCAGTAAGTTCGACCAGGCCGAAGTTTGAATACCCTCCACCATTTGGGACGAATTAGAAAAAAAAAAAAAAATAAATAAATAAAATCCATTAAAAGTTCTGCTAAAATCTTTAAAATATCTTATATCGGAAGTTGCCTATATATGGGGGGATAAACGATACTTTGGACGTATATAGACAAATCTACACACTGCTTGTGTAGAGCTTCAGATAATTCCGTTGAAAAAGGTTGGTAAAGTCATCAAAATACCGAATATCATGCGGAACTGTTGTATGGGGCCTATACAATATGGTGGACCTATATAGATAATTATCTTCCAGGGGATAAAGTACTCACAAAGAACTCCTTGTGTGGATTTTCAGACAATTCCATTGAAAAATGTGGCTAAAATCATCAAAATACCGAATATCGGGGGTACCGTTATATGGGGGATATACTATATCGTGGACCTATATAGACAAATCTATTTTAGGGTGCAAAGTACTCAAAAAGAACTTCAGATAATTCCGTTGTAAAATGTGGCTAAAATAATCAAAATATCGAATATCGGGGGTAATATTATATGGGGGCTATACGATATCGTGGATCTATATAGATAATTCTCTTTCGAGGTATAAAGAACCCACAAGTAACTCCTTAGGTGGATTTTCAAACAATTCCGTAAAAAAATGTGGGTAAAATCTTCTAAATACCGAATATCGGGGGTACCGTTATATGGGAGATATACGATATCGTGGACCTATATAGTCAATTCTCTCTCAGAGGAAAAAATACGAACAAGGGACTTCTTGTGTGGAATTTCAGACAATTCCATTGAAAAATGTGGCTAACATTATTAAAATACCGAATATCGGGGGTACCGTTATATGGGAGGTACCGTCTTCGAACTTGACCTACCTGCAGACGAAAGAGAGATCTGTGCAAAATTTTAGCTTCCTATATTAATTCGTTTCGACTGTAGCGTGATTACAACAGACGGACGGACAGTTCTAAATCGTCTTAGAAAAATATTGAGACAACTCTGTATACCAAATTTTGATCGGAAAGATTCTCAGGTCGGAAAGATTGGGAGATTGGCATGCTTCAAGGCTTTACACACTTTTTAAGTAGATTTTGGCGGATAGTATATATTTAATTTTTCTTTGTATATTTTGAGTCCTTTTTGAAACAGATTTTCGGAATTTTAGAAAGCCTTTTGTGCAATATAAGTAATCATATGTACAAAATTTTAGAACAATACCTCTTCGTGGTCGCTTCACATTATTAAAAGGTATGTAATTTTCTCCCGTTAATATGAATTTTCAAGATATGCTTCCGCAAACTTTCTTTAATTGAAATTGAAAGTTTTATGTTATGTAATCACTGTAATTCTAATTCTCCCTAAAAGAGATTTGTCTATATAGGTCCACGTCTTCGTATATCCCCCATATAACGGTACTTCCCGATATTCGGTATTTTGGTGATTTCAGCGACATTTTTCACCGGCATTGTTTGAAATTGGTATTTGAAGTTCGTAGTGGATACTACAGCCTAAGACAGAAAATTGTCTATGCAGGTCCAAGTCTTCGTCTAATCCCCACATAACGGCACCAAGCGATTTTTGGTACTTTAAGTTCGTAATCGATACTATGGGCTAACATAAAAAAATTGTCTTTGCAGGTCCACGTCTTCGTATAGCTCCCATATACCAGTATTTCCCACTGTTCGACATTTTGATGATTTTAGGGACGTTATTCACAGGAATTTCACCGAAATTTGACATATGAAGTTCGTAATAGATACTACAGCTTAAGAAAGAAAATTGTCTGTGCAGGTCCAAGTCTTTGTATAGTTCCCATTTATATTATATAGGGATCAAACGCATCCGACTCTAGAGATGTGTCCACGCTAACATATTACGAAAAACAACAACTCGAGTCAAATTTCTTTCTAAGGGCGCAAGTGTTCATACTCATGTAATAACAATGCTAGCATTAATATAGGCAACAGGATATGACTAGATGAATAGAGCGCGCAAAGGTCATAACCACATTATATTTGAACTATACTTGGTTTAATAATACTATGGAAAGGGTAACATTACCACATTTAAAAACAACAATCAATACAAAACTATGTAACACACATTATCGCACAGCCAACACATTTAATCTTGAGGAAAAAGCACAAGTGTCAATAATGAAGACACACATCAAATTTATGTACCTGCATAGGTAACTTTTGCCATAAGCCATTACAATATTCAAATGCGAAACATAGAAAAAAGAACAAGTAAAAAAGCTGAAAGTTCGGCAGTGCCGAACTATGAATATCCTCCACAATTTGGAACGAATGTGGCAATTCTCAAACACAATAAAATCCGTTAAAAAAACTGTTAAAACCTTAAAAATACCGAATGTAGCTGTTACATTAGGGTCTGTACGACGACATGGACCTGCATAGGAAATTTTTGTCATAAGCTATTACAATATTCAAATGCGAAACTTAAAAAAAATCGGAGAATCATGTAGCTAATATCATCAAAATACCGAATATCGAGAGTTACCATTGCGTTCGAAAGCTAGAGTGATTTGCATAGACGGACGGATATTGCTAAATCGACATAGAATTTATGCTTATTAAATATATATATATATATATATATATATATATATATATATATATATATATATATATATATATATATATATATATATATATATATATATATATATATATATATATATATATATATATATATATATATATATATATATATATATATATATATATACTTTGTGGGTCAATTTTCAAATAATTTCAAATTTCAAATAACAAATTTGAAACCGATCCAGTGAGTTATGTCGCTAAAATCATCACAACATCGAATATGGGGTGGGCCCGTTGTATGGGGGCTATACGACAATTTTCTGTTTAAGGATGTACAATCGATTATGGACTTCAAATACCAAATATCGGGACGAAGACGTGGACAATTTTCTGTTGTAGGCCGTAGTATTCATTGCGAACTTCAAATACCAAATTTGATACAATTCCGGTAAATAATGTTGCTAAAATCATCAGAATACCGAATATCGGGAGCTACCGTTATATGAGCGTTATAAAAGGACGTAGACCTACATGACCCATTTTCAATACCAAAGGTCACACATTTGAGTAAAATTTTATCAACCTACTTCATTTCGTTTGGAAGCTACAGTAATCGCTTAATTGACATAGAATTTTATGCTGATCAAGAATATGTATACTTTGTGGGGTCTAAAATGTATATTTCGGGGTGTTACAAACGGAATGACAAACTGTAGTATTCATTGTGAACTTCAAATACCAAATTTGATACAATTCCGGTATATAATGTGGCTAAAATCATCAGAACACCGAATATCGGGAGCTACCTTTATATGGGGGCTATACAAAGACGTGGACCTACATGGCCCATTTTCAATACCAAAGGTCACACATTTGAGTAAAATTTTATCAACCTACTTCATTTCGTTTGGAAGCTACAGTGATTTCCACAGACGGACGGACATTACTTAATTGACAGAGAATTTTATGCTGATCAAGAATATATATACTTTGTGGGGTCTAAAATGTATAATTCGGGGTGTTACAAATGGAACGACAAACTTAATATACCCTACTACTATGGTGAAGATTATGAAAATCTAAAAGTTCGTCCAGGCCGAACTCTTTGTAACGAATTCGGCAATTTTTAAATTAAAGAATATGTAATCTTAGCATTAGCCGTAATATTAGGGTATATACGACGAAGTGGACCTGCATAGACAACTTAAGTCATAAGCCTTTACAATATTCAAATGCGAAACTTAAAAAAAAAAACAAGTAAAAAGCTGTAAGTTTGGAACGAGTTTGGCAATTCTCAAAAACTATAAAATCCGTTAAAATTTTAAAAATACCGAATATAGCTGAGTGGTAGGAAGTGGCAAGTGATATAAAAGTTTACGACATTTACGTTTACAAGATTTTTATTGATTTTGCCTGCCCGTGTGGGGAAGCATGTCACCCTTCCTATTGTTTAGTCTCCTATTTTGTATTGATTGTTGTCTGCCAGGGTGATCATGTATGTTACCCTTTCCATTTAAATTTGATGTGTCATTATTGACACTTGTGTTTTTTCCTCAATATTTAATGTGTCGTCAGGCTGTGCGATCACGTGTTATACACAGTTTTGTATTGGTGTTTGTTTTTATGTGTGGTAATGTTACCCTTTCCATAGTTTTTTTAATTCACGTTCAAATATGATGTGTTTATGACGTGTGTTTGACACTCACATTTTGTTGCTACATGAGTTTTGTTGTTACATGATTATGAACACTTGAGCCCTTAGAAAGAAGTTTGTGCATTTTTTCATGATATGTTAGCGTGGACACAATCCTACAGTCGGATGCGCATGCGTTTGATCCCTACATACAGCCGTCATCACTTGAGGGTAATAAATGAAAAATGTTTTTTTGGTTTGTTATTTTTGTGTTCTGGTTTTTTGTTCTCATTGGGAATGTTTGAAGCGCTTTGTGTTTGTGTGTAAGTGTGCATTGTTTGGTTTTTTCTCAAGCCATCCCTCACTCAGTATCATCCCATCGTACAACTTGTGACACATATTATCAAAAAAGTTGTAAAAGATGTACTTGATATTACTTTTGCTCACTAAATTCCATCCATATAGGAAAACTGCTCAAAATTAATTGTCAGTTCACCTACCACGCGCGTCCCCACCGTTGGATAAGAGGGGGGGAGGGGTGGATGATCACACTATTTCGCTCGAACTAGGGCGCCTAGCTACGAATTTGGTGGAGCGGAATAGTGTGATCACCCGTCCCAGGGAGTTTTTACCCCCGTGGACAAAAAAGTGACTACGGAGATGTTCCCCTAAAACAAATACAAATATGGAAGAAGGTAAAAAAGAAAGAAAAGTTACGGTGCAGGGTTTAAATAAACCAGTACCGGCTGGTGTTTGTGATCCAGCCGCGAGTCAGACCCTCAGATGTGGGTGCCTTGGCACCTGTGATCGAAGGTATTGCTACAAGCACGCAGCCTTCGGGCAACAAAACAGACAGTGGGTGGCGCTTAAGACGATAGAAGAAGTGAGTGACAGCTTGGCGAACCTCACGACCAGAACGAAAAAGCTATCTGGGACCCAACGGCAAACGCTCAAAAGGCAACAAAACAGCAAAAATGCTAAGGCGCAGGAAATTTAAAAAGTGAGCTACAAATACTCCCCCTCTCCGTTGGAGGTAGGCAAGAGGATAAGGTCCCCTGAGGAACAGAAGAGCAGATGCTCTGGGCAAACTAAGTCAAGGACCTCGCAAAGGAGGCTGTAATAGGAATCCTTTGACCGAGGGCGACAAGGTTAGTCCCAGCACTGGAAAGGTGTGCCCAACCGTGAAATCGACTGCTAACCTAAGGGTTTCCAAAAAGAAATCCCTGGTCCAACAGAAGAGAAAACGGACCGAGGAAATGGGTACGAAGCCGCCTTCTTACGCAAAGACAGCCTAAAAACACTTGAGGGACAAAGGTTCAGGCAACTTTCATAAAGACCATTTTGAAGAAGACCATTTTGGATCATATCATGGAAGGTGGAGATCCAATACCTATCGTGAGCAGTGGCATGAAAAATAATAAAATGTTCTTCAAGCTTGCTGCGCATGCCAACACTTCCGCCCTAAAGGGGATTATCGAAAATATAAAACCCCGTAGGAAAGCGTCAGAGGATTTGGCAGCAAATTCGAAGAGATGGGAAGTCTTTTACAGGAAGGAGGTAGCAGCGAGGAGGAGAAATAAGACTCCCAAACAACACAGAGGAGGGAGTCGGTGACAAAATTACCGAATCTCAAGAAGCCCGTATACTAGAGGACCAATGATCGAGGTCATCCAAATCAACCTTCATCGGAGCGAGACGGCAACCTTGGCTCTGATGAAACTAATAAATTCAGGTAAGATTCACATTAGTTTAATTCAGGAACCGGAGTGGGAGCAATTATAAACTCAGTGTTATCTGAAAAGGGGCACAGTGGTTGTGAGTTAAGTCACGATTCTATTCCAGGTAGAACTGTACATAATCTTTTGAAGGTATAGCTGTAATTTTTCGCATGTTTCCGGAAATGGCTCTTAAAATTTTAACTGCTGTTTCCCTAAGTCACTTCTTGAAATCCGATAGAAGAGCGAAGTGAATAGTTATTAACCACATAAAAATTTTCAAGTTCCATTTTTATATCTCGCGATGCGACCACGAAATTTGTCCCATGATCCGAAATTTAGGAACTAGGGATACCATGAAGAGCTATGAAACGTTGAAACGCTGCTATAAAGGATTCCCTAGATAAGTTCGATGCTGCTTCAAGATGAATAGTTTCCGTGGCGAAGCAAACGATGACACAAACATAACCTTTAGTAATTTTACATGCCCTTCCAGTAAACGATCAAAAGGGTCGAAGGAGAGCAGCTCGTACGGCTGGAATAAAAGTTTTTATTCTCGGGGCCAATACTAGATACGAATAATACTCAACATGAATTAATTGACAATACGCAATATGATGATGATTGTTTCCACAAAAATGAGCTTGTTGTAATTTGTTTCTCTGCGAAACCATATTTTCTTGATGAGTAGAATGAATTACGAGGATAAACCGAAATACATATGAGAGAATCCCCAGAGCTTTTTCACGAGAAGATAGTGCTTTAAGTGTTTCGTCATATTTGGACAAGAATGCAAAATGGGATCGTATACCACGATATTCTAAATCTGTTTCCAATGTCAGATGACTTGTCATCCTCCTTTGTGACGAATCTATTTACAGCAATTCCAGGCCATGCCACCATATTACAGAGTAATTCAGTCCGAAAGATTTATTCAGTTCCGACTTCCTATGTCGGGTGGATTTCCTTCCCATCTTACATTGAACCATTTTCCACTCCTTACCATTGAACCATTTTCCACTTACAACCAAGGTTGTACATAGGGTTTTTCGCAACTGCAAATTTAGAAAAATAAAGTTTGATGGGCGCGTTAGAGTTTCGAGGCATCGAGCTATACGGTTGAATAACGTCCTCCGGTGTTGTGGTCACTCTGACCCCAAGATCGTTCCTATTTACATTTTCGCTTCTTCTCTACCTTTCATATGAGTTGGAAAATTTAGAATGATGGTTGCGACAATGGTGGGCGGATTACGTCGCATAAACAACACGGAACAACGATTTGATTGCTGCGCTGATCCCTGAAGACTACGGCATACACAACGAATGAGCAGAACCACCTTTGGAGAAAATGCAAATGAAATGTTGCAAAGGCCGGCGGAATGCCTAGTTTCAAACTTAATTTTCATTAAATTGCGTTAATATTACATATTGTATTGTAACACGGGTGATTTTTCTTCTCTTTAGGTAATGTCTACTAACTCTTAATACGAACTTGTACTTTGTACATAATGTCTAAAGTAATGACAATTCCTAAGGAGTGACGTTTTGTAATTGCCGCCTTTATAGTATTCTACCGACTCTACGAGCACTAACAAGCATAGGATTACGTCCTACTACCAAAAACCCTTTGTACGAAGGTAGTGTTGTTCCACGAACAACCACCCTTTAAAAATATACAGTCCACTGCTCAATTGGAAAAAATATCAATTCATTGTGTTTTTAGTTTTATCCAATTTCCTTTATTTTCATTTTGCTCCGCAAACAGTTGCATATCTGAATTTTTGAACATAGGAAGTTATGTGATAAAAAGCAATTTGTGGAAACATATTTTGAAAATTCGTGTAAAAGTGTACGAGAAAATTACATACCTTTTTAATAATATGAAGCGACCACAAAGAGATATAGTTCTAAGTATCAATCTCCCATCTTTCCGTCCTGAGAAGAATCGGTGTAGCCCCCATATAACGGCCCACCCGATATTCGGTATTTTGATAATTTTAGCAACATTATTCCCCGGAATTGTTTCAAATTTGGCAGTTGAAGTTCGTGACGGATATTACACCCTATGACAGAAAATTGTATCTGCATGTCAACGTTTTTATATAGACCCCACATGATGGTACCTCCCCCCATTTCGGTATTATGATGAATTTAACAACATTATTTAAAGAATGTTTTTCACCGGAATTGTTCGCAGTAGATACTACAACCTAAGACAGGTCCACGTCATCGTATAGCCGCTATATAACGGTACCTACCGACATTATTCACCGGAATGGTTTCAAATTTGGTAATTGAAGTTCGTAACGGATACTATGCCACGTTTTTATATTGCCCCATATGATGATACCTCCCTATATTCGGTATTTTGATAATTTCAGCTACATTAATCGCCAAATATTTCTTTCAAGTTTCGAAATTGAATATTGTAATGGCTCATGACGAAAGTTGCCTATGCAGTTCCACATCGTCGTATAGACCCTAATATAACGACTATATTCTCTATTTTTAGGATAATAAAATAATTTTTAATGGATTTAATTTTTTAAGAATTGCCAAATTCCTTCCATATGGTGGAGAGTATTCAAAGTTCGGCCGGGTCGTACTATTAAATTTTTTATACCCTCCACCTTGTAAAGGAGAGTATATTAACATCATTGGTAACATCCTTAAATGTTCATCGTAGACCCCATAAAGTATATATTTTCATAATCAGCATAAAATTATAAGTCGATTTAACGATGTCCGTCTGCCTGTCTGTCCGTCTGTTGAATATCTGGCAGAACAATTTGTACTGTATATAGGATGGTTGGTGTTGAAAATGAGATATATCGGTCCACGTTTTGCTATAGCCGGCATATAAAGTTACCTCCCGATATTCGGTATTTTGGTGATTTTCGCCACATTTTCTTCAAAGAATTGTCTAAAATAATGGGTTCTAGTTTCACAGCCGGAAAATTGCATGTATAGGTCCACGTTTTGGTATCGACCCCATATAAGGGTACTTCCTAATATTCGGTATTTTCATGATTTTTGCCACATTTTTCCGCGGATTTGTCTAAAAATTTGTATTTGTGGTCAGAATGGGTTCTGGCTCGTATGGTTAAACATTGTATGTATAGGTCCACGTTTGGGCCCCATAGCCCCCATATAACGTTACCTCCCGATATTCAATTTATAATAGGTTCTAGCCCGGTGGCACAGCATTGATTAGTTAGTTCCACCTTTTGCACATATAATTATACCCACCGATATTCGGTATTTTGATAATCCTAGTCACATTTACCCACATATTTGTTTGAAATTTGGTATTTTAGAAGATGTGATAGATGACAATCCTTGAAGGAAAAATTTGCCTATATAGGTTCGCGTTTTGGTATGGCTCCATATAACGATCCCAATCACTTTGATAAATTTGACTGCATTATACGAAAGTTTAAAGTGAAACAAGCTTGAATTCAGATACTTTAATATGTTTCCTTTACCCTAAGGTGGATTGTATTGGTCTGGGGCTGGATACTTGTTCTACGATAGTGAAAACTTAATCAACTATTTAAATTATATAATATTTAGAACGCATTAACTAAAGTTTTTGACGGGTCCTCTTCTACCTCGTCAACAACAATAAAATCCACAATTGTGGGATTAAGCCCCATCTATTTTGCAACACCAATATGCCTTCGGGATGCCGTACAAGAATACAAAACTGGTTGAGTCAGGAATCTTCGATATTTTGATCAGCGGAAACAATCGAGAAATCGTAAGAACATATGTACATTGAGACATATAATAAATTAAATGGATGTTGAAAATATGTAACTAAATAGAGGAATAAATATAGAAAGTATACATTTAAATACCAATATAATTACTAAAAATAATATTAGCTTTAAATAGCTCACAAAGAACTCCTTGTGTAAGCTTCAGATAATTCCGTTAAAAAAGGTTGGTAAAGTCATCAAAATACCGAATATCGGGTACCGTTGTATAGGGGTTTACACGATATTGTGGACCTAATAGACAATTCCCTTTCAGGGGATAAAGTGCTCACAAAGAACCCTTTGTGTGGACTTTCAGACAATTCCATTGAAAAATATGGCTGAAATCATCAAAATACAAATTTGGTAATTGAAGTTCGTAACGGATACTATATCACGTTTTTATATTGCCCCATATGATGATACCTCCCTATATTCGGTATTTTGATAATTTCAGCTACATCATTCGCCGAATATTTCTTTCAAGTTTCGAATTTGAATATTGTGATGGCTTACGCCCATGCAGTTCCACATCGTCGTATAGACCCTATTATAACGACTATATTCTCTATATTTAAGATTATAAAATAATTTTTAATGGATTTAATTTTTTGAGAATTTCCAAATTCCTTCCATATGGTGGAGGGTATTCAAAGTTCGGCCGGGTCGTACTATTAAATTTTTTATACCCTCCACCTTGGAAAGGAGAGTATTTTAACATAATTTGTAACATCCTTAAATGTTCATCGTAGAGCCCATAAAGTATATATTTTCATAATCAGCATAAAATTATAAATCAATTTAACGATGTCCGTTTGCCTGTCTGTCCGTCTGTTAAATATCTGGCAGAACAATTTGTACTGTATCTAAGATGGTTGGTGTTAAAAATGAGATATATCGGTCCACGTCTTCGTATATCCCCCATATAACGGTACTTCCCGATATTCGGTATTTTGGTGATTTTCGCCACATTTTCTCCAAGGAATTGTCTTAAATAATGGGTTCTAGTTTCACAGCCGGAAAATTGCATGTATAGGTCCATGTTTTGGTATCGACCCCATATAAGGGTACTTCCTAATATTCGGTATTTTGATGATTTTTGCCATATTTTTCCGCGGATTTGTCTAAAAATTTGTATTTGTGGTCAAAATGGGTTCTGGCACTTATGGTTAAACATTGTATGTAAAGGTCCACGTTTGGGCCCCATAGTCCCCATATAACCTTACCTCCCGATATTCAATTTATAATAGGTTCTAGCCCGGTGGCACAGCATTGATTATTTAGTTCCACCTTTTGCACATATAACTATACCCACCGATATTCGGTATTTTGATAATCCTAGTCACATTTACCCACATATTTGTTTCAAATTTGGTATTTTAGAAGATGTGATAGATGACAATCCTTGAAGGATAAATGTGTTTATATAGGTTCCCGTATTGGTATGGCCCCATATAACGATCCCAATCTCTTTGATAAATTTGACTGCATTATACGAAAGTTTAAAGTGAAACAAGCTTGAATTCAGATACTTTAATATGTTTCCTTTACCCTAAGGTGGATTGTATTGGTCTGGGGCTGGATACTTATTCTACGATAGTGAACACTCAATCAGCTATTTAAATTATATAATATTTAGAACGCATTAACTAAAGTTTTTGACGGGTCCTCTTCTACCTCGTCAACAACAATAAATCCACAATTGTGGCATTAAGCCCATCTATTTTGCAACACCAATATGCCTTCGGGATGCCGTACAAGAATGCAAACACTGGTTGAGTCAGGAATCTTCGATATTTTGATCAGCGGAAACAATCGAGAAATCGTAAGAACATATGTACATTGAGACATATAATAAATTAAATGGATGTTGAAAATATGTAACTAAATAGAGGAATAAATATAGAAAGTATACATTTAAATACCAATATAATTACTAAAAATAAAATTAGCTTTACTATATCTTAACTAGATACATTTGAAACTCAACAAGTAAAAAAGCAGTAAGTTCGACCGGGCCGAAGTTTGAATACCCTCCACCATTTGGGACGAATTAGAAAATTTTCAAAAAACTAAAATCCATTAAAAGTTCTGCTAAAATCTTTAAAATATCTTATATCGGAAGTTGCCTATATATGGGGGGATAAACGATACTGTGGACGTATATAGACAAATCTACACACTACTTGTGTAGAGCTTCAGATAATTCCGTTGAAAAAGGTTGGTAAAGTCATCAAAATACCGAATATCGTGGGGAACTGTTTTATGGGGCCTATACAATATGGTGGACCTATATAGATAATTATCTTCCAGGGGATAAAGTACTCACAAAGAACTCCTTGTGTGGATTTTCAGACAATTCCATTGAAAAATGTGGCTAAAATCATCAAAATACCGAATATCGGGGGTACCGTTATATGGGGGATATACTATATCGTGGACCTATATAGACAAATCTATTTTAGGGTGCAAAGTACTCAAAAAGAACTCCAGATAATTCCGTTGTAAAATGTGGCTAAAATAATCAAAATATCGAATATCGGGGTAATATTATATGGGGGCTATACGATATCGTGGATCTATATAGATAATTCTCTTTCGAGGTATAAAGTACCCGCAAGTAACTCCTTAGGTGGATTTTCAAACAATTCCGTAAAAAAATGTGGGTAAAATCTTCTAAATACCGAATATCGGGGGTACCGTTATATGGGAGATATACGATATCGTGGACCTATATAGTCAATTCTCTCTCAGGGGAAAAAATACGAACAAGGGACTTCTTGTGTGGAATTTCAGACAATTCCATTGAAAAATGTGGCTAACATTATTAAAATACCGAATATCGGGGGTACCGTTATATGGGAGGTACCGTCTTCGAACTTGACCTACCTGCAGACGAAAGAGAGATCTGTGCAAAATTTTAGCTTCCTATATTAATTCGTTTCGACTGTAGCGTGATTACAACAGACGGACGGACAGTTCTAAATCGTCTTAGAAAAATATTGAGACAACTCTGTATACCAAATTTTGATCGGAAAGATTGGGAGATTGGCATGCTTCAAGGCTTTACACACTTTTTAAGTAGATTTTGGCGGATAGTATACATTTAATTTTTCTTTGTATATTTTGAGTCCTTTTTGAAACAGATTTTCGGAATTTTAGAAAGCCTTTTGTGCAATATAAGTAATCATATGTACAAAATTTTAGAACAATACCTCTTCGTGGTCGCTTCACATTATTAAAAGGTATGTAATTTTCTCCCGTTAATATGAATTTTCAAAATATGCTTCCGCAAACTTTCTTTAATTGAAATTGAAAGTTTTATGTTATGTAATCACTATAATTCTAATTCTCCCTAAAAGATATTTGTCTATATAGGTCCACGTCTTCGTATATCCCCCATATAACGGTACTTCCCGATATTCGGTATTTTGGTGATTTCAGCGACATTTTTCACCGGCATTGTTTGAAATTGGTATTTGAAGTTCGTAGTGGATACTACAGCCTAAGACAGAAAATTGTATATGCAGGTCCAAGTCTTTGTCTAGTCCCCACATAACGGCACCAAGCGATTTTTGGTACTTTAAATTCGTAATCGATACTATGGGCTAACATAAAAAAATTGTCTTTGCAGGTCCACGTCTTCGTAGAGCTCCCATATAACAGTATTTCCCAATGTTCGACATTTTGATGATTTTAGAGACGTTATTCACAGGAATTTCACCGAAATTTGACATATGAAGTTCGTAATAGATACTACAGCTTAAGAAAGAAAATTGTCTGTGCAGGTCCAAGTCTTTGTATAGTTCCCATTTATATTATATAGGGATCAAACGCATCCGACTCTAGAGATGTGTCCACGCTAACATATTACGAAAAACAACAACTCGAGTCAAATTTCTTTCTAAGGGCGCAAGTGTTCATACTCATGTAATAACAATGCTAGCATTAATATAGGCAACAGGATATGACTAGATGAATAGAGCGCGCAAAGGTCATAACCACATTATATTTGAACTATACTTGGTTTAATAATACTATGGAAAGGGTAACATTACCACATTTAAAAACAACAATCAATACAAAACTATGTAACACACATTATCGCACAGCCAACACATTTAATCTTGAGGAAAAAGCACAAGTGTCAATAATGAAGACACATATCAAATTTATGTACCTGCATAGGTAACTTTTGCCATAAGCCATTACAATATTCAAATGCGAAACATAGAAAAAAGAACAAGTAAAAAAGCTGAATATCCTCCACAATTTGGAACGAATGTGGCAATTCTCAAAAACAATAAAATCCGTTAAAAAAAACTGTTAAAACCTTAAAAAAACCGAATGTAGCTGTTACATTAGGGTCTGTACGACGACATGGACCTGCATAGGAAATTTTTGTCATAAGCTATTACAATATTCAAATGCGAAACTTAAAAAAAAATCGGAGAATCATGTAGCTAATATCATCAAAATACCGAATATCGAGAGTTACCATTGCGTTCGAAAGCTAGAGTGATTTGCATAGACGGACGGATATTGCTAAATCGACATAGAATTTTATGCTTATTAAATATATATATATATATATATATATATATATATATATATATATATATATATATATATATATATATATATATATATATATATATATATATATTTATATATATATATATACTTTGTGGGTCAATTTTCTGTCTTAGGCTGTAGTATTTATTACGAATTTCAAATAACAAATTTGAAACCGTTCCAGTGAGTTATGTCGCTAAAATCATCACAATATCGAATATGGGGTGGGGCCGTTGTATGGGGGCTATACGACAATTTTCTGTTCAAGGCCGTAGTATTCATTGCGAACTTCAAATACCAAATTTGATACAATCCCGGTAAATAATGTTGCTAAAATCATCAGAATACCGAATATCGGAAGCTACCGTTATATGAGCGTTATAAAAGGACGTAGACCTACATGACCCATTTTCAATACCAAAGGTCACACATTTGAGTAAAATTTTATCAACCTACTTCATTTCGTTTGGAAGCTACAGTGATTTCCACAGACGGACGGACATTGCTTAATTGACATAGAATTTTATGCTGATCAAGAATATATATACTTTGTGGGGTCTAAAATGTATATTTTGGGGTGTTACAAACGGAATGACAAACTGTAGTATTCATTGTGAACTTCAAATACCAAATTTGATACAATCCCGGTAAATAATGTTGCTAAAGTCATCAAAATACCGAATATGGTGGGGAACTGTTGTATGGGGCCTATACGATATCGTGGACCTATACAGATAATTATCTTCCAGGGGATAAAGTGCTCACAAAGAACTCTTTGTGTAGAATTTCAGACAATTCCGCAGAAAAATGCTGCTAAAATCATCAAAATACCGAATATCGGGGGTACCGTTATATGGGGGATATACTATATCGTGGACCTATATAGACAAATCTATTTTAGGGTGCAAAGTACTCAAAAAGAACTCCAGATAATTCCGTTGTAAAATGTGGCTAAAATAATCAAAATATCGAATATCGGGGGTAATATTATATGGGGGCTATACGATATCGTGGATCTATATAGATAATTCTCTTTCGAGGTATAAAGTACCCGCAAGTAACTCCTTAGGTGGATTTTCAAACAATTCCGTAAAAAAATGTGGGTAAAATCTTCTAAATACCGAATATCGGGGGTACCGTTATATGGGAGATATACGATATCGTGGACCTATATAGTCAATTCTCTCTCAGGGGAAAAAATACGAACAAGGGACTTCTTGTGTGGAATTTCAGACAATTCCATTGAAAAATGTGGCTAACATTATTAAAATACCGAATATCGGGGGTACCGTTATATGGGAGGTACCGTCTTCGAACTTGACCTACCTGCAGACGAAAGAGAGATCTGTGCAAAATTTTAGCTTCCTATATTAATTCGTTTCGACTGTAGCGTGATTACAACAGACGGACGGACAGTTCTAAATCGTCTTAGAAAAATATTGAGACAACTCTGTATACCAAATTTTGATCGGAAAGATTGGGAGATTGGCATGCTTCAAGGCTTTACACACTTTTTAAGTAGATTTTGGCGGATAGTATACATTTAATTTTTCTTTGTATATTTTGAGTCCTTTTTGAAACAGATTTTCGGTATTTTAGAAAGCCTTTTGTGCAATATAAGTAATCATATGTACAAAATTTTAGAACAATACCTCTTCGTGGTCGCTTCACATTATTAAAAGGTATGTAATTTTCTCCCGTTAATATGAATTTTCAAAATATGCTTCCGCAAACTTTCTTTAATTGAAATTGAAAGTTTTATGTTATGTAATCACTATAATTCTCCATCACTATAATTCTCCAGGTCCACGTCTTCGTATATCCCCCATATAACGGTACTTCCCGATATTCGGTATTTTGGTGATTTCAGCGACATTTTTCACCGGCATTGTTTGAAATTGGTATTTGAAGTTCGTAGTGGATACTACAGCCTAAGACAGAAAATTGTCTATGCAGGTCCAAGTCTTTGTCTAGTCCCCACATAACGGCACCAAGCGATTTTTGGTACTTTAAATTCGTAATCGATACTATGGGCTAACATAAAAAAATTGTCTTTGCAGGTCCACGTCTTCGTAGAGCTCCCATATAACAGTATTTCCCAATGTTCGACATTTTGATGATTTTAGAGACGTTATTCACAGGAATTTCACCGAAATTTGACATATGAAGTTCGTAATAGATACTACAGCTTAAGAAAGAAAATTGTCTGTGCAGGTCCAAGTCTTTGTATAGTTCCCATTTATATTATATAGGGATCAAACGCATCCGACTCTAGAGATGTGTCCACGCTAACATATTACGAAAAACAACAACTCGAGTCAAATTTCTTTCTAAGGGCGCAAGTGTTCATACTCATGTAATAACAATGCTAGCATTAATATAGGCAACAGGATATGACTAGATGAATAGAGCGCGCAAAGGTCATAACCACATTATATTTGAACTATACTTGGTTTAATAATACTATGGAAAGGGTAACATTACCACATTTAAAAACAACAATCAATACAAAACTATGTAACACACATTATCGCACAGCCAACACATTTAATCTTGAGGAAAAAGCACAAGTGTCAATAATGAAGACACACATCAAATTTATGTACCTGCATAGGTAATTTTTGCCATAAGCCATTACAATATTCAAATGCGAAACATAGAAAAAAGAACAAGTAAAAAAGCTGAAAGTTCGGCATTGCCGAACTATGAATATCCTCCACAATTTGGAACGAATGTGGCAATTCTCAAACACAATAAAATCCGTTAAAAAAAACTGTTAAAACCTTAAAAATACCGAATGTAGCTGTTACATTAGGGTCTGTACGACGACATGGACCTGCATAGGAAATTTTTGTCATAAGCTATTACAATATTCAAATGCGAAACTTAAAAAAAATCGGAGAATCATGTAGCTAATATCATCAAAATACCGAATATCGAGAGTTACCATTGCGTTCGAAAGCTAGAGTGATTTGCATAGACGGACGGATATTGCTAAATCGACATAGAATTTTATGCTTATTAAATATATATATATATATATGTATATATATATATATATATATATATATATATATATATATATATATATATATATATATATATATATATATATATATATAAATATATATATATATATATATATATATATATATATATATATATATATATATATATATATATATATATATATATATATACTTTGTGGGTCAATTTTCTGTCTTAGGCTGTAGTATTTATTACGAATTTCAAATAACAAATTTGAAACCGTTCCAGTGAGTTATGACGCTAAAATCATCACAACATCGAATATGGGGTGGGCCCGTTGTATGGGGGCTATACGACAATTTTCGATTATGGACTTCAAATACCAAATATCGGGACGAAGACGTGGACAATGTATATATATATATATATATATATATATATATATATATATATATATATATATATATATATATATATATATATACTTTGTGGGTCAATTTTCTGTCTTAGGCTGTAGTATTTATTACGAATTTCAAATAACAAATTTGAAACCGTTCCAGTGAGTTATGACGCTAAAATCATCACAACATCGAATATGGGGTGGGCCCGTTGTATGGGGGCTATACGACAATTTTCGATTATGGACTTCAAATACCAAATATCGGGACGAAGACGTGGACAATTTTCTGTTGTAGGCCGTAGTATTCATTGCGAACTTCAAATACCAAATTTGATACAATTCCGGTAAATAATGTTGCTAAAATCATCAAAATACCGAATATCGGGGGCACCGATATTCGGTAAATCGTCTTAGAAAAATATTGAGACAACTCTGTATACCAAATTTTTATCGGAAAGATTCTCAGGTCGGAAAGATTGGGAGATTTGCATGCTTCGAGGCTTTACACATTTTTAAGTAGATTTTGGCGGATATTATATATTTAATTTTTCTTTGTATATTTTGAGTCCTTTTTGAAACAGATTTTCGGAATTTTAGAAAACCTTCTGTGCAATATAAGTAATCATATGTACAAAATTTTAGAACAATACCTCTTCGCGGTCGCTTCATATTTTTAAAAAGGTATGTAATTTTCTCCCGTTTAATATGAATTTTTAAGATGTGTTTCCGCAAACTTTCTTTAATTGAAATTGAAAGTTTTATGTTATGTAATCAAATATTCTATTAATGTACTGCGTACCTGAATAAAACCCGATCTTTCCTCCCAAGTTTTGTATAGGGATTTTATACCCTACACTATAGTATAGAGGGTATATTAAGTTAGACAATCTGTTTGTTACACCTCGAAATATACATTTTAATTTTAGACCCTAAAAAGTATATATATTCTTGATCAGCATAAAATTCTATGTCGACTAAGCGGGGTCCGTCCGTCAGTGGAAATAACTCTAGCTTCCGAACGAAATGAAGTACGTTGATGACATTATACTCATATGTAAATTATGTAGGTCCACGTTTTGGTATAGGCTCCACATAACAACATTATTCACCGGAATTGTTTCAAGTTTAGTATATGAAATTCGTAATGGCAAGTTCACGTTTTATTATAGTCTGTAAATAATGGCACCTTCCGCTATTCGGTAGTTTCAGGATTTTAGCGACATTTTTCACCGGAATTGTTTGAAATTTGGTATTTGAAGTTCGTAGTGGATACTACAGCCTAAGACAGAAAATTGTCTATGCAGGTCCACGCGATTTTTGGTACTTTAAGTTCGTAATCGATACTACGGGCTAACATAAAATATTTTCTTTGCAGGTCCACGTCTTCGTATAGCCTCCATATAACGGCATTTCCCAATATTCGAAACTTTTATGATTTTAGAGACGTTATTCACAGTAATTTTACCGAAATTTGACATTTGAAGTTCGTAATAGATACTAAATCTTAAGAAAGAAAATTGTCTGTGCAGGTCCAAGTCTTTGTATAGTTCCCATTTATATTGTATATAGAGATCAAACGCATCCGACTCTAGGGATGTGTCCACGCTAACATATTACGAAAAACAACAACTCGAGTCAAATTTCTTTCTAAGGGCGCAAGTGTTCATACTCATGTAACAACAATGCTAGCATTAATATAGGCAGCAAAATGTGCAACAGCATATGACTAGATAAACAGAGCGCGCAAAGGTCATAACCACATTATATTTGAACTATACTAGGTTTAATAATACTATGGAAAGGGTAACATTACCACATTTAAAAACAACAATTAATTCAAAACTATGTGTAACACACATTATCGCACAGCCAACATATTTAATCTTGAGGAAAAAGCACAAGTGTCAATAATGAATACACACATCAAATTTATGTACCTGCATAGGTAACTTTTGCCAAAAGCCATTACGATATTCAAATACGAAACGTAGAAAAAAGAACAAGTAAAAAAGCTGTAAATTCGGCAGTGCCGAACTATGAATATCCTCCACCATTTGGAACGAATGTGGCAATTCTCAAAAACAATAAAATCGTGGACCAGAACTTGTAGTATCCATTACAAACTTCAAATACCAAATTTGAATCAATTCCCGTGAAATGTCGCTAAAATCATCAAAATACTGAATATCGGGAGGTACCGTTATATGGGGGCTATACGACGACGTGGACCTGCACATTCGAATTTCTGTCTTAGGCTGTAGTATCGATTACGGACTTCAAATACCAAATACCGGGCGGTGCCGTTATATGGGAGCTAGACGAAGACGTGGACAATTTTCTGTTGTAGGCCGTAGTATTCATTGGAACTTCAAATACCAAATTTGTTACAAACCCGGTAAATAATGTGGCTAAAATCATCAGAACACCGAATATCGGGAGCTACCGTTATATGGGGGCTATACAAAGACGTGGACCTACATGGCCCATTTTCAATACCAAAAGTCACACATTTGAGTAAAATTTTATCAACCTACTTCATTTCGTTCGGAAGCTACAGTGATTTCCACAGACGGACGGACATTGCTAAATTGACATAGAATTTTATGCTGATCAAGAATATATATACTTTGTGGGGTCTAAAATGTATAATTCGGGGTGTTACAAATGGAACGACAAACTTAATATACCCTACTACTATGGTGAAGGGTATGAAAATCTAGAAGTTCGTCCGGGCTGAACTTTTTGTAACGAATTCGGCAATTTTTAAATTAAAAAATATGTAAAAATTCTGTTGTAATCTTAGCATTAGCCGTAATATTAGGGTATATACGACGAAGTGGACCTGCATAGACAACTTAAGTCATAAGCCTTTACAATATTCAAATGCGAAACTTAAAAAAAAAAAAAAACAAGTAAAAAGCTGTAAGTTTGGAACGAGTTTGGAAATTCTCAAAAACTATAAAATCCGTTAAAATTTTAAAAATACCGAATATAGCTGAGTGGTAGGAAGTGGCAAGTGATATAAAAGTTTACGACCTTTACGTTTACAAGATTTTTATTGATTTTGCCTGCCCGTGTGGGGAAGCATGTCACCTTTCCTATTGTTTAGTCTCCTATTTTGTATTGATTGTTGTCTGCCAGGGTGATCATGTATGTTACCCTTTCCATTTAAATTTGATGTGTCATTATTGACACTTATGTTTTTTCCTCAATATTTAATGTGTCGTCAGGCTGAGCGATCACGTGTTATACACAGTTTTGTATTGGTGTTTGTTTTTATGTGTGGTAATGTTACCCTTTCCATAGTTTTTTTAATTCACGTTCAAATATGATGTGTTTATGACGTGTGTTTGACACTCACATTTTGTTGCTACATGAGTTTTGTTGTTACATGATTATGAACACTTGAGCCCTTAGAAAGAAGTTTGTGCATTTTTTCATGATATGTTAGCGTGGACACAATCCTACAGTCGGATGCGCATGCGTTTGATCCCTACATACAGCCGTCATCACTTGAGGGTAATAAATGAAAAATGTTTTTTTGGTTTGTTATTTTTGTGTTCTGGTTTTTTGTTCTCATTGGGAATGTTTGAAGCGCTTTGTGTTTGTGTGTAAGTGAGCATTGTTTGGTTTTTTCTTAAGCCATCCCTCACTCAGTATCATCTCATCGTACAACTTGTGACACATATTATCAAAAAAGTTGTAAAAGATGTACTTGATATTATTTTTGCTCACTAAATTCCATCCATATAGGAAAACTGCTCAAAATTAATTTTCCTATAGAAATGAATAGTGTTAATATAGTACAGAGTTTTTTTTTAAAGCTTTAGTATAAAATAAGAAATTCAATCGCAAGCATCAACATCAAATTGAAAATGGCACAAAATATTTACGATATTTACACTATTAAACGCAAATATTTAATGACATTTCCCAAACGTCTGCACAAAGTGAATTGACACAGCAACCATCATAGACTCCATCCCAACAAAGTGAAGGTGGAAACAAATTCTGCAATGAGTGCCATAAAGGCGTGCGAAGTCGGCTCACCTTCGTAGTGATGAACATCGACGTGCAATTAAACAAATTTTTAATGAAAATTTGAGCATTTTTAAAAACTCTTTCAGCAAAAACATACTAACAGTTTTTCTGCCAAATGAATTATTGAGCAAAAGAATCAGTAGTCAGCTTGGTCGAGAGGAATTTTTTGTGAAATACACCTATAAAATTAAACATTGAGCTTATAGGAGAATATGTTAAGCCCACAAATCAACATGATGAACCATTAACATCAAATATTGTTTTAAACACAAGCCAACAAATTTTCTGTCATATGTCGAAAATGTCGTTGATAACGGAAGGTGATAATATAAGCCAAATATTCCACGATCACGCAATTCGTATAATTTATAAAAATTTCAGAATTTAATGAAAGAGATTCTTGTTGGGCTTATAAAGCTCTATATAAATACAAATATAACTCATCAAGGATTTTGAGGCGAATAATGAAGATATTAGCATTAATATCTTCGGCTATGGTGGAAATCAGATCGTTGGACCCTAATATCTAACCACCAAACAAAAGATGATGCAAATTCATTCGGTAGATTCGGTAAAAGAGCACATTCATTGCGCATTTAGTTATTATATAAAATGTAGTTTTTATGAAAATCTTAGTAAATTTTATATTTATTGTGGCTCCAATGCTGGGAAAAAGCAATGGCGGAATAAATCTGAGTTAAGGTTCTTGGACAGTTTTCGTTTATGTCTTCTTCTTTAGCAAACAATCTACCTAAAACGCATTTCAAACTGTTCGTAAACAGTTTCCAAATGATGATGAGTTCAATCTGCTAATTAGAAAATGAATACGTCGCTTCATAAAAAAATTACATGAACGACAATTGCCGGATCGAAATGAATTTTACAACAGGTTGACTGACAGTGAGTGCTCGTTAGATGATCTTAGACTTCCGCAGAATGTATGGCGACACTTTGAATATCAAAATGTTAAGGATTATACGGAGTTGTATTTAAAAACAGATGTCTTACTATTGGCTTATGTGTTCGAAAACTTTCGAAGTCTATGCCTCCGTCACCATAGACTTGATCCTTGCCAATATTTCACAGACCACCATCACTGTCTTGGGATGCCATGTTGCTGGGCATTATAGGTGGAATTACACAATGATCAAATAGACATTTTGTAGCCAATAGTAAACACACTGCAGACTATGACCCTAGTAAATCCGAGGTAAATATTTATTATTTAGACGTCAACAATTTATATGGTAAAGCAATGACACAATGTTTCCCACAAAAAGATTATAACAAGGGTTGGAAAAATTCCATGACGTCAGTAAAATATTAGCGATTCATAATAATTCACCGACTACTTATTTTTATACCCTCCACCTTTCTATGGAGGGTATATTAACTTTGTCATTCCATTTGTAACTCCTCGAAATGCTCATGTCAAACCCAAGAGAGTATATATATATATACTTCCTGGGGGTGTTTGTCAGTTCACCTACCACGCGCGTCCCCACCGTTGGATAGGAGGGGGGGAGGGGTGGATGATCACACTATTTCGCTCGAACTAGGGCGTCTAGCTACGAATTTGGTGGAGCGGAATAGTGTGATCACCCGTCCCAGGGAGTTTTTACCCCCGTGGACAAAAAAGTGACTACGGGGATGTTCCCCTAAAACAAATACAAATATGGAAGAAGGTAAAAAAGAAAGAAAAGTTACGGTGCAGGGTTTAAATAAACCAGTACCGGCTGGTGTTTGTGATCCAGCCGCGAGTCAGACCCTCAGATGTGGGTGCCTTGGCACCTGTGATCGAAGGTATTGCTACAAGCACGCAGCCTTCGGGCAACAAAACAGACAGTGGGTGGCGCACAAGACGATAGAAGAAGTGAGTGACAGCTTGGCGAACCTCACGACCAGAACGAAAAAGCTATCTGGGGCCCAACGGCGAACGCTCAAAAGGCAACAAAACAGCAAAAATGCTAAGGCGCAGGAAATTTAAAAAGTGAGCTACAAATACTCCCCCTCTCCGTTGGAGGTAGGCAAGAGGATAAGGTTCCCTGAGGAACAGAAGCCGGCGAAAAAGAGCAGATGCTCTGGGCAAACTAAGTCAATTACCTCACAAAGGAGGCTGTAATAGGAATACTTTGACCGAGGGCGACAAGGTTAGTCCCAGCACTGGAAAGGTGTGCCCAACCGTGAAATCGACTGCTAACCTAGGGATTTCCAAAAAGAAATCCCTGGTCCAACAGAAGAGAAAACGGACCGAGGAAATTGGTACGAAGCCGCCTTCTTACGCAAAGACAGCCTAAAAACACTTGAGGGACAAAGGTTCAGGCAACTTTCATAAAGACCATTTTGAAGAAGACCATTTTGGATCATATCATGGAAGGTGGAGATCCAATACCTATCGTGAGCAGTGGCATGAAAAATAATAAAATGTTCTTATAGCTTGCTGCGCATGCCAACACTTCCGCCCTAAAGGGGATTATCGAGAATATAAAACCCCGTAGGAAAGAGGATTTGGCAGCAAATTCGAGACGAAACGTATGCTCGAAGTCTTTGGAAGGCAAAATAAGACTTTGGACCTGAAGAGATGGGAAGTCTTTTACAGGAAGGAGGTAGCAGTGAGGAGGAGAAATAAGACCCCCAAACAACACAGAGGAGGGAGTCGGTGACAAAATTACCGAATCTCGAGAAGCCCGTATACTAGAGGACCAATGATCGAGGTCATCCAAATCAACCTTCATCGCAGCGAGACGGCAACCTTGGCTCTGATGAAACTAATAAATTCAGGTAAGATTCACATTAGTTTAATTCAGGAACCTTGGACAGTTTAGAACAAGGTCTCTGAAGTAAACCATATTAACTACCAACTATTCTATGCCAATTCAGGGTCGTGACCGAGAACTTTTAAAATATGTCACAAAAGCTTATGTTTTCTTTTCTCCCCAGAGTTCTCAACAGTACTGAGGCTGGGGAATGGAAACATATACCTTGCGTCAGTATACCTACCGTTCGACGCGCCGGCATTACGACCTGCGTCGGGACTGCAGCGGCTGGTGAGCAAAACAAACCAAACAAGTAACGAAGTACTAGTAGGTAGCGATGCTAACTCTCACCACATTGTTTGGGGAAGTACTAACACTAATAAAAGGGACCAGTCCCTACTAGATTATCTAAATACTAACGACCTAATAATTCTTAATGTTGGGAATAAAGCGACCTTTGTAAACAAAATTAGGGAGGAGGTTTTAGAACGTTTTATGTTATGCCATCAAATACTCTATCGATGTACTGCGTACCTGATTAACACTTGATATTTTCTCCCAAGTTTTGTTTTAGAATTTGTATACCCTTCACCATGTATGGAGGGTATATCAGGTTTGTCAATCCATAACACCTCAAAATATACATTTTGGACCCCACAAAGTATTTATATTCTTCATAAGCATAAAATTCTATGTCGATTAAGCAATGTTCGTCTATAGCCTACCGAACGAAACGAAGTAGGTTGATAAAATTTTAGTCAATTGTAAATATATGGTACCTCCCTATGTTCGGTACTCTGTTGATTTTAGCGACATTATTCACAGAAGTTATTTTAAATTTGTTATTTGAAGATCATAATGGATACTACTGTCTAAGGCAGCAAATTGTCTGTACAGGTCCACATGGTATATAATGATACCTCCCTATATTCCGTATTTTGATTATTTTAGCTCCATTTTTTATTTTTTTTTGTTCAAGTTTCACATTTGAATATTGTAATGGCTTATGGCAAAAGTAATGTAGCTTTGTGTCTACGTGTAATATTGGACCAGAGAAATCAGTTATAATTTACGCAATCGGAAAGTGAGGCTTCATGTGTTGAAGAACCTTCTTAGCGTTGATGGTAGTTTATCTATTTTGTTTACCCCATGTCGAGGTGAATATTAGTTAAAGGGTTTGCTAATATCCTGTTCGAAATTTTTCTTATATGTCAAAATTTTAAGTATTTCAAGGTTTGTTTGGTGATTTTTATTCCAGGAGATTTACATTTTCATTCCATCTATTAATTTTTGCTGGTGCTGTATTCCGTGAATTTTCGAATTCAACTATTTATCATTCTGACATTCTTTTATATATATTACACTTATTAGGGTCTATGACACCTTCCAAAAATATATTGATATCTCTTCCACTGATGTAGTGTAATTTGTCTTTCATATAACAAAGTACCTGCAATAAACCACCCAAAAAATCCGTATTAAGCCAAACGTTTACAACAGATCCTACATGAGCTCTATTTTAATACATATTGAGTTCTTTATACATTCCAACAATTTAACTCATATTTAATTTTTGGGACCTCTTTCATCTCTTCACTCGAAAGATTTGTTAGGAATATACAAGGAAATTTGACCTCTCTGTGATCCGAGATAAGTGAACAATGCTTCAATTCAAAACCGCACGCAAGCGTTTAGGATGGCTCATTTTTCTGAACGTGTAGCAACGATACATTGGTGGGACCGGAGCAAAAATAACACGTTTTATTGCGAAAATCTGACGCTTCCATCATCACCAGGATAAACATGACATACATAACCTAGTCTCCAAACTGTTTGTGATAGTTGTATTCGCCATCGAATACCAAATTGTTTTGTAAGTTCTTTGACTCTACGGTACCGGTTCACTAGACCGGAAATGACTTTTAATTGCTGTTTCCCTAAGTCATTTCTTGAAATCCGATAGAAGAGCGAAGTGAATAGTTATTAACCGCATAAAAGTTTTCAAGTTCCATTTTTATATTTCGCGATGCGACCACGAAATTTGTCCCATGATCCCTAATATAACGACTATATTCTCTATTTTTAAGATTATAAAATAATTTTTAATGGATTTAATTTTTGTGAGAATTGCCAAATTCTTTCCATATGGTGGAGGGTATTCAGAGTTCGGCCGGGTCATGCTATTAAATGTTTATACCCTCCCCCTTGGAAAGTAGGGTATATTAACATAATTTTAAATGTTCATCGTAGAGCCCATAAAGTATATATTTCATAATCAGCATAAAATTATAAGTCGATTTAACGATGTCCGTCTGCCTGTCTGTCCGTCTGTTGAATATCTGTCAGAACAATTTGTACTGTATCTAGGATGGTTGGTGTTGAAAATGAGATATATCGGTCTACGCTTTGCTATAGCCGGCATATAAAGTTACCTCCCGATATTCGGTATTTTGGTGATTTTCGCCACATTTTCTCCAAAGAATTGTCTAAACTAATGGGTTTTAGTTTCACAGCCGGAAAATTGCATGTGTAGGTCCACGTTTTGGTATAGACCCAATATAAGAGTACTTCCTAATATTCGGTATTTTGATGATTTTTGCCACATTTTTCCGCGGATTTGTCTAAAAATTTGTATTTGTGGTCAAAATGGGTTCTGGCTCGTATGGTTAAACATTGTATGTATAGGTCCACGTTTGGGCCCCATAGCCCCCATATAACGTTACCTCCCGATATTCAATTTATAATAGGTTCTAGACCGGTGGCACAGCATTGATTATTTAGTTCCACCTTTTGCACATATAACTACACCCACCGATATTCGGTATTTTGATAATCGTAGTCACATTTACCCACATATTTGTTTCAAATTTGGTATTTTAGAAGATGTGATAGATGACAATCCTTGAAGGTAAAATTTGCCTTTATAGGTTCCCGTTGTGGTATGGCCCCATATAATGATCCCAATCACTTTGATAAATTTGACTGCATTATACGAAAGTTTAAAGTGAAAAAAGCTTGAATTCAGATACTTTAATATGTTTCCTTTACCCTAAGGTGGATTGTATTGGTCTGGGGCTGGATACTTGTTCTACGATAGTGAACACTTAATCAACTTTTTAAATTATATAATATTTAGAACGTAATAACTAAAGTTTTTGACGGGTCCTACTCTACATCGTCAACAACAATAAAATCCACAATTGTGGAATTAAGCCTATCTATTTTGCAATATGCCTTCGGGATGCCGTACAAGAATGCAAACAGTGGTTGAGTCAGGAATCTTCGATATTTTGATCAGCGGAAACAATCGAGAAATCGTAAGAACATATGTACATTGAGACATATAATAAATTAAATGGATGTTGAAAATATGTAACTAAATAGAGGAATAAATATGGAAAGTATACATTTAAATACCAATATAATTACTAAAAATAAAATTAGCTTTACTATATTTTAACTAGATACATTTGAAACTCAACAAGTAAAAAAGCAGTAAGTTCGACAGGGCCGAAGTTTGAATACCCTCCACCATTTGGGACGAATTAGAAAATTAAAAAAAAAAAAAATAAAACCCATTAAAAGTTCTGCTAAAATCTTTAAAATATCTTATATCGGAAGTTGCCGATATATGGGGGGATAAACGATGCTGTGGACGTATATAGACAAATCTATGTCGGGGGGGCAAATAGCTCACAAAGAACTCCTTGTGTAGAGCTTCAGATAATTCCGTTGAAAAAGGTTGGCAAAGTCATCAAAATACCGAATATCGTGGGGAACTGTTGTATGGGGCCTATACGATATCGTGGACCTATATAGATAATTATCTTCCAGGGGATAAAGTGCTCACAAAGAACTCTTTGTGTAGAATTTCAGACAATTCCGCAGAAAAATGTTGCTAAAATCATCAAAATACCGAATATCGGGGGTACCGATATTCGGTAAATCGTCTTAGAAAAATATTGAGACAACTCTGTATACCAAATTTTTATCGGAAAGATTTTCAGGTCGGAAAGATTGGGAGATTTGCATGCTTCGAGGCTTTACACATTTTTAAGTAGATTTTGGCGGATATTATATATTTAATTTTTCTTTGTATATTTTGAGTCTTTTTTGAAACAGATTTTCGGAATTTTAGAAAACCTTCTGTGCAATATAAGTAATCATATGTACAAAATTTTAGAACAATACCTCTTCGCGGTCGCTTCATATTATTAAAAAGGTATGTAATATTCTCCCGTTTAATATGCATTTTTAAGATGTGTTTCCGCAAACTTTCTTTAATTGAAATTGAAAGTTTTATGTTATGTAATCAAATATTCTATTAATGTACTGCGTACCTGAATAAAACCCGATCTTTCCTCCCAAGTTTTGTATAGGGATTTTATACCCTACACTATAGTATAGAGGGTATATTAAGTTAGACAATCTGTTTGTTACACCTCGAAATATACATTTTAATTTTAGACCCTAAAAAGTATATATATTCTTGATCAGCATAAAATTCTATGTCGACTAAGCGGGGTCCGTCCGTCAGTGGAAATAACTCTAGCTTCCGAACGAAATGAAGTACGTTGATGACATTATACTCATATGTAAATTATGTAGGTCCACGTTTTGGTATAGGCTCCACATAACAACATTATTCACCGGAATTGTTTCAAGTTTAGTATATGAAATTCGTAATGGCAAGTTCACGTTTTATTATAGTCTGTAAATAATGGCACCTTCCGCTATTCGGTAGTTTCAGGATTTTAGCGACATTTTTCACCGGAATTGTTTGAAATTTGGTATTTGAAGTTCGTAGTGGATACTACAGCCTAAGACAGAAAATTGTCTATGCAGGTCCACGCGATTTTTGGTACTTTAAGTTCGTAATCGATACTATGGGCTAACATAAAAAATTTTCTTTGCAGGTCCACGTCTTCGTATAGCCTCCATATAACGGCATTTCCCAATATTCGAAATTTTTATGATTTTAGAGACGTTATTCACAGGAATTTTACCGAAATTTGACATTTGAAGTTCGTAATAGATACTAAAGCTTAAGAAAGAAAATTGTCTGTGCAGGTCCAAGTCTTTGTATAGTTCCCATTTATATTGTATATAGAGATCAAACGCATCCGACTCTAGGGATGTGTCCACGCTAACATATTACGAAAAACAACAACTCGAGTCAAATTTCTTTCTAAGGGCGCAAGTGTTCATACTCATGTAACAACAATGCTAGCATTAATACAGGCAGCAAAATGTGCAACAGCATATGACTAGATAAACAGAGCGCGCAAAGGTCATAACCACATTATATTTGAACTATACTAGGTTTAATAATACTATGGAAAGGGTAACATTACCACATTTAAAAACAACAATTAATTCAAAACTATGTGTAACACACATTATCGCACAGCCAACATATTTAATCTTGAGGAAAAAGCACAAGTGTCAATAATGAATACACACATCAAATTTATGTACCTGCATAGGTAACTTTTGCCAAAAGCCATTACGATATTCAAATACGAAACGTAGAAAAAAGAACAAGTAAAAAAGCTGTAAATTCGGCAGTGCCGAACTATGAATATCCTCCACCATTTGGAACGAATGTGGCAATTCTCAAAAACAATAAAATCGTGGACCAGAACTTGTAGTATCCATTACAAACTTCAAATACCAAATTTGAATCAATTCCCGTGAAATGTCGCTAAAATCATCAAAATACTGAATATCGGGAGGTACCGTTATATGGGGGCTATACGACGACGTGGACCTGCACATTCGAATTTCTGTCTTAGGCTGTAGTATCGATTACGGACTTCAAATACCAAATACCGGGCGGTGCCGTTATATGGGAGCTAGACGAAGACGTGGACAATTTTCTGTTGTAGGCCGTAGTATTCATTGGAACTTCAAATACCAAATTTGTTACAAACCCGGTAAATAATGTGGCTAAAATCATCAGAACACCGAATATCGGGAGCTACCGTTATATGGGGGCTATACAAAGACGTGGACCTACATGGCCCATTTTCAATACCAAAAGTCACACATTTGAGTAAAATTTTATCAACCTACTTCATTTCGTTCGGAAGCTACAGTGATTTCCACAGACGGACGGACATTGCTAAATTGACATAGAGTTTTATGCTGATCAAGAATATATATACTTTGTGGGGTCTAAAATGTATAATTCGGGGTGTTACAAATGGAACGACAAACTTAATATACCCTATACCCTGGTGAAGGGTATGAAAATCTAGAAGTTCGTCCGGGCTGAACTTTTTGTAACGAATTCGGCAATTTTTAAATTAAAAAATATGTAAAAATTCTGTTGTAATCTTAGCCGTAGCCGTAATATTAGGGTATATACGACGAAGTGGACCTGCATAGACAACTTAAGTCATAAGCCTTTACAATATTTAAATGCGAAACTTAAAACAAAAAAAAAAAAAAAAAACAAGTAAAAAGGTGTAAGTTTGGAACGAGTTTGGCAATTCTCAAAAACAATAACATCCGTTAAAATTTTAAAAATACCGAATGTAGCTGAGTAGTAGGAAGTGGCGAGTTATATAAAAGTTTACGACCTTTACGTTAATTGATTTTGCCTGCCCGTGTGGGGAAGCATGTCACCCTTCCTATTGTTTAGTCTCCTATTTTGTATTGATTGTTGTCTGCCAGGGTGATCATGTATGTTACCCTTTCCATTTAAATTTGATGTGTGTCTAAATCTCATTATTGACACTTGCGTTTTTTCCTCGAAATTTAATGTGTCGTCAGGCTGTGCGATCATGTGTGTTATACACAGTTTTGTATTGGTTTTTGTTTTTATGTGTGGTAATGTTACTCTTTCCATAGTTTTATTAATTCATGTTTAGTGCAAATATGATGTGTTTATGACGTGTGTTTCACACATGCGTTTTCCTCAGGATTGAATGACCTTGGCCCGCTTTGTTTATCTAGTCATATGCTGTTGCACATTTTGTTGCTACATGAGCTTTGTTGTTACATGAGTATGAACACTTGAGCCCTTAGAAAGAAATTTGTGCATTTTTTCATATGTTAGCGTGGACACAACCCTACAGTCGGATGCGCATGCGTTTGATCCCTACATACAGCCGTCATCACTTGAGGGTAATAAATGAAAAATGTTTTTTTTTGGTTTGTTATTTTTGTGTTTTGGTTTTTTGTTCTCATTGGGAATGTTTGAAGCGATGTGTTTGTGTGTAAGTGAGCATTGTTTGGTTTTTTCTTAAGCCATCCCTCACTCAGTATCATCCCATCTGTACCACTTGTGACACATATTATCAAAAAAGTTGTAAAAAATGTACTTGATATTATTTTTGCTCACTAAATTCAATCCATATAGGAAAACTGTTCAAAATTATTTTTGACGCCGAAGATGTACGAAGTCATTTGCAACATTTTAAGAATTACTGAGGCATTCTGATCCTAGATATTCCAGTATCCCACATGTACTTGTTGTGTTTTGGAAGATCTAGGATGAAAAATATTTTGAAAAAAATACATATGTGTCTGTTAGTGGAGGGTTCTTAGGTTTCCTATAGAAATGAATAGTGTTAATACAGTACACAGTTTTTTTTAATAGCTTTAGTATAAAATAAGAAATTCAATCGCAAGCATCAACATCAAATTGAAAATGGCACAACATATTTACGATTTTTGCTACGAAACGTTCACTATTAAACGCAAATATTTAATGACATTTCCCAAACGTCTGCACAAAGTGAATTGACACAGCAACCATCATAGACTCCATCCCAACAAAGTGAAGGTGGAAACAAATTCTGCAATGAGTACCATAAAGGGGTGCGAAGTCGGCTCACCTTCGTAGTGATGAACATCGACGTGCAATTAAACAAATTTTTAATGAAAATTTGAGCATTTTTAAAAACTCTTTCAGCAAAAACATACTAACAGTTTTTCTACCAAATGAATTATTGAGCAAAAGAATCAGTAGTCAGCTTGGTCGAGAGTGAAATACACCTATAAAATTAAACATTGAGCTTATAGGAGAATATATTAAGCCCACAAATCAACATGATGAACCATTAACATCAAATATTGTTTTGAACACAAGCCAACAAATTTTCTGTCATATGTCGAAAATGTCGTTGATAACGGAAGGTGATAATATAAGCCAAATATTCCACGATCACGTAATTCGTATAATTTATAAAAATTTCAGAATTTAATGAAAGAGATTCTTGTTGGGCTTATAAAGCTCTATATAAATACAAATATAACTCATCAAGGATTTTGAGGCGAATAATGAAGATATTAGCATTAATATCTTCGGCTATGGTGGAAATCAGATCGTTGGACCCTAATATCTAACCACCAAACAAAAGATGATGCAAATTCATGAGGACGACAGGTTCCACTATATATTGATTATGGATATGTCACGGTAATTTAATATATCACAGTAATATTACTGTTAAATATGATAAATAATGAATAAACATATTTATAGGTTATTACGTTCGCAATTGACAGCACATAAAAGTAGATCAATAATTTATAATGATTGCATACAAAGATTCTAAACGGTAGCCGTATATGAGAAACATCAGAAGGAGTTTATTGGGTTCGTAAAGGAGATGTCAAAAGATGGAGAAAACATCATTCATTTTAAAAACTACCACAAAAAAGAGAGAGTACCATTTGCGGTCTTCTGGATGCCGAATGTGTCCTAGAAGATTGCAATCCGGAGAACCTCAACACGAACACAGATTCGGTAAAAGAGCACATTCATTGCGCATTTAGTTATTATATAAAATGTAGTTTTTATGAAAATCTTAGTAAATTTTATATTTATTGTGGATCCAATGCTGGGAAAAAGCAATGGCGGAATAAATCTGAGTTAAGGTTCTTAGACAGTTTTCGTTTATGTCTTCCAGTTTGGATAGTTTAGCAAAAAATCTACCTAAAACGCATTTCAAGCTGTTCGTAAACAGTTTCCAAATGATGATCAGTTCAATCTGCTAACTAGAAAATGAATACGTCGCTTCATAAAAAATTACATGAACGACAATTGCCGGATCGAAATGAATTTTACAAGAGGTTGACTGACAGTGAGTGATCGTTAGATGATCATAGACTTGCGCAGAATGTATGGCGATACTTTGAATATCAAAATTTTATGGATTATACGGAGTTGTATTTAAAAACAGATGTCTAATTATGGGCTGATGTGTTCGAAAACTTTCGAAGTCTATGCCTCCGTCACCATAGACTTGATCCTTGCCGATATTTCACGCTGGGCACGGGTGTTGAATTAGAGCAATTTGCAGATATTAACATGTATAATTTCAGTAAGAATAGCATTAGAGGTGGAATTACACAGTGATCAAATAGACATTTTGTAGCCAATAGTAAACCCACTGCAGACTATGACCCTAGTAAACCCGGGGTAAATATTTATTATTTAGACGTCAACAATTTATATGGTAAAGCAATGACACAATGTTTCCCACAAAAAGATTATAACAAGAGTTGGAAAAATTCAATGACGTCAGTAAAATATTAGCGATTCATAATAATTCACCGACTACTTATTTTTATACCCTCCACCTTTCTATGGAGGGTATATTAACTTTGTCATTCCATTTGTAGCACGCAGCCTTCGGGCAACAAAACAGACAGTGGGTGGCGCACAAGACGATAGAAGAAGTGAGTGACAGCTTGGCGAACCTCACGACCAGAACGAAAAAGCTATCTGGGGACCAACGGCGAACGCTCAAAAGGCAACAAAACAGCAAAAATGCTAAGGCGCAGGAAATTTAAAAAGTGAGCTACAAATACTCCCCCTCTCCGTTGGAGGTAGGCAAGAGGATAAGGTCCCCTGAGGAACAGAAGCCGGCGAAAAAGAGCAGATGCTCTGGGCAAACTAAGTCAAGGACCTCGCAAAGGAGGCTGTAATAGGAATCCATTGACCGAGGGCGACAAGGTTAGTCCCAGCACTGGAAAGGTGTGCCCAACCGTGAAATCGACTGCTAACCTAAGGGTTTCCAAAAAGAAATCCCAGGTCCAACAGAAGAGAAAACGGACCGAGGAAATGGGTACGAAGCCGCCTTCTTACGCAAAGACAGCCTAAAAACACTAGAGGGACAAAGGTTCAGACAACTTTCATAAAGACCATTTTGAAGAAGACCATTTTGGATCATATCATGGAAGGTGGAGATCCAATACCTATCGTGAGCAGCGGCATGAAAAATAATAAAATGTTCTTCAAGCTTGCTGCGCATGCCAACACTTCCGCCCTAAAGGGGATTATCGAAAATATAAAACCCCGTAGGAAAGCGTCAGAGGATTTGGCAGCAAATTCGAGACGAAACGTATGCTCGAAGTCTTTGGAAGGCAAAATAAGACTTTGGACCTGAAGAGATGGGAAGTCTTTTACAGGAAGGAGGTAGCAGCGAGGAGGAGAAATAAGACCCCCAAACAACACAGAGGAGGGAGTCGGTGACAAAATTACCGAATCTCAAGAAGCCCGTATACTAGAGGACCAATGATCGAGGTCATCCAAATCAACCTTCATCGGAGCGAGACGGCAACCTTGGCTCTGATGAAACTAATAAATTCAGGTAAGATTCACATTAGTTTAATTCAGGAACCTTGGACAGTTTAGAACAAGGTCTCTGGAGTAAACCATATTAACTACCAACTATTCTATGCCAATTCAGGGTCGTGACCGAGAACTTGTAAAATGTGTCACAAAAACTTATGTTTTCTTTTCTCCCCAGAGTTCTCAACAGTACTGAGGCTGGGGAATGGAAACATATACCTTGCGTCAGTATACCTACCGTTCGACGCGCCGACATTACGACCTGCGTCGGGACTGCAGCGGCTGGTGAGCAAAACAAACCAAACAATTAACAAAGTACTAGTAGGTAGCGATGATAACTCTCCCCACATTGCGTGGGGAAGTACTAACACTAATAAAAGGGACCAGTCCCTACTAGATTATCTAAATACTAACGACCTAATAATTCTTAACGTTGGGAATAAAGCGACCTTTGTAAACAAAATTAGGGAGGAGGTTTTAGAAAGTTTTATGTTATGCCATCAAATATTCTATCAATGTACTGCGTACCTGACTAACACTTGATATTTTCTACCAAGCTTTGTTTTAAACAAGGTTCAAGGTTCATGCACGACCGTGCGAGATTCAGAAGTTTGTTATGTAGTGACGCAGCCTTTCCAATCCGAATTTCCACAAAGATTGCAATTGGGGGGCCTTCGTAGTTAAATTTTCTAAATCGTTTTTCGGTCGGAAAATTCATTCTTTTGTAGAACTTTGAAGACTTGTTTGAGTTTTTGTCTTATGTTTTTCGTTTTTACAATAACTGTCACTCTTCGCACGTTTGTCTCTACTACTTTAGAACCCTTCGCATATCCATTATTGCTGAAACACGTGCTTTGCTGAGTTGCACAAGTCTATTACTCCAAAGTTAATTTATTTTACTTAACCCTTTTTTGGACTAAGACGGTGATATGAGCCTAAATGGCCATTTAAGTCTCCAACGATGTCATACACGAAACGTCAACCATTAATATTGGCGTAGTCTTGCCGATTTGTTCCCTTGCTTGGAGAATTTGTGCACGCTATTTCCACCTATCGATTTAGTCAATTGTAAATTATATAGGGGGGTACCATATAATGGTACCTCTCTATTTTCGGTACTTTGTTGATTTTAGCGACATTATTCACCTAAGTTATTTTAAATATGACAGACAGCAAATTGTCTGTACAGGTCCACATGTTGGTATAGCCCTATATAATGGTACCTCCCCATATTCCATATTTTGATTATTTTAGCTCCATTTTTTAATTTTTTTGTTCAAGTTTCACATTTGAATATTGTAATGGCTTACGGCAAAAGTAATGTAGCATTGTTTCTACGTGTAATATTGGACCAGAGAAATCAGTTATAATTTACGCAATCGCAAAGTGAGGCTTCATGTGTTGAAGAACCTTCTTAGCGTTGATGAGGTGAATATTATTTGAAGGGTTTGCTAATATCCTGTTTCGAAATTTTGCTTATATGTTAAATGTCAAAATTCTAAATATTTCAAGGTTAGTTTGGCGATTTTTATTCCAGGAGTTTTACATTTTCATTCCATCTATTAATTTTTGCTGGTGCTGTATTCCGTGAATTTGCAAATTCAACTATTTATCATTCTGACATTCTTTTCTATATATTACACTTAGTTGGGTCTATCACACCTTCCAAAAATATATTGATATATCTTCCATCGATGTAGTGTAATTTGTCTTCCATATAACAAAGTACCTCCAATAAACCACCCAAAAACTCCGTATTAAGCCAAACGTTTACAACAGATCCCACATGAGGTCTAGTTTAATACATAATGGGTCCTTTATACATTCCAACTATTTAACTCATATACAATTTTGAACGTGTTAACTAAAATTTTTTTGGGACCTCTTTCATCTCTTCGCTCGAACACAGTGTCTCGTAAGATTTGTTAGGAATATACAAGGAAATTTGATCTCTCTATGATCCGAACTAAGTGAAAAATGGTTCAATTCAAACCCGCACGCAAGCGTTTAGGATGGCTCATTTTTCCGAACGTGTAGCAACGATACATTGGTGGGACCAGAGCAAAAATAACACGTTTTATTGCGAAAATCTGACATTTCCATCATCACCAGGATAAACATGACATACGTAACCTAGTCTCCAAATTGTTTGTGGTAGTTGTATTCGCCATCGAATACCAAATTGTTTCGTAAGTTCTTTGACTCTACGGTACCGGTTCACTAGATTTAGTGGAGCTTCTCCGATTGAGGATTCAGGTGGAACTAGGAGGGAAAAACCTATGAGAAAATGACCGGAGTGAGAGCAATTATTAACTCAGTGTTATCTGAAAAGGGCACAGTGGTTGTGTGTTAAGTCACGATTCTATTCCAGGTAGAACTGTACATAATCTTTCGAAGGTATAGCTGTAATTTTTCGCATGTTTCCGGAAATGAAAAAATAAAATTTTAACCGCTGTTTCCCTAAGTCACTTCTTGAAATCCGATAGAAGAGCGAAGTGAATAGTTATTAACCACATAAACGTTTTCAAGTTCCATTTTTATATCTCGACCACGATGCGACCACGAAATTTGTCCCATGATCCGAAATTTAGGAACTAGGGATACCATGAAGAGCTATGAAGCGTTGAAACGCTGCTAAAAAGGATTCCCTAGATAAGTTCGATGCTGCTTCAAGATGAATAATTTCCGTGGCGAAGCAAACGATGACACAAACATAACCTTTAGTAATTTTACATGCCCTTTCAGTAAACGATTTTATTTCAAAAGGTCGGGGCCAATACTCGATACGAATAATACTCAACATGAATTAATTGATAATACGCAAAATGATGATGATTGTTTCCACAAAAATGAGCTTGTTGTAATTTGTTTCTCTGTGAAACCATATTTTCTTGATGAGTAGAATGAATTACGAGGATAAACCATATACAAATATGGAAATACATATGAGAGAATCCCCAGAGCTTTTTCACGAGAAGATAGTGCTTTAAGTGTTTCGTCATATTCGGACAAGAATGCAAAATGGGATCGTATACCACGATATTCTAAATCTGTTTCCAATGTCAGATGACTTGTCATCCTCCTTTGTGACGAATCTATTTACAGCAATTCCAGGCCATGCCACCATATTACAGAGTAATTCAGTCCGAAAGATTTATTCAGTTCCGACTTCCTATGTCGGGTGGATTTCCTTCCCATCTTATATTGAACCATTTTCCACTACTTACCATTGAACCATTTTCCACTTACAACCAAGGTTGTACATAGAGTTTTTCGCAACCACGACGAAACAATGAAAGATTCCGTCCAGCAATTGAGTGTGCTGATAGAAATCTAAATTTCTCTCATACCGATTTTAGAAGATCTGAAGACAAAACCGCACGGCATAGTTCTAAACGAATTAACGATAAAAGATTGTTTAAATTTCGAAACTGTGAATATCGCGACTTTTTTCAAACAATTACGAATGACTTTGATAGTAACAAAATAATGGGGATATTTATTGAAAATATGGCATCCTAATTGGATCACAAATAAAATAATGGAAATAATGGAATCATAGGTTGCCCACACCATGTCATGGAGGTGTTCACAAAACACTATTTTATTGGCCAAATATAACCATGTCAGTCAGGCAATATATTCTTTACTGTCAGGAATGTCAAGAGGGACGTCGGTCGGGTGTGACAAATTTTTTGGTGTTTTTTGTTAAAACCTTATTAATGACGATTCCTTAGTGTTGCTTTGTGACTGTTGAAGTCGAATATTCGGACTTAAAAACAATTTATTATATTTTTATTGTTGTTCAAATGTCCGTTTGATTATGAATCGGCTAGAAGCCGTTTGACCCCATTGCAAAATCCTCATGGGAAGTAATAACCGTATTAACAATTTTTATTTGTAGTATATTTTTTATTACTTTTTAATTTTTTATCAACTTTTATAACTTACATAACTGTTAGAATTTATACCGAGATTTCTTTTTGTATTAGTACTATTATTTTTAATATATTAACATGTTTTGAAATATGAATAAGATCGAACTAAAGTGATGTGTTAGTTTGATGTATGGTCAAGTCAGAAAAGAAGGGTATTGTGATCATGATTGTAAGGGCATTCTTAAGGTTGGAGTGATTTCAGGAGCATTGATGCATCTTTGCTTTCCATGTTGTTTTGTTTGAAATGTTCAAGAATGTTGATGATGCGTGTCTTGGGCTGGGATATGATGGCTGAGACCTCCTCTTGTTAAAAATGGTTGGGTTGGCCAGAGTCAAATTTCTACTATCCAATGCTGCAGATAGCCACATGTCACGTGTATTCGAATCGGTTCATCGCTTAATTCTTCCGTTTGTTTAGAAACATTTTGTAGCCTTTGTTATTCCAAAAATATCCGTAAGTTGACTTTTGTTCTAATCTATTTAACTGTAGGATATTAGCAAAACCTAACCTTACTATCCACTCGTCATGAGGCATCAAATATAAGGAACTACCGTAAATCTAAGAAGGTTCTTCAACACATAAATAGTCACATCAATCAAAGACAGCGTAAATTATGACTGATTTCTCTGGTCTAATATAGCACGTAGACACTACGCTAGATTACTAAATCATGTCCTATAAAAATTACTCTCGAATCCGCATTCGAAAAAAGCTATAGTTATATAATTAGCCACAGTATTGCCGAATGCGTTTTATATATGGCTACAGAGTTAGAAATACAAATATTTGGAATTGAAGTTTATATGGGAGTAAGTCTATAAATAAATGAACTTTTACAGTATTCTACCGACCCTACGAGTACTCACGATCTCGTCAAATGTGTAATTTTTTTTTGTCATAGAAGTTATTTTTAGAATAACTTCTTGAGTGAATATCCCAGACAAAAAACAAGGGAACTGATGAGGATTGGCGGCTCTCTCCGAAACCTAGGCATTCCCTGCTTTACCCCCTTGTAAAGATTAATGCCAACTTCAGGTCCCAACGGAATAAAGAGCTCGACGTTTGCATCCTAGAATTACAAGGAGCTGACGTCTGAACACTATGGGATAATGTTAAATTCCAATTTGAAACGTGCCTGAATTATCTATATGATGATAAAAATTCTAATGAGGACGGCATTTCAGCCGCCGACATCAAAGCTAGGTGAATTGCGGGCCTCGCCTAAGTCACCTGTAATTGTAACTTCCCCAAAATCTCATATAAGTAACACTTCAATACCTCGTTCCGATGACACAGGTACCATATCGAATATTCCGCATCGATCCGAAACTTCCAAAAATGTATCTTTCACATTCACAAGAAATGAAAATTTCGGTCACAGGTTGAATTTGCCACCCTGTGACATCGAAGTTTTCAATGCCGATTTTCTTTCCTGGAATAGGTTCAGGGAGTTATTTTTAGCCATTTACATCAAAGATAGCGGCATAAGCGATATAAGGCGTTTATACCATTTGGATAATAAAATCAGTGGCAATGCTCATGAAATTGTTTACGTCTACACACAAAAAGTTTAGCTTAGCATGGAGTGCATTGTTTTGTACTTATGACAAAGAAACTAGTACAGGGTTAAAGAAACTACAAAGAGGTATAAAGGGTGTATTTCGTTCATGTCTAATTATGATATGTTGACCAAAACTTGAATCTTATTCTAGTTTTCTGTGTCATCAGAGATTACTTAAGAACTGCGTAGCTCTTTGGGAATAAAGCACAACAAACAAATCAATTCTTTCAACGTGTAAAAATCTGGATCATTTTCGCACAGAAAGGATCCAAACTTGCGTGATATTAGAAGCATCGATTACGCCGAACCTCTAAACAATGGTAAATGTTCCCTCTCTGCGAATGGTGCAACGAATACATCATATTCCGTCACGGCCCGAAGTGCCTCTTATTTCTCAAGGTTACCTTGTAAATCCCTACCTAAATAATGTGCGCTTTGTTAACTACTAAGGCATCATCTAAGAATTTGTCACAAATTCCTAAGTCTTTCAGTTCCTGAAAGAGTCGGCACAGTTAAGAAACATTTGTGTTGTCTTAATTGTTTGTCTCACGGCCATGAAGCCTCTAAATGCAACAGCATTTACAACTGCGCTATATGCAATAAACGGCATCACACGCTGATACCCATCGAGGCCAGGACTCAATCGTCTTTATAAGTCTAGATCAGGTAATTCTAAATGCTACTTCTGCCAGTATCACAGGGTCTTCAAGCCGACTGGTATTTCATACCATCCAGAGCAGAAAAATATTGCTAGGCACAGCTATGGTCCATATTGTGAACGAAGGTACTACGTACCCAGCTAGAGCCTTGAAATATCCTTCTTCAGAAGCATCTTTTGTTTCTGAATGTATGCAAAAAAGATTGGATATAGGCGCGAATAACGTTCAAGCTTTAATCTCGGGGGTTAGTGGGTCCCGTAAGCAATATCCCATTCGTATAAGTTTTGCTACGCAAACAATGGATACTAATGCTCTGATTTTGCCGAAAATTGCAGAAAATATGCCATCTTTTTCTTCTAGACATGACACCCAAAAATCCTGCTACGGTGTCATGTACAAATGTGTTAGGACCATTAATAGCACAGAACCTCCTATTTAGAGATTCTCCCTAGATTAGGGTAAATAACTGGGGATTTTGAGTCACGTTTGCTCAACCTTTCCCTACGGACGCATTTTAACCGATCTTCCTGAACAAGACGGTAAATATCCAATAAGGTTAAATACCTGGATGTGATTCTAGATAGGAAACTTAATTGGAGGGACCACATTCACGAAAATGCAAACAAAGCCCATAGATGTTGTGTAACGTGTAAAAGGGCTATAGATTCTAAATGGGGTTTCAATCCAAAGATGACACACTGGCTATTCAAAAACGTAATTAGACCTGTATATACGCATCGGTAGTCTATTATATTTACCCCCTGTAAATATAATAGACATTCCTTTATACGCGGATGACAACCCTATTTTTGAACTGTTAGGACATTAAGATAATTAATATGCAACTTGTGAATCTCTTGATTTTATACAATTTTTATATTTTAATGAAAATTACTTTGTAAATAAATAAAACAATTTGTATATATTTAATAAAAAATTTATTGCTTAAAAAATAAAAACACAATGAAACATCACAGCTCTTCAATATCCGGTTAAATATATATATATATATATATATATATATATATATATATATATATATATATATATATATATATATATATATATATATATATATATATATATATATATATATATATATATATATGTATGAAATTTGTATCCTCAGGTGCATGAGTGAGCTGATGGTGGGAAATGCAGATTAAGCAGTTTGGAAGTTAGGTAGTTGTCATTAAGAATCAAAATTGAATCAATTAAATTCATTGAATCATTAAATTCACATCTTTCTCCACTTGTTATGCTTTCGTTCAACCTGAACAAAGTAACATAACCATGTAAGTTTGTTTTGTCTGTTACAACAAAAACCCCTACGTCGACCGTGCCTGTTTCTATTAATAGAACAGTGTTTGTCTTGCTTGTTTGGGATACCATAGTATTTTGTTGTTGCAAAATCGTCAGGCAAAATCCCATTATTGTTGTTTTTATAAAAACAACGTTTGTTTATGAGTGGAGAACGATGGTAATGTTTACCAGGGGGTAAGGCAGGGAATACCTAGGTTTCGGAAAGAGCCACCAATCCTCATCAGTTCCCTTGTTTCTTGTCTGGGATATTCTCCCCAGAAGTTATTTAAAAAATAACTTCTATGACAAAAAACATTTTTTACCCAAGTGACGAGATCGTAAGCTCAATAGAAGAGGAACAAAAGAATTACATAAAACTAAAATTCTTTTGGAAAATCTTCTAAATCTTACAACCGCACTTATAAACATTTACGTCTTTCTCCACTTGTTATGCTTTCGTTCAACCTGTACGAAGTAACATAACCATGTAAGTTTGTTTTGTCTGTTACAACAAAAACCCCTTCGTCGACCGTGCCTGTGTCTATTAATAGAACAGTGTTTGGCTTGCTTGTTTGGGATACCATAGTATTTTGTTGTTGCAAAATCGTCAGGCAAAATCCCATTATTGTTGTTTTTATAAAAACAACGTTTGTTTATGAGTGGAGAACGATGGTAATGTTTACCAGGGGGTAAGGCAGGGAATACCTAGGTTTCGGAAAGAGCCACCAATCCTCATCAGTTCCCTTGTTTCTTGTCTGGGATATTCTCCACAGAAGTTATTTAAAAAATAACTTCTATGACAAAAAACATTTTTTACCCAAGTGACGAGATCGTAAGCTCAATAGAAGAGGAACAAAAGAATTACATAAAACTAAAATTCTTTTGGAAAATCTTCTAAATCTTACAACCGCACTTATAAACATTTACGTCTTTCTCCACTTTTTATGCTTTCGTTCAACCTGAATGAAGTAACATAACCATGTAAGTTTGTTTTGTCTGTTACAACAAAAACCCCTTCGTCGACCGTGCCTGTGTCTATTAATAGAACAGTGTTTGGCTTGCTTGTTTGGGATACCATAGTATTTTGTTGTTGCAAAATCGTCAGGCAAAATCCCATTATTGTTGTTTTTATAAAAACAACGTTTGTTTATTAGTGGAGAACGATGGTAATGTTTACCAGAGGGTAAGGCAGGGAATACCTAGGTTTCGGAAAGAGCCACCAATCCTCATCAGTTCCCTTGTTTCTTGTCTGGGATATTCTCCCCAGAAGTTATTTAAAAAATAACTTCTATGACAAAAAACATTTTTTACCCAAGTGACGAGATCGTAAGCTCAATAGAAGAGGAACAAAAGAATTACATAAAACTAAAATTCTTTTGGAAAATCTTCTAAATCTTACAACCGCACTTATAAACATTTACGTCTTTCTCCACTTGTTATGCTTTCGTTCAACCTGTACGAAGTAACTTAACCATGTAAGTTTGTTTTGTCTGTTACAACAAAAACCCCTTCGTCGACCGTGCCTGTGTCTATTAATAGAACAGTGTTTGGCTTGCTTGTTTGGGATACCATAGTATTTTGTTGTTGCAAAATCGTCAGGCAAAATCTCATTATTGTTGTTTTTATAAAAACAACGTTTGTTTATTAGTGGTGAACGATGGTAATGTTTACCAGGGGGTAAGGCAGGGAATACCTAGGTTTCGGAAAGAGCCACCAATCCTCATCAGTTCCCTTGTTTCTTGTCTGGGATATTCTCCCCAGAAGTTATTTAAAAAATAACTTCTATGACAAAAACATTTTTTACCCAAGTGACGAGATCGTAAGCTCAACAGAAGAGGAACAAAATAATTACATAAAACTAAAATTCTTTTGGAAAATCTTCTAAATCTTACAACCGCACTTATAACCATTTACATCTTTCTCCACTTGTTATGCTTTCGTTCGTATATATATATATATATATGTATGAAATTTGTATCCTCAGGTGCATGAGTGAGCTGATGGTGGGAAATGCAGATTAAGCAGTTTGGAAGTTAGGTAGTTGTCATTAAGAATCAAAATTGAATCAATTAAATTCATTGAATCATTAAATTCACATCTTTCTCCACTTGTTATGCTTTCGTTCAACCTGAACAAAGTAACATAACCATGTAAGTTTGTTTTGTCTGTTACAACAAAAACCCCTACGTCGACCGTGCCTGTTTCTATTAATAGAACAGTGTTTGTCTTGCTTGTTTGGGATACCATAGTATTTTGTTGTTGCAAAATCGTCAGGCAAAATCCCATTATTGTTGTTTTTATAAAAACAACGTTTGTTTATGAGTGGAGAACGATGGTAATGTTTACCAGGGGGTAAGGCAGGGAATACCTAGGTTTCGGAAAGAGCCACCAATCCTCATCAGTTCCCTTGTTTCTTGTCTGGGATATTCTCCCCAGAAGTTATTTAAAAAATAACTTCTATGACAAAAAACATTTTTACCCAAGTGACGAGATCGTAAGCTCAATAGAAGAGGAACAAAAGAATTACATAAAACTAAAATTCTTTTGGAAAATCTTCTAAATCTTACAACCGCACTTATAAACATTTACGTCTTTCTCCACTTGTTATGCTTTCGTTCAACCTGTACGAAGTAACATAACCATGTAAGTTTGTTTTGTCTGTTACAACAAAAACCCCTTCGTCGACCGTGCCTGTGTCTATTAATAGAACAGTGTTTGGCTTGCTTGTTTGGGATACCATAGTATTTTGTTGTTGCAAAATCGTCAGGCAAAATCTCATTATTGTTGTTTTTATAAAAACAACGTTTGTTTATTAGTGGTGAACGATGGTAATGTTTACCAGGGGGTAAGGCAGGGAATACCTAGATTTCGGAAAGAGCCACCAATCCTCATCAGTTCCCTTGTTTCTTGTCTGGGATATTCTCCCCAGAAGTTATTTAAAAAATAACTTCTATGACAAAAAACATTTTTTACCCAAGTGACGAGATCGTAAGCTCAACAGAAGAGGAACAAAAGAATTACATAAAACTAAAATTCTTTTGGAAAATCTTCTAAATCTTACAACCGCACTTATAACCATTTACATCTTTCTCCACTTGTTATGCTTTCGTTCAACCTGAACGAAGTAACATAACCATGTAAGTTTGTTTTGTCTGTTACAACAAAAACCCCTTCGTCGACCGTGCCTGTGTCTATTAATAGAACAGCGTTTGGCTTGCTTGTTTGGGATACCATAGTATTTTGTTGTTGCAAAATCGTCAGGCAAAATCCCATTATTGTTGTTTTTATAAAAACAACGTTTGTTTATGAGTGGAGAACGATGGTAATGTTTACCAGGGGGTAAGGCAGGGAATACCTAGGTTTCGGAAAGAGCCACCAATCCTCATCAGTTCCCTTGTTTCTTGTCTGGGATATTCTCCCCAGAAGTTATTTAAAAAATAACTTCTATGACAAAAAACATTTTTTACCCAAGTGACGAGATCGTAAGCTCAATAGAAGAGGAACAAAGAATTACATAAAACTAAAATTCTTTTGGAAAATCTTCTAAATCTTACAACCGCACTTATAAACATTTACGTCTTTCTCCACTTGTTATGCTTTCGTTCAACCTGTACGAAGTAACTTAACCATGTAAGTTTGTTTTGTCTGTTACAACAAAAACCCCTTCGTCGACCGTGCCTGTGTCTATTAATAGAACAGTGTTTGGCTTGCTTGTTTGGGATACCATAGTATTTTGTTGTTGCAAAATCGTCAGGCAAAATCTCATTATTGTTGTTTTTATAAAAACAACGTTTGTTTATTAGTGGTGAACGATGGTAATGTTTACCAGGGGGTAAGGCAGGGAATACCTAGGTTTCGGAAAGAGCCACCAATCCTCATCAGTTCCCTTGTTTCTTGTCTGGGATATTCTCCCCAGAAGTTATTTAAAAAATAACTTCTATGACAAAAAACATTTTTTACCCAAGTGACGAGATCGTAAGCTCAACAGAAGAGGAACAAAAGAATTACATAAAACTAAAATTCTTTTGGAAAATCTTCTAAATCTTACAACCGCACTTATAACCATTTACATCTTTCTCCACTTGTTATGCTTTCGTTCAACCTGAACGAAGTAACATAACCATGTAAGTTTGTTTTGTCTGTTACAACAAAAACCCCTTCGTCGACCGTGCCTGTGTCTATTAATAGAACAGCGTTTGGCTTGCTTGTTTGGGATACCATAGTATTTTGTTGTTGCAAAATCGTCAGGCAAAATCCCATTATTGTTGTTTTTATAAAAACAACGTTTGTTTATGAGTGGAGAACGATGGTAATGTTTACCAGGGGGTAAGGCAGGGAATACCTAGGTTTCGGAAAGAGCCACCAATCCTCATCAGTTCCCTTGTTTCTTGTCTGGGATATTCTCCCCAGAAGTTATTTAAAAAATAACTTCTATGACAAAAAACATTTTTTACCCAAGTGACGAGATCGTAAGCTCAATAGAAGAGGAACAAAAGAATTACATAAAACTAAAATTCTTTTGGAAAATCTTCTAAATCTTACAACCGCACTTATAAACATTTACGTCTTTCTCCACTTTTATGCTTTCGTTCAACCTGAATGAAGTAACATAACCATGTAAGTTTGTTTTGTCTGTTACAACAAAAACCCCTTCGTCGACCGTGCCTGTGTCTATTAATAGAACAGTGTTTGGCTTGCTTGTTTGGGATACCATAGTATTTTGTTGTTGCAAAATCGTCAGGCAAAATCCCATTATTGTTGTTTTTATAAAAACAACGTTTGTTTATTAGTGGAGAACGATGGTAATGTTTACCAGAGGGTAAGGCAGGGAATACCTAGGTTTCGGAAAGAGCCACCAATCCTCATCAGTTCCCTTGTTTCTTGTCTGGGATATTCTCCCCAGAAGTTATTTAAAAAATAACTTCTATGACAAAAACATTTTTTACCCAAGTGACGAGATCGTAAGCTCAATAGAAGAGGAACAAAAGAATTACATAAAACTAAAATTCTTTTGGAAAATCTTCTAAATCTTACAACCGCACTTATAACCATTTACATCTTTCTCCACTTGTTATGCTTTCGTTCAACCTGAACAAAGTAACATAACCATGTAAGTTTGTTTTGTCTGTTACAACAAAAACCCCTTCGTCGACCGTGCCTGTGTCTATTAATAGAACAGTGTTTGGCTTGCTTGTTTGGGATACCATAGTATTTTGTTGTTGCAAAATCGTCAGGCAAAATCCCATTATTGTTGTTTTTATAAAAACAACGTTTGTTTATGAGTGGAGAACGATGGTAATGTTTACCAGGGGGTAAGGCAGGGAATACCTAGGTTTCGGAAAGAGCCACCAATCCTCATCAGTTCCCTTGTTTCTTGTCTGGGATATTCTCCCCAGAAGTTATTTAAAAAATAACTTCTATGACAAAAAACATTTTTTACCCAAGTGACGAGATCGTAAGCTCAATAAAGAGGAACAAAAGAATTACGTTTATTTTTTCTTATCATTTTTATATTATTAATCACACTCGAATATTTATTATTTCATTTTTTTTATCAATTAAGTTTTGATTTACCTTGAATTTATTCTTTAATTTATTGTTTTCATTTATTTTTTCAGCATTTATTTTTAATTTTTTTTGTTATTTTAAAACGTTTCTATTTTCCCTTTATTTTTGTATGTTTCTTAAAGATTTCTTTTTTTTCACTTTGTACAAAACTGTATCTTTTAATTTTTAATATTTTCTATTTGTTCACTTAAATTTTGTTTTATTATTCACTTTGTAGAAAACTGTTTCTTTTATTTCTTTTATAATTCTTTTTGTTCACTTTTGCCTAAGTTCCTTACACTACATCACGGCCGCTGATCTATTTTAAGATCTCCGGTTTACCTCTTATTTTCCGAAGAGGTTACTAGGGCGTGATACGTGATTTATTAATTTTTTTCCGGAAAACCCTTTTCCCTAGGGTTTTTTTTTACGAATAAGGACCTTTTTTAAGGGTCCCTGCTCGGTCGCCAATTAAGTTTTTAAATGTTTAAAGATTAAAAAAAATATATATATTTTTTATGTTTGTTAACACAACCTTTATTTATGAATTTTCAAAACCGACTGCAATGAATTTAATTGATTCAATTTTGATTCTTAATGACAACTACCTAACTTCCAAACTGCTTAATCTGCATTTCCCACCATCAGCTCACTCATGCACCTGAGGATACAAATTTCATACATATATATATATATATATATATATATATATATATATATATATATATAAATATATATATATATATATATATATATATATATATATATATATATATATATATATATATATATATATATATATATAAATATATATATATATATATATATATATATATATATATATATATATAAAGGGTTTTCCGGAAAAAAATTAATAAATCACGTATCACGCCCTAGTAACCTCTTCGGAAAATAAGAGGTAAACCGGAGATCTTAAAATAGATCAGCGGCCGTGATGTAGTGTAAGGAACTTAGGCAAAAGTGAACAAAAAGAATTATAAAAGAAATAAAAGAAACAGTTTTCTACAAAGTGAATAATAAAACAAAATTTAAGTGAACAAATAGAAAATATTAAAAATTAAAAGATACAGTTTTGTACAAAGTGAAAAAAAAGAAATCTTTAAGAAACATACAAAAATAAAGGGAAAATAGAAACGTTTTAAAATAACAAAAAAAATTAAAAATAAATGCTGAAAAAATAAATGAAAACAATAAATTAAAGAATAAATTCAAGGTAAATCAAAACTTAATTGATAAAAAAAATGAAATAATAAATATTCGAGTGTGATTAATAATATAAAAATGATAAGAAAAAATAAACGTAATTCTTTTGTTCCTCTTTATTGAGCTTACGATCTCGTCACTTGGGTAAAAAATGTTTTTTGTCATAGAAGTTATTTTTTAAATAACTTCTGGGGAGAATATCCCAGACAAGAAACAAGGGAACTGATGAGGATTGGTGGCTCTTTCCGAAACCTAGGTATTCCCTGCCTTACCCTCTGGTAAACATTACCATCGTTCTCCACTAATAAACAAACGTTGTTTTTATAAAAACAACAATAATGGGATTTTGCCTGACGATTTTGCAACAACAAAATACTATGGTATCCCAAACAAGCAAGCCAAACACTGTTCTATTAATAGACACAGGCACGGTCGACGAAGGGGTTTTTGTTGTAACAGACAAAACAAACTTATATGGTTATGTTACTTCGTTCAGGTTGAACGAAAGCATAACAAGTGGAGAAAGATGTAAATGGTTATAAGTGCGGTTGTAAGATTTAGAAGATTTTCCAAAAGAATTTTAGTTTTATGTAATTCTTTTGTTCCTCTTCTGTTGAGCTTACGATCTCGTCACTTGGGTAAAAAATGTTTTTTGTCATAGAAGTTATTTTTTAAATAACTTCTGGGGAGAATATCCCAGACAAGAAACAAGGGAACTGATGAGGATTGGTGGCTCTTTCCGAAACCTAGGTATTCCCTGCCTTACCCCCTGGTAAACATTACCATCGTTCTCCACTCATAAACAAACGTTGTTTTTATAAAAACAACAATAATGGGATTTTGCCTGACGATTTTGCAACAACAAAATACTATGGTATCCCAAACAAGCAAGCCAAACACTGTTCTATTAATAGACACAGGCACGGTCGACGAAGGGGTTTTTGTTGTAACAGACAAAACAAACTTACATGGTTATGTTACTTCGTTCAGGTTGAACGAAAGCATAACAAGTGGAGAAAGATGTAAATGGTTATAAGTGCGGTTGTAAGATTTAGAAGATTTTCCAAAAGAATTTTAGTTTTATGTAATTCTTTTGTTCCTCTTCTGTTGAGCTTACGATCTCGTCACTTGGGTAAAAAATGTTTTTTGTCATAGAAGTTATTTTTTAAATAACTTCTAGGGAGAATATCCCAGACAAGAAACAAGGGAACTGATGAGGATTGGTGGCTCTTTCCGAAACCTAGGTATTCCCTGCCTTACCCCCTGGTAAACATTACCATCGTTCTCCACTAATAAACAAACGTTGTTTTTATAAAAACAACAATAATGAGATTTTGCCTGACGATTTTGCAACAACAAAATACTATGGTATCCCAAACAAGCAAGCCAAACACTGTTCTATTAATAGACAAAGGCACGGTCGACGAAGGGGTTTTTGTTGTAACAGACAAAACAAACTTACATGGTTATGTTACTTCGTACAGGTTGAACGAAAGCATAACAAGTGGAGAAAAACGTAAATGTTTATAAGTGCGGTTGTAAGATTTAGAAGATTTTCCAAAAGAATTTTAGTTTTATGTAATTCTTTTGTTCCTCTTCTATTGAGCTTACGATCTCGTCACTTGGGTAAAAAATGTTTTTTGTCATAGAAGTTATTTTTTAAATAACTTCTGGGGACAATATCCCAGACAAGAAACAAGGGAACTGATGAAGATTGGTGGCTCTTTCCGAAACCTAGGTATTCCCTGCCTTACCCCCTGGTAAACATTTCCATCGTTCTCCACTCATAAACAAACGTTGTTTTTATAAAAACAACAATAATGGGATTTTGCCTGACGATTTTGCAACAACAAAATACTATGGTATCCCAAACAAGCAAGCCAAACACTGTTCTATTAATAGTCACAGGCACGGTCGACGAAGGGGTTTTTGTTGTAACAGACAAAACAAACTTACATGGTTATGTTACTTCGTTCAGGTTGAACGAAAGCATAACAAGTGGAGAAAGATGTAAATGGTTATAAGTGCGGTTGTAAGATTTAGAAGATTTTCCAAAAGAATTTTAGTTTTATGTAATTCTTTTGTTCCTCTTCTGTTGGGCTTACGATCTCGTCACTTGGGTAAAAAATGTTTTTTGTCATAGAAGTTATTTTTTAAATAACTTCTGGGGAGAATATCCCAGACAAGAAACAAGGGAACTGATGAGGATTGGTGGCTCTTTCCGAAACCTAGGTATTCCCTGCCTTACCCCCTGGTAAACATTACCATCTTTCTCCACTAATAAACAAACGTTGTTTTTATAAAAACAACAATAATGGGATTTTGCCTGACGATTTTGCAACAACAAAATACTATGGTATCCCAAACAAGCAAGCCAAACACTGTTCTATTAATAGACACAGGCACGGTCGACGAAGGGGTTTTTGTTGTAACAGACAAAACAAACTTACATGGTTATGTTACTTCGTACAGGTTGAACGAAAGCATAACAAGTGGAGAAAGACGTAAATGTTTATAAGTGCGGTTGTAAGATTTAGAAGATTTTCCAAAAGAATTTTAGTTTTATGTAATTCTTTTGTTCCTCTTCTATTGAGCTTACGATCTCGTCACTTGGGTAAAAAATGTTTTTTGTCATAGAAGTTATTTTTTAAATAACTTCTGGGGAGAATATCCCAGACAAGAAACAAGGGAACTGATGAGGATTGGTGGCTCTTTCCGAAACCTAGGTATTCCCTGCCTTACCCCCTGGTAAACATTACCATCGTTCTCCACTCATAAACAAACGTTGTTTTTATAAAAACAACAATAATGGGATTTTGCCTGACGATTTTGCAACAACAAAATAAACGGAAACAATAAATCAAATTTGAAGAAAAAAAATATAGAAACAGTTATAATTTAAAAAAAAAATAATGATAAGAAAAAAATATAAAGAAAAGAGAACCATATAGTGAACATTTATAAATTAAATAAAAGAAATACAAAAAATAAATAACTGTTAATGAAAAAACAAAAACATAAAGACAAAAATAAACAAACAACTAACAAAAAAATCACTGAGAAGCAAAAATTATTGAACAATCAACGAGAAGAAAACAGAACAACATCGGAATCGCTCAGAAATCAACAAATATCCAGCTATGTTCCAGATACTAGCGTAAGATCACAATAATAAGTTATTATTTTGCTTAAATTAAAAGAAATAGAAAGAATTAAGATTGTACAAAAATTTTTTTATCACACAAAATTTTTGTAGCACTTAAATATTCATTGTTTTGCTTCCTTATTCCTTAAAACTAATTGTCCTTTTATTACAATGCCTGACGAAACGATCAATAATCTTACGGACAGACTAAATAGAACACTGACAATGACCCAACCAACGGTACAAACAACAGGATCATCAACGGGTTTTACCACATTACAAATGGAACAGATATCTCTAATTATAAAAGAAGCTTTGCAGATATCGTCTGATCATTTGGCTGACGAGGGAGCTGATCACCCCATAGGGACAGTCACTGCAAGGTTAGAAGAATTAGATAAGGTTCCCGACATAGTTTGGTCCCTGAGAGAGTTTTCTGGTAGGCCGGGAGAGTTTAACTCTTGGCGAAAGTCCGTAGAAAGAGTTTTGAAGCTCTATGACTCGGTAAAAGGAACTGGAAGATACTACGCAATTCTTCATACAATTCGCACTAAAATCGTAGGTGATGCAGATACCGCCTTAGAGTCGTATCGGACACCACTAGATTGGTCACGCATTAAAAAGTGTCTTTCAATGCATTATTCGGACAAAAGGGACATTGGAACGCTGGAATACCAGATGATGATATTGTGTCAAGGTAATAGGAGTATAACAGAATTTTATCAAGCCGTTTACCAGCACCTTTCTCTATTACTTGACAAAGTCTCCTTCCTAGATCAGGAAGAAAGTAGCCTTCACGCCATGACAAACATCTACAGGGAAAAAGCATTAGATACGTGTGTAAGGGGTTTGAATGGAGATTTGCCGAAATTATTAAACGTACGCGAACCAACATCCTTGCCACAGAATTACATATTTGTCTAAAGTTGGACAATATGACATTTAGGAGAAATTATGCCCATGGACAATCCATCAGAAATAATGTACAAAAGGATAAGATCGGTGCGGCGACTTTTACAAATGGGAGAATATTTTATCCCGAACTTGCCTATGTTGGTGGAACACCGTCCTTGACACCACCTCTTCCACCTAGACGTAATATTATCCCAAACTTTAACCGTAACCCAAACAATCATTTGAATTTTAATCCGACTTTAAGTCGCAATCAAAATTTAAACCACAACCCAAACTTTCATCCTAACGTTAATCCAAATCTCAATAGTAATATTAGTTTCAATCACAACCGTAACGTTCCTGAAAACTTTAGAAGGAATTCAGCTTTCACAAATAATCTTCAAAATCGGCGACCAGAGCCCATGGATGTAGATAATTCAATCCAAACCTGCCAGGTCGATTACATGAACAGACCACCTAACAATTTAGCAGTAAAAAGACCAGCAACATCTTTTCAAATTCCAGTGAGTAAATTTCAGCGAAATTTCAATATAAATGCTGATTGTACTCCGAAGGAAACCTTCTATGATTACTATCGGCCGGAAGATGGTAATATGAGCCATCATAACCAGAACGTGGATTTTGAATATGATGCTGATTACTTTCGTCAAATTCCTGAGGAAGTAACAACGCTCGAAAAGAAAGAAGAAGAAACTAATGATGTTCAGCCTGCTGTTAATTTTTTAGATTAAACTGTTACCATATTTCGAAGCAAAAATGGGGAACGACAAAAAATTAAAAATATTACTAGATACTGGCAGCAATAAAAACTACATTAACCCAAAATTTATAAAAAGTCCGAAAAAAAAACGAAAGAAATATTAAAGCAAAGTCCATTAAGGGTGACATCGAAATAACACAGCATAAATTTATAAAATAGTTTGATAATAATCCCACAAATTTTTTTCTTCTACCAGAATTAGAAACATTTGATGCAATATTAGGAAACGATAGCTTAAAAGAATTCTCAGCTGTGATTCATACAGCCGAGGATTATTTCACCGTTAAGGGAGGTAGAAAAGTCCCAATTAAACAGTACATTTCTCAGAGCGTAAACAATATCGAAATTAGGACAAACCATCTTTCGCAATATAAGAAGAAGTTATTGGAGAGCATCGTCAATCGGCACAAGAGTTTATTTGCAGACCCTGACGAAAGCCTTACGTACACGACTAGGGTCGTAGGCGAGATAAGAACAACAACTAAAACTCCCGTTTATTCAAAAAATTACCCCTATCCAATGGCTTTAAGGAGTATTGTTGACGAAGAAATATCTAAGTTATTAAAAGATCAAATAATCCGACCATCTCGTTCTCCCTATAATTCACGAATTTGGATTGTTCCAAAAAAACAAGATGCATCCGGAAAAGACAAATTTAGAGTTGTTGTGGACTTTAGAAAACTTAATACAGTAACTATCGCAGATAGGTATCCAATTCCCGAGATAAATGACGTTCTTTCTCATTTGGGAGGAAATAAATATTTTACAGTTATCGACTTAAAGAGTGGTTTCCACCAAATACCCCTTAGGATGGAAGATGTAGAAAAACTGCATTTTCTGTAATTAATGGAAAATACGAATTCTTGAGGTTACCGTTCGGACTTAAAAACGCGCCATCGATATTCCAACGTACTTTAGACGACATTTTAAGGGAACACATAGGTAAGAGATGCTTTGTTTATATCGATGATATTATTATCTTTAGCAAAGACGAAGATTCACATTTTAAGGATCTAGAAGCCATTTTTGAAACACTTAATAGTGCAAATATGAAAGTACAACTCGACAAATGCGAGTTTCTCAAAGAAGAAGTGGAATTCCTTGGGTTTATTGTTTCACATAACGGTATAAAAGCTAACCCAAAGAAAGTTCAGGCTATCGTGGATTTCCCTTATCCTAATAATGTAAAGGAACTTCGATCTTTTCTTGGTCTTTCGGGATACTACCGAAGATTCATAAAAGGATATGCAAACATAGCAAAGCCACTTACGAAACTCTTACGAAAATAAAAATGGACAATGAAGCGAAACAAGCTATTGACAATTTGAAAAATGCCCTTATATCCCAGGAAGTCATTTTGTCATATCCCGATTTCCAGAAAGAATTCCATTTGACGACAGATGCATCCAATGTTGCCATTGGAGCTGTGTTAAGCCAGGATGACAGACCTATTTCCTTCGTTTCAAGAACACTAACAACAGCAGAAGAGAGTTATGCGGCAAATGAAAAAGAGATGTTAGCCATAATCTGGGCTTTAACCCATTTAAGAAACTATTTATATGGATCAGCTAAGGTTATAATTTACACTGACCATCAACCGCTAACTTATGCTTTGAGCAATAAAAACAACAACGCGAAAATGAAAAGATGGAAAGCAATACTGGAAGAATACAATTATGAAATGAAATATAAACCAGGTAAAAGTAATGTTGTGGCTGATGCACTTTCTAGACCCCCTGGAACGAATATTAACTCTTTAACGGGAACAGTGCATAGTAGCGACAACTCACCAGAAAAACTTATTCCTAGTGTTGAAGTGCCAATAAATGCATTTAAAAATCAAATTTTTCTTGAAATCAACGACACCCCAAATTACAATTTTCAAATAATTTTTCCAGGATATCATAGACATTCGATATCGGAACCAGAATATGATACTGAAAGACTTATTTCAATTTTAAAAATATACCTTAACCCATCGGTCATTAATTGCTTTAAAACTCCAGAGTTTATTATGGGAAAAATTCAAGAAATTTATCCACATCATTTTGTAAATTTTAAAATTCGTTTTACTCAACTTTTTGTAGAAGATATTTTGTCGGAATCTGATCAAGAAACGATTATAATAGAAACTCATAATCGTGCGCATAGAAATGCTGTAGAAAATAAAATGCAAATATTGGAAAAAGCATATTTTCCCAGTATGTTTTCTAAAATTAAAAGAATATTAAAATTGTGCTCCACATGCAAAAGAAATAAATACGACAGGCATCCAAGTCAACCAAGACTGAATGCCACACCAATACCAAACTACCCAGGTCAGGTTATTCATATTGATATTTTCTCAACAGATAGAAATTTAGTTTTGACGGCCATAGATAAGTTCTCGAAATACGCTCAAACCAAGATTCTCCAAGGAAAATCAATAGAGGATATTAGGAGACCTTTGAGAGATATTCTGTTTTTCTATGGAGTTCCCAAAACGGTTGTCATGGACAACGAAAAATCATTGAATTCTGCAACCATACTTTTTATGATGAAAGATGAATTGGGAATAGAGGTGTTTACAACTCCACCATACAAAAGTGAAGCCAATGGCCAAATCGAAAGATTTCACTCAACATTGGCCGAAATTTTGAGATGTCTCAAGGAGGAAGGTATTTGTAGGAATTTTGAGGAGCTTTTGGAAGCTCTGCCTGCCCTATTGCAGCCAAGTAGTTCCAGTATTCAGGAACAAGTGATAACTTTGGAAAGAATGGAAGCAGTAAATGTTAACAATACCCACTAATCGATAGACTAAAAATCGAAAATAAAATAAACCTTTCCATCAACATTGGATTGCTAATAATCTTTATAATTTTGGCTACCATCATCTACTTAACAAAAAGAAGGAAAAGGAATAAAACTCCCAAAAATGAAAATAAAAAGTAAACCAGAGTCCTCTAATGCAGAGCAGGAAATATAAATTTTGGAAAATGCTCAACTAAGCACCCATTCAAAATCGAACCTATCATTACCATTAAGAGGTCCTAACAGTAAGAAGATTCACCACCTTCCACTCTTCTAATATATGACTTATCATGCGAGGACGCATGAACTTAGAGGGGGAGGAGTTAACGGCCGGAACATAATGCATTTTTAACAAACAACACAAAGTCAAACCAACCAAACGTGCCAATGCTAAATCTGCCGATTTAGCAACATTAAATTGTCGAATGATGTTGCCAGACGAAATATGATCCACACAGACAGCAAGAAGTCCAAATGAAATTTGTATCCTCAGGTGCATGAGTGAGCTGATGGTGGGAAATGCAGATTAAGCAGTTTGGAAGTTTAGGTAAATGTCATTAAGAATCAAAATTGTAAATCCATTACAGTCGGTTTTGGAAATTCATAAATAAAGGTTGTGTTAACAACGTAGCGCGTACGAACGACTAATTAAGGACCGAACCAAGGGTCAATAAAAACCAATTTTTAATGCAATTCTAAATTAAACATGCCGACCCCCTTGAAACATCAAAGCATGTTTCAACACAATTAACTTAATTTAAATTAGTTCTAGTAGTAGGTACGGGTGGTATAGTGCAGTGTGAGCTTTTTTCTAACAAAATGTATGAAATGGAAACACAGATGAATCTGCAGTAACGGATTCGGGCTCCATCTCCGCTACAACGATAATATAATGCCGCAGATTAATCTGCGATAAATTTGTTTGTATGAATTTAATCAGGTTCCTCTTCGACATTTTGTACAGCGATTTCGAACGAACAAATTCAGATTTTGGATTTTCGACTCAAACCGTTGTGGAAGATATAAGTTTCGAGCGACGAAAAATTGGGGCTGAAGCTGATAACAACGATTTTGCTGCGCTTGACGAGTCAGACCCGGAAACGAACTATTTGGTTTTAATGACTCGGGATGTAATAACGTGTGATGCCGTTGACCACACTTTAAACAACTTTTCTGACTAGTACAATTTACTAGTTTATATCCCTTTACCAAACAATTTATGCAATGGTCGTGGCGCTTTACGAATGCAAATCTATTTGCGGGGGACAAATTTTTAAATTTTGAACACAAATGAAGTCGATGGCATTTCTCTCGACAAAGAGGACATGATTTTCCAATTGAAGGGGAAGATGAACATTTGGAATGAGAATTCCTAGCAGTATTAACCGAAGTTGAATTAGGCGAAGGAATCGATTTGTCGCTATGATATTCCAAACACATAAACACGCTTGTGTGTTTGGAATATTTCTGTAAGAAAGGTGTCTAAATCTATCCACGAAGAAAGAGCCGATTTGTTTTTGATACCTTTTTCCCACAGCAGTTGCGTTTCTTTAGGTAAACGTTGTAGGCAAAGAAAGACAAGCATCGGATCCCATTGGTCTGTTGGAACGTTATAAGTCGACATGGAGGAGATACAACGATTTATTCCAATTCTAATCTCTTTCAAACCAGATATTGTTTCCTTATCTAGAATTGGAAGACTAAATAACGAAGACACCTGACGATATACCAATATACGAGTATTGTCATACTCATCATTTAATGCTTTCCAAGCGAAAGCAAAACCACGATTTTTTAAAGGAAATTGCGAAACTATTTCCCTTGCATCACCAGCAGTCTTTTACAGAAAGTAATACAAGCGCTGCACATCACTCAAGCGAGAGATAAATAACTCTCGCTCAATGGCGCTAAACATATCCCGAAAGGAAGGCCAAGAAGAAAAATCTCCCTCAAAAATATCAATATCAATAGGGAGCAATGCCATATTGTGAACGATATCACAACTAGAAGAAATACTTGCGGCAATATGAGATTTATCCAATGCAATATTAAAGCGGGCAGACCAAACAAAGAGAATAATATTGCGATCTTTGCTTTAGGTAGTAAAGCACACCAAACTAAGAACTAACAACGACGACGTTTTTGTTTGTATCAACGATACGAAATATTGAATGTTTTGTTGTTTTAAATGAACCAAAACAAAAAGAGTATTAGCAAACGATGTTTGCAACAATTTTATTTTCGAGTTTTGTTTTGATTATGATGCTGCCGAATGCAAGCATCCAAATTAGAAGCCAACGATTGGCGGGAAATAAAACAAGAGGGAAAGAGTGACGTTGTAAAACGACCTTTGTACCTAAACAAACCGATTGTTTGTTATTTTCGCGGCAATTTACTAACGCGAGCTCACTTTAAAACACTGCACTATACGTACCTTGTAATGCAGGAGTAATGGACTGCATCTTTTGGGTTCCAAATGCGTTCAAGATGGCTGGAATATCCGGTTCGATTGGACCAAATTTTTAGCTCATAGGGGCTCCGCCGATGGGAGTAAAACGCCGAATGCGTCGAGCAGTGGACCGTAGGGTTGTATGTAAAAGAGATAAATAAAACACAAAAGTTTTTCCTAATATATATATGTAACTATTTATTCCTAGTTTGATAAGAGGTAACGATATTACCTATGGCAACAATATGACCCTCTGTGCACAACGATATGGGCTGCAAACGATATTGCGGGTGTAGTCTGTCTGAATGACAGCGAAATACTATCTGATTTATAAAGGAGGCGGCAAAACAAGTGACAACTAATTATTAGTTAAAATGTCAAAGGCGCTAACACAAGGTTGCAATGAACCATAGCATGCACATATTAACGACTAATTAAGGACCAACCCAGGGGTCAATAAAAACCAATTTTAATTGCAATTCTTAATTAAACAATCACAATGAATCAATTTGTTGTCCTTTTCAAACACTAAAGCAACATATCGCTGTCTTTCCTGATTGGCAGACAGTTTAACACTCCAATTATGTTTTAAACCATCAGAATAAGTTGTATTAAAATAACAATCGCAACTACGAAACGCTAGCTGCAATGTTTTCCTTTCCTTAATAGTTTTTAGGAAACTAATTTTTCTATAATCAGACAAATGAATGTGTTGAACTTTCCAACTAAGGTTTGTGACTGTTAGTCGAATATCTTCTTTCGAGTCAGTTGAATAACACACATTCATGTCATTAGCGGTTCGCAAAAGAATTAAATCATGCCATTGAAAATTACTTTGTTGAAGTCTTCAGCAAATCGCAGCAGCCGATTCAAGTGTACACAAAAGTTAAAAGAATAGGTGGTAACATGGATTTAGAGAAATACAATTTTTAATTTTTTTGACATTCCAAGATAGCCTGTACGATCAATTTCAGCACCGTTTAGTTCGTAACGAATTTCGTCAAACATGTACCCCACACAATTATTCCTCAGTCTAGCGTTTCATGAAATTTCCCCGTTTGCTTTTCTCAAATGCCTTTCAATGTACAAGTAGGTCCCTAATGGTAATATGTACAAATCTTGGTTTTGAATGCTTATACTTATTTCATCATTGTTTTTAAATAATTTAACATAAGGAGAATAGCTGTGGTAGTCCTGCTTTACGATATTCTCATCACCTCTTTACTTTTTTTAGATAGAAATGGTCTTGTCGGTTTAACAACTATATGTTGAATTTTTCTGGAGTTTGTTTATAATTATATTTATTGTATGTAATCATGATTGTCTTGGTATTATATGAATTCGAAGTGTAGTATATCAACCGATCTTCTTGATATAGTATCAATATTTCAAGACGACTAATTTCATGGACGTTCAAAGGCAAATAAATGAGATTCAATGGTCTTTCATCCTTTTTGGTCTTTTATAGCCTGGGGGAACATCTAAAGAAAATTCGTGAAGAATATCTACAGGTGAGTTGAACATAAATGATCCAGGTACTATGTTGCGGTGGAGAGCAGGCTCCAAAACTTTGTCTGTGGAACCAAAGAGTTTGGATATATATTTCTCCTTATTGAAATAAATAGGATCATGAGAAGATGTAATTTCTATTGGTAATGGCTTTAATATCTATAGACCTATTTATGTACATAGATCTGTACCCTGTTTCCAAAAAGTCTACAATATCTTGCAATTCATATGATCCTATAGATATTTTTATTGCATTATCTCCAATATGAAACAAGTTAGTATCCCCATCCACATTAGGAATTGAATTGAATGATTGGAAATCAATTAAACTACACACGTAATCAGTATCACCCAATTCAGTAGATGGCGAATAATTTGAGCATAAAATTGAATTTCTACACGTCAAAGTAAACGTTCTTGACATTGCATGATTCTAAATTTTTATAAATAATACACAATCGATTTAATATTTTTTTGTTAAAAAATCATTACAAAACATGCTTTTCATTTATCCACGAATTATTCCAATTTGAGAACCCCAACCATTTCACATAAACTTTGTCATTCCTTTGTAGGTTAAGGTTCTCTATAAAAACATCCTCGTATTGGTTTTCCTTCAAAATCTTCGAGCAGATATGTACTGGGGTTGGTCATTCTTATCTTTCTTATTTTAAAAATTTCGGTTCTCCAGTTTGGGGTATAACCCTTTTCAAAATGATGCGTACTCGATAGCCGACATGATGGTGGGGTTTTTTTTAAGATTTTTATATGAGTATAAACAGATCTCAGCAGTTTTTCTTCGTTTGGGGAATTCACTTGCATTGGAGCCATTTTTATCGTTCATGAGTGGTGCTATTATATTTGTCTATTAAGTCCCTATAGAGTTTGATCCAATGATATTTTCCATTATAACTCTTTCCACGTCATTCCTTTTAGAGTTCTATTGAAACGTTCAACAATTGATGCTTTCAATACACTGTATGTAGAATAATGACTTATTCTATATTTATGCATAAGTTCACCACATGTTTTATTAAAAAATTCTCTCCTATCATCATTTTGCAAATTCTTGGGAATTCGTCCGATTTTCAACATTTTTTTAAATGCAGTACAAACTTCCAAGGCATTATTAGATTTGAGCGCTTCAACCCATGCACGTTTTGAAAAAGTGTCAGTCACTGTTAGTAAAACCTGTATCCCCTGTTTGCTTCAGAATAGTTGCCCATTTCAACTAAATCAGCTTGCCATAGATCGTCAATTCCCTTTACAATGACCCTCCGCCTTTCAAATTTTTTTCTTGCCTGAGTGTGAGGTTCATTCACAATTCCCCGTTTTTCCATATTTTGTTTAATCTATTATCTCACAGTGTATGAGTAAATGTAGTTCTCCATAAAATGTCATAAAGTTCGTTCAACGAGTGTTTTAAAAGCGATATTTCTTCTCTAATATGAGAACATTCACTTTTCTTTAATATTTCTTATAGGTTCTTGTTTTGCGAATGTACGTATGCTTGGTTGACCGCATCCGATCCTACCGCCGGGGGAGCCAAGCTTTTAATTCTCTTATTCGGTATGTCCAAATTGTTATCTTCATCAATATTATTTTCCAGCACTCTTGAAACATTTCCCATCAGTGTGACTGAAGTATATTTTAGATTATAATGATGACCAAACTTATCCACTGTCGTTGATTTTGTAATTCAGGTGATTAATAAAGTATATTTCCCTCTTTCAGTGCCTCGATAATAGAAACAATCTCATTAGTATGATTATTATTTCCGGCTTGTTCTGGTGCTAACAACAGCTTTAATCGTTCTATTTTAACCTGATCATTGTATATATGTTTTAAATTTAAATCAACTTGTTTGAACATACTTATCATATTTGCATTACCACGTAGTAAATGTTTCGGAATCCTAGTATATGTCTGACATAAATAAAATGAATAGGCATTTTTACGTCCATACTGAAGTATGTTTTAATATTATTTTGTTAATCTTAAGCCACATCAGCGAATATGACAATTGAGTTTGGTCTTATATCTTCTGGTTGTACACCATCCACATTATTATTGAAAAAACAATCCCATACCCTTTATAGATGACATAAGTTTCTTAATATATTTGTATTTTGGTTTATATATAAAGATTTAGAATATATATAAACATTTTGGAATTTCAATCCCTTTAGGCTTTCAATCAAGTTTAGCATTTAGCAACTATTAACGCTCTTATTGAATTTGGTAATAAAATGCTGTGTCTGGGGGATTTGTTTTGTACGAAATGCGCATTTCGCACTGGTAGTTTTGCTTATTGTTCCACTGATCTCATTTCGCAACTAATAAACAAATGGATTGACAATGTATATTTATCTTATGCTTTTGCTTACTGCCCAGCCCAAAAAAATGTAAAATGATTTTTTTAAAATAACAGTAATGTTATTAGAAAGAAAACCGCTAAAGGAAGAGGACTTATAAAAAAATTAATGTATTCGTTACCATGAGTAATTAAGATACTAAAAACTGGGGCATTTCTTATACCTATTTAAACGGGTCTAGGAGCTTTAGGTGCTCTGGCATCGGGTAGTTCAGCGATTTCTAATGATGTTATGAATGTCAATAAAACTAAACAAAAATTAGAAGAGCAAACCAGATGTAACAAGTAAAAAATCAGTAAGTTCGGCCGGGCCGAACTTTGAACACCCTCCACCATTTGGAACGAATTAGGTTAAAATCATCAAAATACCAAATATATCAGGGAGTACCATTATATGGGGGCTATACGATATCGTGGACCTTTATAGACAATTCTCTTTCAGGGGGTAAAGTGCTCACAAAGAACTCCTTGTGTAGAATTTCAGACAATTCCTTTGAAAACTGTAGCTAAAATCATGCAAATACCGAATATCGGGGGTAGGGGTGTACCGTTATATGAGGGCTATGCGATATCGTGGACTATGTAGACAATTCTCTTTTAGAGGGAACACTTTGTGTGGAATTTCAGAAAAGTCCGTTGAAAAATGTAGCTAAAATCATGAAAATATGGAATATCTGGGGTACCATTATATGGGGGCTATACGATATCGTGGACCTATATAAATAGTTCTCTGCAACTACTACTGAGCAACTACCCAACGCTCCACTTGCTGATGAACAAATATATTCTGTTGGAAAAAAAATATACCAGGCTTTAGATGTGTATATATGCGACATAGATTATAAGAAGCCATATAAAAAAGAATGCGGTATTATCAATTTGGATAATGATAGTGGACATGACACGCATTGGGTAGCATATTATGAAGATGATAATATCATTGAATATTATGATAGTTTTGGAAACCTCCCCTAGAAATCTTATATCATTTAGGCCCAAATGGTACTTATAATTATGAAAAAGATCAACACTTTAACACATAAAATTGTGGACACCTTTGTTTAAAATTTTTATAGAAAAAAACTTATAAATACAAAATTTACAACATGAAATTGGTTAGTTCAATTTAACATTTCAATAAAGATTAAAATTATGTCATGGAAACCACAAGAGCTGAAGGAGCTTGCGTTCACTTGTGGTACTTCTGTTGTGCCAAATCATTTTCTGTTTCGCCCGCCCTTTCATATAAAAAAAAATTTCCGGTAAGACTGCAGAACAAATGTATACTGTAAGAACTTTGTAAACAGATTGGATTGGGTGGATGGAAATGTTGACAACAATGAGGTTGAGAGTGTCCTCATGCCATTGGATGAATATAAGCACATATTTGTTGTTGGAAGAGGCAAAAAAAAACAATTTCTACAGATATATCTCACTGCTAACATTGTAAATTTAGAAGACAAAATTAAGCTAAAAACATGTCGAAATTATTACTTTTTTTGTCGTTCGTTCCCACGCCTCTCCCTCCCACCCCTGCCGACCGAGGGGACGACCTCCCCATACGTAGGGAGCGCGTACATACCAAAGACCGGGAATGGTGGGTTAGTTGTGAGTTAGTAGTGCCAGCTACAGTCTAGTACATCAGCCGGCAAAGTAATAGGTAAAAATACGCTACTGGGAAAGGAATTAGAGCAACACATATAACAAATATGAACAAATAATAGTGAAAATAATATGTTAAAGAAAGACTACTGTTCAAAGGCTGGTGTCTATTGTTTCCGCAGAGGGAATTGTAGACTAGATGCCGTTAAAATGAACTTAAAGATTCTGACAACTAGTGCTCAAAGGCTGGGTCTACTGGGTCCGCAAAGGGAGATGTAGTTCAGCCGCAAAAATTAGCTTTTTAAAATAAAAAATAGGTGAGTGAACATATACAATCACATGTGCATAATAGATCTTTTAATAGAGTTCAACGAATTACCTTAACAAACACTATTACATAGACTATTGTAAATAACACATAGGGATCTCAATGGGTTACTGATTGCGAAGTTAGTTCTTGTGAGAGATAACTTTAAAGGTTCGAAATAACGAGTTCTACGAGAAGGAATATTATGAGTAACTTGCCCAGTTAAAAAATGAGAATCAATCAAACCGCGTGTTAATTTGATAATAAATAACGCTCTTAGCATAAACCGTCTCCTTTCAAGTGCTGGGAGATTAATTAACAGTAAACGAAAAATCAGGAATTGAACTTGAACTGATTCGATTTTACCTGAGTAGCATTTATAAAAAGGACTCCACAGAATGCATCCGTACTCTAATATTGGGCGAACTAAACTTACAAATAATCTTTTGGTGACATATGGATCATCGAACTCGTTAGACCAGCGTTTTATGAAACCTAGTAAATATGTGGCTTTATTAACACAATAGTCAATATGTAAATGAAAACGTAGTCTAGGATCTAGAATAACACCGAGCTCAGTAAAGGAATCAACATTTTCTAATTTGTATGAACCAATAAAGTAGTTAGAATGTATTGGCTGAGATCTTGACAAAGAATATTTTTTGCATTTCTTAAGATTAAGGGACATACCGTTGGCACTGCACCAGTTCACAAGGGAATGTAAATCGTACTGTAAGAAAATCGAATCGTCAAGGGAATTTATATGCATGTAAAGCTTCACATCATCAGCATACATTAGTATTTTAGAGAATCGAATGTGATCCGGGAGATCATTAAGATACAGAAAAAAAGTAAAGGGCCCAAATGTCTACCCTGAGGTACGCCAGAAGAAACAACAATATTTTTTGAAAACGAATCATTGAAAATAACTTTTTGGGTACGACCCTCCAAGTAAGATGAAATCCAGCCTAACAGAGCAGTCGGAAAATCTATAGTATCGAGTTTATATAGCAAAAACTTATGCACTGCGGTATCAAAGGCTTTACTGAAATCTGTATAAATAGCGTCAGTTTGTTGTTTATTTATAAATCCGTTGTGAACATGGCACACAAATTCTAAAAGATTAGAAGTAGTAGATCTGCCTTTCATAAAACCATGCTGAAAAGGTGATAATATGCTTTTTATAAAATGTGACATCCGACGTGAGACTAAGAGTTCGAAATGTTTAGGAATGGCACTTAACTTAGCAATACATCTATTGTTATCTATGAAAGGTCTATTGTCTGATTTATGAAGTGGAATAACAAAGTTCGATCTCCAGAAGCTTGGAAAATAACCTATTTTCAAGGAGTAATTAAATATTTTAGTCAAAGGTAAGTATAATTCTCAAGCACAAGATTTTAAAATATAGGTTCGAACACCGTCAGGGCCAAGGGGAAATGAGGAGCGTAATGTCTTTAAACCCTTTAAGAATTCGTTTTCGGTTAAGATAATGCATGGAAAGTGATTCAGTGAAGTGGTATGAATTTCAAAAGGACCTCTAGATGTGCCCTGGGTATAGGAAGACTGAAAAAAGTCAGCAAATAAATTTGCAATTTCAAGATTGTCTGAAGACTCTTTACTACCAAGTCTCATGCTGGAGGGAAATTTCTGAGCTCTCCTTCTGGAGTTTACAAATTTAAAGAAATTCTTAGGATTGTTTAATAAATTCTGCCGCATTTGGGCTAAATGCTAAGAATAACATTTGGAGTTTTCCGAATTATATCTATTTCTTGCCATGGACTATTTTGAATAATTTACGGCAGTGTTAGATTTTTTTAGATTTCTAAAAAGTCCATTTTCAATATTACGTAGGCGTAATACTAATCGTTTTGCCATTGGTACGGAGCTAGCTAGAGCTAAATTGAGCTGTTCATAAAATTTAGAAACACGCGAATCAATGTTGCCATTGATGCATCACACAGAACCTGATAAATCTAGGAGTCGTTCCTTACCATTGAGTATACAATTTACTTGGTATAAACAAACTTCATAAATCTTATACCAAAAAGCGTCGAGTACAACTGGGTAAGTGAGACCCAAGAAACATTAGGAAGATTAAAATCACCCATACAAATCAAAGTAGAGTTATCTGTTAGCAAAGAGGAAACTTTTCCAATAAGATCAGCGTGATTTAAGTAAGTTGCTACCCCTGAATTGGGTGTAATATATAAGCAGGTTATATATATTGTATTACCAAAGAATATTAGCTTTGAACAAACAAATTCATTAAATTCTGATGTAGTATAGACATGATATCATTTAGTTTTTTGATACTGTTGGAATATTCACAGATCTAGGGGTTTTTGTACATTCTCTGAAAACAAATTCATTTACTAAGGCACCATCGGGCCAAAACGAGTTACTGACAATAGTATTTAATATTTTGTGAGGCACATTTATTTTAATAGAGGAAATTTCACGTCGTTGAGAGGAACTAAATTTGAATACATTTATATCGTTATTTGACAGAATCAGTTATTTTAGATTTCACATAGTTACGAATAGCATCAGTTGAAGTATTTGGGTGCAGCCTAGATAAAAATACAGTTTTACGAGGCGCAACAACAATTAACTGATTGGAAAGCGGTTGATTAAAGTCTTCATTTAGAGCAACTGTAGGGTTTAAATGTACTAACTGTTTAATACATTCAAGCTTTATGTAAAAAATGCGCTATAAATAATTTACTTAACATATTTGTATTTATTAAGAAAAACTTGAATAAAAACATAGAGTTAATATATTATGAAATCAATAAAGCATAATAAATGAAAGAAAACATTCTTATTGTTTTTTTTAATATTGTATATATGCAATTGCGTGTTATAAACGTTAACGAATATTGATGAAGAGGAATTCTCTGATGTACTACTACCAACATCTAGTTTCAATTCTGGAAGCAGTACATGTAAAGATTCAGTCGCTGTGGGAATATTGTTTGTTACACATCTTCTTAATAAAGGGCAGCTGTATGAATTTCTCAAATGCTCAGATACCGGGCAATCAGTGTCTATAAAATCAGTACTATAAATTTGGATAATGATAGTGGACATGACACGCATTGGATAGCATATTATAAAGATGATAATATTAATGAATATTATGATCGTTTTTGAAATCTCCAACCTCCCCTAGAAATCTTATGTTAATTAGGCCCAAACTTATAAATACAAAATTTACAACATGAAATTGATTAGTTCAATTTAACATTTCTATAAAGATTAAAATTATAGGTCGGATATTGCGATAGAGGATTTCCAGTTTTGTCATGGAAACCACAAGAGCTGAAGGAGCTGGCGTTCATTTGTGATACTTCTGTTGTGCCAAATCATTTTCTGTTTCGCCCGCCTTTTAATATAAAAGAACTTACTGATGAAGATTGCAGAACAAATGTATACTGTAAGAACTTTGTAAACGGATTGGATTGGGTGGATGGAAATGTTGACTACAATGAGGTTGAGAGTGTCCTCATGCCATTGGATGAATATAAGTACATATTTGTTGTTGGAAGAGGCAAAAAATTGTAAATTTAGAAGACAAAATTAAGCTGAGAACATGTCGAAATTATTTTTTTTGTCGTTCGTTCCCACGCCTCTCCCTCCTAACCCTGCCGACCCAGGGGACGACCTCCCCATACGTAGGGAGCGCGTACACACCAAAGACCGGGAATGGTGGGTTAGTTGTGAGTTAGTAGTGCCAGCTACAGTCTAGTACATCAGCCGGCAAAGTAATAGGTAAAAATACGCTATTGGGAAAGGAATTGGAGCAACACATATAACATTTATAACAAATATAAACAAATAACAGTGAAAATAATATGTTAAACAAAGACTACTGTTCAAAGGGTGGTGTCTATTGTTTCCGCAGGGGGAATAGTAGACTAGGTGCCGTTAAAATGAACTTAAAGATTCTGACAACTAGTGCTCAAAGGCTGGGTCTACTGGTTCCGCAACGGGAGATGTAGATCAGGTGCCGCAAAAATGAGCTTTTTAAAATAAACAAGTTAAAAAGCAGTATGTTCGGCCGGGTCGAACTTTGAATACCCTCCACCATTTGGAACGAATTTGGAAATAAAATCCTGAAAAAATTTTGGTAAAATTTTAAAAATACCGAATATTGCCGTTATATTGGTGCCTATACGACGTGGACCCACACAGGCATTATTTGTCATGAGTCATTACCAAATTCAAATTCGGAACTTGAAATAAACGCGAATAATGTAGCTAAAATCATCAAAGTATAGAATATAGGAAGGTACCGTTATATCGAAGCTGTGCGAAGACCTGAACCTGCGTAGACAATTTTTTGTCATATTCTGTAGCATCCATTACGAACTTCAAATACGACATTTCAAACAACTTCTGTGAGTATTGTACCTAAACTCGTCAAAATAACGAATATAGGGAGGTACTAGTATATGGGGGCTATACGAAGACGTGGACCTGAACAGACAATTTTCTGTCTTAGGCTGTAGTATCCATTGCGAACTTCAAATACCAAATTTTGAACAATTCTGATCAATAATGTCGCTAAAATCATCAAAATACCAAATATCGGGTGGTATAGTTATATGGGGGCTATACGAAGACGTGGACCTGCACAGACATTTTTTTGTCTTAGGCTGTAGTATCTATTTTGAACCTCAAATACTAAATTTGAAACTATTCCGGTGAATAATGTCGCTAAAATCATCGAAATACCCAATATCGGGAGGTACCGTTATATGAAGGCTATACGAAGACGTGGACCTGCACAGACAATTTTCTGTCTTAGGCTGTAGTATACATTTCGAACTTCAAATACCAAGTTTGAAACAATTCCGGTGAATAACGTCGCTAAAATCATCAAGATACCGAATATCGGAAGGTACCGTTATATGGGGGCTGTATGAAAACGTGGACTTACATGGCCCATTTACGAATTTAACCTGCCTACTGTAAAAATAAACCTGTGTGCAAAATTTTAGCTTTGTATCTCAATTCGTTCGAAAGATAGCGTGATTACAACAGACAGAGAGACAGGCGGACATACAGACAGACAGACGGACATCGCTAAATCGACTTAGAATTTTACGCTGATCAAGAATAGATGTCCTTTGTTGTGTCTGACATGAGTATTTCGAGGAGTTACAAACGGAATTACAAAGTTAATATTCCCTCCATAGTATGGTGGAGGGTATAAAAATAGGTAAGTGAACATATACAATCGCATGTGGAGAATAGATCTTTTAATAGAGTTCAACGAATTACCTTAACAAATACTATTACATAGACTATTGTAAATTACACATATAGATCTCAATGGGTTACTGATTGCGAAATTATTTCTTGCGAGAGATAACTTTAAAGGTTCAAAATAACGAGTTCTACGAGAAGGAATATTATAACAAACATCCTCAGTTAAAAAAATGAGAATCAATCAAACCGCGTCTCCTTTCAAGTGCTAGGAGATCAATTAACAGTAAACGATTTTCATAAGGTGGAAGTAATTCTGACGGGTTCCAGTTAAGGCCCCTAGAGCAAATATCAGGAATTGAACTTGAACTGATTCGATGTTATCTGAGTAGCATTTATAAAGGGACTCCACAGAATACACCCATACTTTAATATTGGGCGAACTAAACTTACAAATAATCTTTTGGTGACATATGGATCATCGAACTCTTTAGACCAGCGTTTTATGAAACCTAGTAAATATTTGGCTTTATTAACACAATAGCCAATATGTAAATGAAAACGTAATCTAGGATCACCGAGTTCAGTAAAGGAATCAACATTTTCTAATTTGTATGAAGCAATAAAGTATTTAGAATGTATTGGCTGAGATCCTGACAAGGAAAATTTTTTGCATTTCTTAAGATTGGCACTGCAACAGTTCACAAAGTAATGTAAATCGTACTGTAAGAAAATCGATTCATCAAGGGAATTTATATGCATGTAAAGCTTCACATCATCAGCATACATTAGTATTTTAGAGAATCGAATGTGATCCGGGAGATCATAAAGATACAGAACAAAAAGTAAAGGGCCCAAATGACTACCCTGAGGTACGCCAGAAGAAACAACAATATTTTTTGAAAACGAATCATTGAAAATAACTCTTTGGGTACGACCCTCCAAGTAAGATGAAATCCAGCCTAACAGAGCTGTCGGAAAACCCATAGTATCGAGTTTATATAGCAAAAGCTTATGCACTACGGTATCAAAGGCTTTACTGAAATCTGTATAAATAGCATCAGTTTGTTGTTTATTTATAAATCCGTTGTGAACATGACACACAAATTCTAAAAGATTAGAAGTAGTAGATCTGCCTTTCATAAAACCATGCTGAAAAGGTGATAATATGCTTTTTATAAAAAGTGACATCCGACGTGAGACTAAGAGTTCAAAGAGTTTAGGAATGGCACTTAACTTAGCAATACATCAATAGTTATCTATGAAACGTCTATTGCCTGATTTATGAAGTGGAATAACAAAACTCGATCTCCAGAAGCTTGGAAAATAACCTATTTTCAAGGAGTAATTAAATATTTTTGTCAAAGGTAAGTATAATTCTATAGCACAAGATTTTAAAATATAGGTTGGGACTCCGTCAGTGCCAGGGGAAAATGAGGAGCGTAATGTCTTTAAACCCTTTAAGACTTCGTTTTCGGTTAAGATAATGCAGGGAAAGTGATTCAATGAAGTGGCATGAATTTCGCAAGGGCCTCTAGATGTGCCCTGGGTAAAGGAAGACTGAAAAAAGTCAGCAAATAAATTTTCAATTTCAAGGTTGTTTGAAGACTCTTTACTACCAAGTCTCATGCTGGAGGGAAATTTCTGAGCTCTCCTTTTCGAGTTTACAAATTTAAAGAAATTCTTAGGATTGTTTAATAAATTCTGCCGCATTTGGGCTAAATGCTGAGAATAACATTTGGAGTTTTCCGAATTATATCTATTTCTTGCCATGGACTATTTTGAATAATTTACGGCAGTGTTAGATTTTTTTAGATTTCTAAAAAGTCCATTTTTAATATTACGTAGACGTCTTAGTGTAGGTGTAAACCAACCAGGGCCTTGGTCAACTAATCATTTTGCCATTGGTACGGAGCTAGCTAGAGCTAAATTGAGCTGTTCATAAAATTCAGAAACACGTGAATCAATGTCGCCATTGATGCACCACACAGAACCTGATAAGAGAGATCGTAGTAGGGGTATATTGGCCTTTGCAAAATTTCGCCTACTAGATAAAATATTAATAACGGTAATATTGGACAGAGTGTTCCTTAATTCAAGGTTTAAAAGGAGCGTTGGATGATATGTATCGTCAGGAATTACAAATGGAGGACTTCTACAAAGCGGAATATTTAGGGAAGATGAGAAAATAAAATCTAGGAGTCGTTCCTTACCATTGAGTATAAAATTTACTTGGTATAAATATAGGTCATAAATCTTATCCCAACAAGCGTCGACTACAACTGGGTAAGTGGAGGGTACATAATCTAATTTATTATCTCCCGAGACCCAAGAAACATTAGGAATATTAAAATCACCCATGCAAATCAAAGTAGAGTTATCTGTTAGCAAAAAGGAAACTTTTCCAATTAGATCAGCGTGATTTAAGTAAGTTGCAACCCCTGAATTGGGAGTAATATACGAGCAGGTTATATATATTGTATTACCAAAGAATACTAGATTTGCACAAACAAATTCATTATTTGGGTCGACAAAAATATCGACAGCTTCCGAAGGAATCGAGTGGTGGACTGCAATCAGAACCCCACCACCTTTTTTATTCAACCTATCCTTTCTGAAAATTAGATAATTATCGGGAAATATTTCTGTATCAAGAACATCACGTTTTGAGCCAAGTTTCAGTAAAAACAATTATTTTATGTTCACAGTATACACTTTTAAGAAAAACATTACTCAATTTAGTGTTAAGACCTCTTACATTCTGATATAGTATAGATATGATGTTGATACTGGTGGAATATTCACAGATCTAGGGGTTTTTGTATGTTCTCTGAAAACAAATTACTTTACTAAGGCACCATCGAGCCAAAACGAGTTACTGACAATAGTCTTTAACATTTTTGTGAGGCACATTTATTTTAAAAGAGAAAATTTCACGTCGTTGAGAGGAACTAAATTTGAATTTGAATACATTAATATCGTTATCTGACAGAATCGGTTATTTTAGATTTCACATAGTTACGAATAGCATCAGTTGAAGTATTTGGGTGCAGCCTAGATAAAAATACAGTTTTACGAGGCGCAACAACAATTAACTGATTAGAAAGCGGTTGATTAAAGTCTTCATTTAGAGCAACTGTAGGGTTTAAATGTACTAACTGTTTAATACATTCAAGCTTTATGTAGAAATTGTGCTATAAATAGTTTACTTAACATATTTGTATTTATTAAGAAAAACTTGAACAAAAACATAGAGTTAATATATTATGAAGAGTTAATATATTATGAAATCAATAAAGGATAATAAATGAAAGAAAACATTTTTATTGTTTTTTTTTTTAATATTGTATATATGCAATTGAGTGTTATAAATGTTAACGAATATTGATGAAGAGGAATTCTCTGATGTACTACTACAAACATCTAGTTTCAATTCTTGAAGTAGTACATTTAAAGATTCAGTCGCTGTGTGAATATTGATTATTACATATCTTCTTAATAAAGGTCAGCTGCATGAATTTCTAAAATGCTCAGATATCGGGCAATCAGTCTGTTCCCAACGATGAATGTACACTTCACAAAAATAACATATTGTTACATCGCGTACTCCAGTGTAAAAAAGTCCCACTGCTGCCATGGTTTTGAGATCTGGATAGTCTAGAGGCCAATTTGTAAATATTTTCAAACGTTCAGTTTCCTTATTTAGTTGGGGGTACATCTTTCTACTAGGAACTCTACTCACAAACTGTGAAGTGTAAATGAAAAACCGATGTTGATTAAATTAAATAATACATTTTTATACCTCCCACCTTGGAAAGGAGGGTATATTAACTTTGTCATTCCGTTTGTAACATTCCTATATATTCGTCGTAGACCCCATAATGTGCATAAAATAATCAGCATAAAATTTTAAGACGATTTAACAATGTCCGTCTGTCTGTCAAAAGCGTCAACATTTAGCAGAATAATTTGTATTGTGTCTAGGATGGTTGGTATTGAAAATGTGATATATCGGTCCACGTTTTGGTTTAGTCCCCATATAACGGTACATCCCGATATTCGGTATTTTTATGGTTTTTGTCACATTTTATGGCGGATTTGTCTGAAAATTGGTATTTGTAGGTCATAACGGGTCCTAGTTCGTGCGCCGAAACATTGTATGTATAGGTCCACGCTTTTGTATAGCCCTATATAGCGGTACCTCCCGATATTCCGTATTTTGATGAGTTTTATCACAATTATCAAACAATTCGTATTTGTGGGTCATAATTGGTTCTAGTGTTTCCACTACCCTAAGGTGGAGGGTATTAAAAGTTCGGCCCGGCCGAACTTAATGTTTTTTACTTGTCTATTCTAGCGTTTCTCTCACACAACAATAACAGTTTCTTTTTATATTCAAATATAATATCTGACTATTACGTACGTACTACTATTCCCACCATGGATCATTTTCACCTAAATCACACAATGATTGTCCTTCAGTTATATGTACACAATCATCTTCATTAGCTTCATTCCTTTTGAATCAATGATTCTCTTTCCCCGGGAGTGTTTGATTTCAATTCTTTCACCACATATGGTTTGGGTTCTGTATGCTCCACTGATAACATAATCCTTGTTTTCATCCATCTCCTTCATTGTAATAATCTTTTTTTGTGTAATAATCCTTTTTACAAGACTTACGCTTGACATTGTTTCTGTTAAACTTTATTTCACACTGTTTTCTTTAACTACATTGCTCTCCTATTTATATGCAAAATTTAATTTTTGTTTCACCTCATGCCCTCCAACGAAATGAAGAGCACTATTTTTTTTTTTTTTTGTATTTTTATTTTTGCCGAATACATTGAAAGATTCTCCTATTTCTTTATACTATTCTTTATTTTGCACAATATAAATTAAATATAAAAAATTTTTATTAAAATTATCCTCAAAAACGTTGCTTTGAGGTGAGCGTAATACGATGGTAATATGATGCTCTTTCCGGAAGAGGAGTCTTCTATTGCTTCGCCATGGTCCTCTTCCATGTCAACATCCACGGTTGTGGACTGGGTTTCCTCCTCATCATCCTCCTCGTAATTAGAGGGCACAATATCAGAACGATTTCCTTCTTCCATAGTTGAGGAGTCTCTATTGCTTCGCCATGGTCCTCCATGGTGACTTCCCTGTCCACATCCGAGATTGTTTCCTCCTCAACCTTTTTTAAATCGTGTTGAAATATGTCTATGTCATCTATTATATCCTCATAGGAATAATTAACATCCACATGTTCTGACATTTTTTTTTTGGCTAAATGCGAAGGAAATTTTTTAATATTTGGTCTGAACTTTGGAAAGGATTTTTTAAAACTGAGTATATCTAACAAGATTTACTCCGCTTTACATACCAAGATATTGTTAACATTAAAAATCCTTTCGAATAAAGAATACACAATTATCTAATACATAATATAGTTTACAGTTTATCTCGATGTTTCAGTACAAAAGGAATCACATTTACATAGCTTTCACTAAGTTTTTCTCATGTGATTTTTTTAAATACATCCGTTCTTCTAAAAAAAGTAAATGCAACAACTATTGGTAATGTAGATTTTAATGATGACCAAAATTATCCACTGTCGTTGTTTTTGTAATTCAGGTGATTAATAAATTATATTTCCCTCTTTCAGTTCCTCATTAATAGAAACAATCTCATTAGTATGATTCTTATTTCCGGCTTGTTGTGGTGCTAATAACAGTTTTAGTCGTTCCGTCAATTCATTAGATTCGTCCCAGTATAAATAGTTGGTTTTATCAAGATTTACACTCATTAGGCCTTTGCCGCTGTGAGTATCATCGATCAAGTGTTTAATAACACGTTTATATTTATATCCTCTGTTGAATTTGATTCGCTCATTATGTGTATAGTTTACTTTATGTGCATTAGAGTCCAGCAAAATTTTTTTATATGTATCTAATTCTGAAGTGTTATAATTTTTAGGTTTTTGATAAAACAGTAGTTTAAAAAGGCCCCGGTGTAAATGTCCAATGTTGACTGCCAATAATTATTTTCTGATCATCAACTTGTCTCCAAACTTCCATTCTCCGTGATATCTTTGTGGGGTCCATATATGGTATTCAATTTTTTGTTTTTATTTAAAAGAGAAAGATCAACGGTATCATCACTGTCAGTATAGAATGTGTCGTCTTTTAAATCTGAATCATAGTTTTCCCCCATAACATTTTAGGATCTGGCTTAATATCGTGTTTCAATGTTTAACGGGTGTACTCATAGTAAAATAATCTCTATATGATTCAACATTTTCCTTCTTAGGTGTTAGTGGTTTGGATGTATTATCATTCGTTAGTTTTAATAGTTTATGTATTGGCTCAGTTATGGGTTTAAATGTATTGTTCAATTCGTTTGTTTTTATTTCCTCCCCCTTTTGTTGCTTCGTAATTTTCTTTTCAAAGCTTCAACATTTCTTCTTCCATGGTTATGATTATACTAATAGCAGTGGTTATAATAGGGATTACTTAAATATATTTATGGTTGTATAAATGTGCGAAATTGATTTTTTCTCTCCCCGAGTTAATATCATCGTCTTTGCTAATTGTAAGAAATCCATATTTTTCGTTCCAACATTCACGACATATATCTTTAAATTTTTCAATTTGGACTACAATGAGGTTGAGAGTGTCCTCATACCATTGGATGAATATGAGTACATTTTTGTTGTTCGAAGGGACAAACACAATTTCTACAGGAATATCTCAGTACTAACATAGTAAATTTAGAATACAAAATTAAACACAGAACAAGTCGGAATTATTTTACTAACTGTTTAATACATTCAAGCTTAGGTATAAATGTGATATAAATAATTTATTTAAAATAATTGCATTTATTGAAATTTTGAACAAAAACATGGACTTAATATATGATGAAATCAATGAAGGATAGTAATAAAAAAAAAATATTTATATTCTTTTTTTAATATTTTATATATGGAATTGAAGATTATAAATGTTTGTATTATAACGAATATTGATGAAGAGGGATTCACTAATAACGACTAAGAACATCTAGTCCAAATTCTGGAAGTTTTACTTCTAAAGTTTTAGACGCTGTGGGAATATCGTTTGTAACATATCATCTTAATAATGGACAGCTGTGTGAATTTCTCAAAAATTCAGATACCGGGCAATCAGTCTGTTTTAAAGTAAATAACACATTTTTTTTTCTGGCATTTCTCTCACACAACAATAATAGTTTCGTTTTATATTAAAATATAATATATTATGTTATACTTTTCCCACCACGGATTATTTTCATCTATTTCCCACAATGATTGGCCTTCAGTTCATCTTTCGTTAGCACCATTCCTTGTGAGTAAATGATTCTCATTCCTTGTGGGTGCTTGATTTCTTAAGAATTCTTTTACTATTGGCATCACCAAACTTTCAAAATCCTCTAATTGAAAAGCCTTCATCATAAGATATGCATTAATTTCCGGATCATCCTATTCTGCATCAAGCATTTGATCCCCAAATTTGTTGATGCCATATTCTTCACGTTTGTTCTTTTCTCGACTGAATAAATTTCTACAATAAAATTTAGTTTTATATCCTATAGATGCCAACATTAAAATTTCCATTGAGAAAAATAAAACACAAACATTTCATTTCAAATATTATTTTTTTTATTTATTGATATTTTTCTTGTATTTATTAAGCTCAATATGACTGATAAAAGAAATTCGATTTTTTTTGCTTCAATTCTAATTTTTATCTCTCTCGCCTCCCATTGTTGATTTTGATATCGTATATTCACCGCACCCGAATTCATTGACGTCTTCTTCTCGTTGTACTAGGAACCTTTATAATAGCATTATCCAATTTAAGCACAATTTTTTCAGCATATTTGGTTTGGGTTCTATATGCTCCACTGATACCACAATCCCTGTTTTCATCCATCTCATTCATTGTAACAATCCTTTTGTGGGTTTACGCTTGACATTATTTCTATTAAAGTTTATTTCACACTGTTTTCTTTAACAACATTGCCCTCCTTTTTGTATGAACAATTTAGTTTTTATTTCACTCCTACCAAATGAAGAATACAATGTATTTTTTTATTTTGTATTTTTATTTTTGTCGAATTCATTGAAAGTTTCTCTTAGTTCTTTATAATGTTCATTATGTTGTACAATGTAATTTAAATGCAAAAAAATTAATATAATCCTCAAAATCGTCAAAAACATTGTTTTGAGTTGAGCGTAATATTATTGATGATGTAACCACTTCTCGTTCATTTACATCTTTTTTTACATCATGGTGAAGTATTAATACGCCATCTTTTGTATCCTCATAGAATATATTAATTTCCACAAATTCTGAGATTCATTTTTTTATTGGCTAAATGCGAAGGAAATTTTTAATCTACGGTCTGAGCCCTATAAAGGATTTTTTTTAAAACTGAGCATATTTCACAAGAATTACTACGCATTGAATACTATATAGCGGAAAATATTAGACAATCATCAATGGTTCTATACTGATATAAAAAAAAAACAAAATATCATCACATTTTCCATTCATTTCCCTCAAGTGATGATGATGGCTAAATGTAGGGATCAAACGCAAATGCCCGTCTGTAAAAAAAACAACAGCTCTGAACAAATTTCTTACTAAGGGCGCAGGTGTTGATACTCATGCAATAACAATGCCCTAGCTTTCATCTGAGCAACAAAATGTGCAACAGCATGTGATTAGATAAACAAAGTGCACCGGCGTCATTCAATCCTTAGGAACAACAAAAGTGCGAAGAATGATGTTCAAACACAGTTCAGAAACACATCATATTTGAACTAAATTAGTATTAAGAAAACTATGGAAAGTGTAACATTACCACACAAACAAACAACAATCAATACAAAACTGTGTATAACATTCTATGTTGAGGAAACACACAAGTGTCAAGAATGAGGGTTAGACACACATCAAATTTAAATGAAAGGGTAATATATAAACAATCAATGCAAAATAGGAGGCTAAACAATGGAAAGGGTGACACACTTCGCCACACGGACAGTCAAAATGAATGTACACCCAATTTATGATGGTAATAAATCTTCAAGTACGTAGTTTTGCTGGGAATTAAATCGATCTTGTAAAGAAAATCTAAGGTCGTAAAAATTTTATAGCCATTGCCACTTCCTCCCCTAGATATTATCTACTAACATCAGTTACAAAGGTTATTTCCATTCCACAATTTGTGGTAAATGATACACCTTCAAATCAAACAGTTGTCCTAAATAAGTTGCTGCATTTCGAAAAACGTTATTTTTACCTCAGCTACACCAGAATACTTCAACTGATGCTATTTGTGGCTACGAAGGGTCCAAAATAACCGATCTCTCTGACAACGATTTTATTAAAATTTAATACTTCTCAATCAAGTAAAATTTAGTAAATTGTAAACGCCTCCTATCAAGGAAATCAAGGACAAGATTGATTTGCATCAACGGACGGACGCTAAAATCAAACGTTCGTTAGCAGCTAATCTTATTCAACTAAGTGGAGCAATAAACGGTTAGGGAATAAACTAACCCCCAATATACTGAGAAAAAAATGAAGCAGCTTTGGGAGCAACAGTTCTTATAAGGACAAACTTAAACACGTGTGTTATGATCAACATTGAAAATATAGCGATTAGGTCTCGCAACAGTTTTAAGGAATTGATTAGGTTAGGTGTATAACAGAGTTTAAATAAAGTGCTGTAATGACACCAACTAAAAACCAAGCCACATAAATTAATACAATTATCCTCCACAGAAGCTGACATTCGATATGCTTTGTTCTATGAGTTACAAGCGGAATGAAAAAGGTAATATACACTTATTTTGCACAGGTGATTTTAATCTTCTTAGTGTATAGCAAATTTGGACAAATTACTCCGTTGTATTCGACGCTTTATGGCATATGATTTATACCAAGTGAATTTTATACTAAATAATACGGAACGCCTCATAGGTTTAATTTTATCATCTTCATTTAACCGTGAATAAAGGAACATTCTGTTCAAACTTACCATTGTTAAAACTTCATTCAGTAGTCTTAGCATTGTGTGGTGCATAAACGGGAATATTGGTGCATGTATTTCGAAATTTTATGAAAAGCTCCATTTCGCCTTAAAAATGAAATGTAAAGAGATTGGTGGACCAAGTCCCTGTCTGATTCACACCAGCATTAAGTCATTTACGTAATGCCAGCAGAAGGCTTTTTAAATTTTCAAGGAATCTAACGGTGTCGTAATATATTCAAAATATGAAATGGCGATATATATATTATTCGTAAAATTCCAAATGTCTTAGCATTTTTTTTTTCCAAATGAGACATAATCTTTTACTCGATCCTAAGAACTTCGTCAAATTTAGTATGGTTGAGGGTATAACAAACAATGCATTCTATAATTTGGACAAACAAAAAAAAAAAAAAAAGAGGAGATTATGTTAATCGATGTTCCATAAAATGACGATTCTAGCTGTATTCGACAAAGTTCTTTCATTATGATCACGAAGACAAAGATATATGAGAGTGAGCATGGACAAAAATATATTTTTTACAGTGCATGACTTTGCTATAAAATAAACAATTTATTTTTAAATTTTGACAGTTTTAGCATCCAAACTTCTTCACTTACATGGAGAAATATACGGATATTATTATTAATTGCTGTATATAATTCCCCATTATATTTTTTCGGTTTAAACATTTATTCCACAATTATTATTTTACGTAAAAAACCGTTAATTCCATGTTTGTAATTAATGATGTAAATGTCATTATTATCAAAGATATTTTATACATTTGGTGGGAATCATTCTAAATGGCTCTGTTCTGCGAGATAATTAAAAAAGAAAATACGGAAGAAGTTTCGTTGCCTATCGATTATAAATTATGTTAGTTTACGACTACAAACATCTAGTCCCAATTCTGGAAGTAGTACATCTAAATTTTAGTCGTTGTGTGAATATCTTCTTAATAAAGGGCAGCTGTATGAATTTCTGAAATATTCAGATACCGAACAATCTGTCTGTTTTAAATTAAATACCACCATACTATGGAGGCTATACTAACTTTGTCATTCCGTTTGTAACTCCTCCAAATACTCATGTCAGACACAACAAAGTACATATATTCTTGATCAGCGTAAAATTCTAAGTCGTCTGTCTGTCTGTCTGTTGTAATCACGCTATCTTTCGAATGAATTGGGATAGTTGGCTAAAATTTTGCACACATGTTTAGTTTTCCAGTAGGCAGGTTAAGTTCGTGAATGGGCCATGTAGCTCCACGTTTTCTTATAGCCACCATATAACGGTACCTCCCGATATTCGGTATTTTGATGATTTTAGCGACATTATTCACCGGAATAGTTTCAAATTTGGTATTTGAAGTTCGAAACTACACCCTAAGACAGAAAATGTCCTGTGCAAGTCCACGTCTTCGTATACCCTCCATATAACGGTACCTCTTGATATTCGGTATTTTGATTATTTTAGCGACATTACCGGAATTGTTTCAAATTTTGGTATTTGAAGTTCGAATTGGATCCTACACCCTAAGGCAGAAAATTGTCTGTGGAGGTCCACGTCTTCGTATAGCCCCCATATAATGGTACCGCCCTATATTCGGTATTTTGATGATTTTAGCGACATTATTCACCGGAATTGCTTTAAATTTGGTATTTGAAGTTCGAATTGGATACTAAACCATAAGACATAAAATTGTCTATGCTGGTCTAGGTCTTCGTATAGGCCCCATATATCAGTACATCGCTACATTCGGTATTTTAACGATTTTAGGTACAATATCCACCGAAATTGTTTGAGATGTGGTATTTGAAGTTCGTAATGGATGCTACAACCTGTGACAGAAAATTGTCTATGCAGGTCCAGGTCTTCGCACAGCTCCGATATAACGGTACCTCCCTATACACGATATTTTGATGATTTTAGCTGCAATATTCACCGTTTATTTCAAGTTTCGAATTTGAATATGGTAATGACTTATGACGAACAATGCCTATGTAGGCCCACGTCGTATACACCTCAATAAAACGGCTATATTTGGTATTTTTAAAATTTTAACAGAATGTTTTAATGATTTTATTTTTTGAAAATTTCCAAATTCGTTCCAAATGGTGGGGGGTATTCAAAGTTCGGCCCGGCCGAACTTACTACTTTTTGACTTGGTTATTCTGGCGTTTCTCTCACACAACAATAACAGTTTCGTTTTATATTAATATAATATATATATATATATATATATATATATATATATATATATATATATATATATATATATACAGTCTCTCCAGTTTAAGCACATTTTTTTCAGCATATTTGGTTTGGGTTCTATATGCTCCACTGATAATACAATCCCTGTTTTCATCCATCTCATTCATTGTAATAATCCTTTTGTGGGCGTAGGTGCTGAAAAAATTTACAAGATTTACGCTTCACATTATTTCTACAAAAGTTTATTTTACACTGTTTTCTTTAAGACCATCCCTCCTTTTTGTATGAACGATTTAGTTTTTATTTCACCCCATACACTGCTAACGAATGAAGTGTACAATGTATTTGTTTTTATTTTGTATTTTTATTTTTGTCGAATTCATTGAACGTTTCTCGTATTTTGTACAATGTAATTTAAAAGTAAAGAATTTTTACTAATAAAACCCTCAAAATTTTCAAAAACATTGTTTTGAGGTTAGTGTAATATTATTGATGATGTAACCACTGCTCGTTCGTTCACATCCTTTTTTAGATCGTGTTGGGGTATTAATGCGCCACCTTTTATATCCTCATAGAATATATTAATTTCCACAAATTCTGAAATTTATTTTTATGTATCTACGGTCTGAACTTTATAAAGGATTTTATAAAACTGAGCACATTTTACAAGATTTACTCCGCTTTATATATCAATATATTGTTTGCATTAAAAATCCGTTTGAATTAAAAATACACAATTATCTAATACATAATATAGTTTACGTCTATCTTGACGTTTCAAATCAAAGGGAATCATTTTTACAAAGCGTTGATTTAGTTGTTTTCATCTGGTTCTTGTAAATAAATCCTTTCTTCTAAAAATATTTTGGGAAAACAAATAACGTTCCTTTTAAATTTTCCTCTTAACATAAACACTCCTATATTCGTCTAATTGATCATGAAGAGATAATATAAACAATATAGCTGAAGAGATAATATAACGGAAAATATTAGAGAGTCATATCGTATTAGGAAACAGCTAGAGGCAAAATATGATTTGCAACTCTGAATGGTTCTGTAATAATGGTTCAACCGCATTTGTGGGGGACCTTTTAAAATAATATCAAGTACATTTTTTATAACTTTTTCATAATATGTGCCACAATTCTTACAGATGGGACGATACCAACTGTGGGTTGGCTCAAGAAAACCCAAAAAACAAATTTGGCAATTCTCAGCAAAAAAAAAAAAAATAAAATAAATAAATAAAATCCGTTTAAAATACTCTAAAATTCTTAAGTACAACGAAAGTGACTGTAATATTAGGGTCTATATGACGACACGGACCTGCATAGTTAATTTTTTCATAAGTCATTGCAATATTCAATAATGTAGCTAAAATCAAAAAAATACCGAATATCGGGAGATACCTTTATTTAAGGCCTATACGAAGACGTGGGCCTGAACAGACAATTTTCTGTCACAGGCTGTAGTATTTGTTTCAAAATTAAAATACCAAATTTGAAACAATTCCGATGCATATTGTAGCAAAAATCATCAAAATACCGAATTTCGGTAGGTATCGTTATGTGGGGGCTATATATCGTTATGTGGGGGGCATTTTCAATTCCTAAAGTCCTGCAGACATATTATACATTTGAGTAAAATTTTATCGATCTACTTCAATTCGTTCGGAAGCTAGAGTGATTTCCACAGACGGATAGACGGACGTACATCGCTAAATTGACATAGAATTTTATGTTGATCAAGAATATATATACTTTGTGGGGTCTGAAATGTGTATTTTGAGGTGTTACGAACGGAATGACAAACTTAATATACCCTCCATATGGTAGAGGGCATAAAAACAGCAACTCGAAACATATTTTTATTTCTAAGGGCGCAAGTTTTCATACTCAACAACAACAACGCCCATGCCTTAATATGGCCAACAGAAACAGCATATGACTAGAAAAACGTACGATGTTTAGTACTGTCGCACTGTTTCAAGCCTATAACAATGATCTCCAGGACATAGAATGAGACATAGTATGAGAAAAAATGAAGCAGCTTTGGGAGCAACAATTCTTATAAGGACAAACTTGAACACGTGAGGCATGATCAAAATTGAAAATATAGTGATGCGGTCTCGCAACAGTTTTAAGGAATTGATTAGGGTAGGTGTTTAGTTGAGCTTAAATAAAGTGCTGTATGACACCAACTAAAAACCAAGCCACATAAATTTATACAATTATCCTCCACAGAATCTTAAATCCGATATGCTTTGAAAAGTTTAACATGAGTTTTCCTATGAGTTACAAGCGGAATGACAAAGTTAATATCGACTCTATAGTATGGTTGAGGGTATTAAAAGACAGTACAATCTATAGTTTGGACAAAAACGAGGGAGGAGATTATGTTAATCGATAAGATGTTCCATAAAATGACGATCTAGCTGTTTTCGACAAAGTCCTTACATCATGATCATGAAGACAAAGATATAGAAGAGAGTGCGTGGATAAATATATATTTTTTACAGTGCATAACTTTGCTTTAAAATTAACAATTCTTTTTTAAATTTGTCAGTATTACCATCCAAACTAATTCACTTACATTGAAAAAACATAAATCACATTAGACCATGTTTCGGATATTATTATTAATTGCTGTATAGAACCCCTCAAATACTTTTTTCGGTTTAAACATTGATTCCACAATTATTATTTTGACGTTTCAAAAACAGTTGATTGCATGTTTGTAATTAATGCTGTAAATGCTACGATTTTATACATTTGGTGGGAATCAATTTAAATGGTTTTGTTCGGGAAATAGGCATACGTGCGAGATAATTAAAAAAATAATAAAAATCGTTGTCTTTCGGCCATCAATGATTTTAGTTTAGTTGTAATCGATTTTATCTGCTACGACTTAATTCTTAAATATTCTGATCTGTATATGTATTAAACTTTGTTGCTAGTATTCTCTTTGCCCTAATTAAGGCCCTTATAACTCAATAAATTAAAAGTCTCCTACGGCTAAACTCCTTTTTGGAGATTATATTCAATAAAGTATCGAATCATTCCATCTTTTCCTGCATCGAATGTTAGTTTTCCTATTGCAGTAAATACAAACTTATCAACATCATTTGCAAAGGTTATTTCCAATCTATCTACTAGTGTGGTAAATGATACACATTTAAATCCAACAGCTGCTCTAATGAGGATCAATAATTTTATAGCCAGCTAATTGTTGTTATGCTTCGCAACACTGTATTTTTACTTCAACTACACCCGAATACTTCAACTTATGCTATTCGTGACTACGAAGGGTAAAAAATAAACGATCTCTCTGACAACGATTGTTTACAAATGTAATAACTCTCAATCGCGTAAATTTTTTCTCTTATAATGAATGTGTCTAACAAACTGTTAAACATTATTGTCAGTGGCTTCATTCTTCCTCACTTCCCTTATTTTGCACGGGTGATTTTAATCTTCTTAGTGTATAGCGGATTTTGACAAATTACCCCGTTGTATTCGACGCTTTATGGCATATGATTTATACCAAGTAAATTTTATACTAAATAATACGGAGCGCCTCATAGGTTTAATTTTCTCATCTTCATTTAACCGTGAATAAAGGAACATTCTGTTCAAACTTACCATTGTTAAAACTTCAGTTAGTAGTCCTAACTACATGTGGTGCACAAACGGGTATTTCTAAATTTTATGAACAGATCAATTTCGCCTTGAAAACGAAATGTAGAAAGATTGGTGGAGCAAGTCCCTGTCTGGATTACAAATGCATTAAATCGTTTACGTAATGCTAAAAGAAGGCTTTTTAAATTTTTCAAGGAATCTAACGGTGTCGTAACATATTCAAAATATCCCATGGAAAAATATAGATATTAATAGTAAAATTCCAAATGTTTTTCTCTTTATTTTTTTCAAATGAGACATAATCTTTTACACGATCCTAAGACCTTCATCAAATTTAGTATGGTTGAGGGTATAAAACACAATACCTTCTATAATTTGGACAAAAAAAAACAAATCGATGTTCCACAAATGACGGTTCTAGTTGTATTCGACAAAGTCCTTTCATCATGATCATGAAGGCAAAGATATATGAGAATGTGCATGGACAAAAGTATATTTTTTTACAGTGCATGACTTTACTATAAAATTAGCAATTTGCATTAAAATTTTGACAGTTTTAGCATCCAAACTTCTTCACTTACATGGAGAAATATACATCACATTAGAGCAAGTTTCGGATATTATTATTATTTGCTGTATAGAATCCCCCATTATATTTTTCGGTTTAAAAATTTATTCCACAATTATTATTTTACGTAACAAAAACCGTTAATTCCATGTTTGTAATTAATGATGTAAATGTCATTATTATCAAAGATATTTTATACATTTGGTGGGAATCATTCTAAATGGTTCTGTGCTGCGAGATAATTAAAAAAGAAAATACGGAAGAAGTTTCGTTGTCTATCGATGATAAATTATGTTAGTTTACGACTACAAACATCTAGTCCCAATTCTGGAAGTAGTACATCTAAATTTTAGTCGTTTTGAGAGTATATTTTTAATAAAGGGCAGCTGTATGAATTTCTGAAATATTCAGATACCGAACAATCTGTCTGTTTTAAATTAAATACCACCATACTATGGAGGCTATATTAACTTTGTCATTCCGTTTGTAACTCCTCGAAATATTCATGTCAGACCCAACAAAGTATATATATTCTTGATCAGCGTAAAATTCTAAGTCATCTGTCTGTCTGTTGTAATCACGCTATCTTTCGAATGAATTGAGATAGTTGGCTAAAATTTTGCACACATGTTTAGTTTTCCAGCAGGCAGGTTAAGTTCGTGAATGGGCCATGTAGCTCCACGTTTTCTTATAGCCACCATATAACGGTACCTCCCGATATTCGGTATTTTGATGATTTTAGCGACATTATTCACCGGAATAGTTTCAAATTTGGTATTTGAAGTTCGAAACTACACCCTAAGACAGAAAATGTCCTGTGCAAGTCCACGTCTTCGTATACCCTCCATATAACGGTACCTCTTGATATTCGGTATTTTGATTATTTTAGCGACATTACCGGAATTATTTCAAATTTTGGTATTTGAAGTTCGAATTGGATCCTACACCCTAAGGCAGAAAATTGTCTGTGGAGGTCCACGTCTTCGTATAGCCCCCATATAATGGTACCGCCCTATATTCGGTATTTTGATGATTTTAGCGACATTATTCACCGGAATTGCTTTAAATTTGGTATTTGAAGTTCGAATTGGATACTAAACCATAAGACATAAAATTGTCTATGCTGGTCTAGGTCTTCGTATAGGCCCCATATATCAGTACATCGCTACATTCGGTATTTTAACGATTTTAGGTACAATATCCACCGAAATTGTTTGAGATGTGGTATTTGAAGTTCGTAATGGATGCTACAACCTGTGACAGAAAATTGTCTATGCAGGTCCAGGTCTTCGCACAGCTCCGATATAACGGTACCTCCCTATACACGATATTTTGATGATTTTAGCTGCAATATTCACCGTTTATTTCAAGTTTCGAATTTGAATATGGTAATGACTTATGACGAACAATGCCTATGTAGGCCCACGTCGTATACACCTCAATAAAACGGCTATATTTGGTATTTTTAAAATTTTAACAGAATGTTTTAATGATTTTATTTTTTGAAAATTTCCAAATTCGTTCCAAATGGTGGGGGGTATTCAAAGTTCGGCCCGGCCGAACTTACTACTTTTTGACTTGGTTATTCTGGCGTTTCTCTCACACAACAATAACAGTTTCGTTTTATATTAATATAATATATATATATATATATATATATATATATATATATATATATATATATATATATATATATATATATATATATACAGTCTCTCCAGTTTAAGCACATTTTTTTCAGCATATTTGGTTTGGGTTCTATATGCTCCACTGATAATACAATCCCTGTTTTCATCCATCTCATTCATTGTAATAATCCTTTTGTGGGCGTAGGTGCTGAAAAAATTTACAAGATTTACGCTTCACATTATTTCTACAAAAGTTTATTTTACACTGTTTTCTTTAAGACCATCCCTCCTTTTTGTATGAACGATTTAGTTTTTATTTCACCCCATACACTGCTAACGAATGAAGTGTACAATGTATTTGCTTTTATTTTGTATTTTTATTTTTGTCGAATTCATTGAACGTTTCTCGTATTTTGTACAATGTAATTTAAAAGTAAAGAATTTTTACTAATAAAACCCTCAAAATTTTCAAAAACATTGTTTTGAGGTTAGTGTTATATTATTGATGATGTAACCACTGCTCGTTCGTTCACATCCTTTTTTAGATCGTGTTGGGGTGTTAATGCGCCACCTTTTATATCCTCATAGAATATATTAATTTCCACAAATTCTGAAATTTATTTTTATGTATCTACGGTCTGAACTTTATAAAGGATTTTATAAAACTGAGCACATTTTACAAGATTTACTCCGCTTTATATATCAATATATTGTTTGCATTAAAAATCCGTTTGAATTAAAAATACACAATTATCTAATACATAATATAGTTTACAGTCTATCTTGACGTTTCAAATCAAAGGGAATCATTTTTACAAAGCGTTGATTTAGTTGTTTTCATCTGGTTCTTGTAAATAAATCCTTTCTTCTAAAAATATTTTGGGAAAACAAATAACGTTCCTTTTAAATTTTCCTCTTAACATAAACACTCCAATATTCGTCTAATTGATCATGAAGAGATAATATAAACAATATAGCTGAAGAGATAATATAACGGAAAATATTAGAGAGTCATATCGTATTAGGAAACAGCTAGAGGCAAAATATGATTTGCAACTCTGAATGGTTCTGTAATAATGGTTCAACCGCATTTGTGGGGGACCTTTTAAAATAATATCAAGTACATTTTTTGTAACTTTTTCATAATATGTGCCACAATTCTTACAGATGGGACGATACCAACTGTGGGTTGGCTCAAGAAAACCCAAAAAACAAATTTGGCAATTCTCAGCAAAAAAAAAAAAAAATAAATAAATAAATAAAATCCGTTTAAAATACTCTAAAATTCTTAAGTACAACGAAAGTAACTGTAATATTAGGGTCTATATGACGACACGGACCTGCATAGTTAATTTTTTCATAAGTCATTGCAATATTCAATAATGTAGCTAAAATCAAAAAAATACCGAATATCGGGAGATACCTTTATTTAAGGCCTATACGAAGACGTGGGCCTGAACAGACAATTTTCTGTCACAGGCTGTAGTATTTGTTTCAAAATTAAAATACCAAATTTGAAACAATTCCGATGCATATTGTAGCAAAAATCATCAAAATACCGAATTTCGGTAGGTATCGTTATGTGGGGGCTATATATCGTTATGTGGGGGGCATTTTCAATTCCTAAAGTCCTGCAGACATATTATACATTTGAGTAAAATTTTATCGATCTACTTCAATTCGTTCGGAAGCTAGAGTGATTTCCACAGACGGATAGACGGACGTACATCGCTAAATTGACATAGAATTTTATGTTGATCAAGAATATATATACTTTGTGGGGTCTGAAATGTGTATTTTGAGGTGTTACGAACGGAATGACAAACTTAATATACCCTCCATATGGTAGAGGGCATAAAAACAGCAACTCGAAACATATTTTTATTTCTAAGGGCGCAAGTTTTCATACTCAACAACAACAACGCCCATGCCTTAATATGGCCAACAGAAACAGCATATGACTAGAAAAACGTACGATGTTTAGTACTGTCGCACTGTTTCAAGCCTATAACAATGATCTCCAGGACATAGAATGAGACATAGTATGAGAAAAAATGAAGCAGCTTTGGGAGCAACAATTCTTATAAGGACAAACTTGAACACGTGAGGCATGATCAAAATTGAAAATATAGTGATGCGGTCTCGCAACAGTTTTAAGGAATTGATTAGGGTAGGTGTTTAGTTGAGCTTAAATAAAGTGCTGTATGACACCAACTAAAAACCAAGCCACATAAATTTATACAATTATCCTCCACAGAATCTTAAATCCGATATGCTTTGAAAAGTTTAACATGAGTTTTCCTATGAGTTACAAGCGGAATGACAAAGTTAATATCGACTCTATAGTATGGTTGAGGGTATTAAAAGACAGTACAATCTATAGTTTGGACAAAAACGAGGGAGGAGATTATGTTAATCGATAAGATGTTCCATAAAATGACGATCTAGCTGTTTTCGACAAAGTCCTTACATCATGATCATGAAGACAAAGATATAGAAGAGAGTGCGTGGATAAATATATATTTTTTACAGTACATAACTTTGCTTTAAAATTAACAATTCTTTTTTAAATTTGTCAGTATTACCATCCAAACTAATTCACTTACATTGAAAAAACATAAATCACATTAGACCATGTTTCGGATATTATTATTAATTGCTGTATAGAACCCCTCAAATACTTTTTTCGGTTTAAACATTGATTCCACAATTATTATTTTGACGTTTCAAAAACAGTTGATTGCATGTTTGTAATTAATGCTGTAAATGCTACGATTTTATACATTTGGTGGGAATCAATTTAAATGGTTTTGTTCGGGAAATAGGCATACGTGCGAGATAATTAAAAAAATAATAAAAATCGTTGTCTTTCGGCCATCAATGATTTTAGTTTAGTTGTAATCGATTTTATCTGCTACGACTTAATTCTTAAATATTCTGATCTGTATATGTATTAAACTTTGTTGCTAGTATTCTCTTTGCCCTAATTAAGGCCCTTATAACTCAATAAATTAAAAGTCTCCTACGGCTAAACTCCTTTTTGGAGATTATATTCAATAAAGTATCGAATCATTCCATCTTTTCCTGCATCGAATGTTAGTTTTCCTATTGCAGTAAATACAAACTTATCAACATCATTTGCAAAGGTTATTTCCAATCCATCTACTAGTGTGGTAAATGATACACATTTAAATCCAACAGCTGCTCTAATGAGGATCAATAATTTTATAGCCACCTAATTGTTGTTATGCTTCGCAACACTGTATTTTTACTTCAACTACACCCGAATACTTCAACTTATGCTATTCGTGACTACGAAGGGTAAAAAATAAACGATCTCTCTGACAACGATTGTTTACAAATGTAATAACTCTCAATCGCGTAAATTTTTTCTCTTATAATGAATGTGTCTAACAAACTGTTAAACATTATTGTCAGTGGCTTCATTCTTCCTCACTTCCCTTATTTTGCACGGGTGATTTTAATCTTCTTAGTGTATAGCGGATTTTGACAAATTACCCCGTTGTATTCGACGCTTTATGGCATATGATTTATACCAAGTAAATTTTATACTAAATAATACGGAGCGCCTCATAGGTTTAATTTTCTCATCTTCATTTAACCGTGAATAAAGGAACATTCTGTTCAAACTTACCATTGTTAAAACTTCAGTTAGTAGTCCTAACTACATGTGGTGCACAAACGGGTATTTCTAAATTTTATGAACAGATCAATTTCGCCTTGAAAACGAAATGTAGAAAGATTGGTGGAGCAAGTCCCTGTCTGGATTACAAATGCATTAAATCGTTTACGTAATGCTAAAAGAAGGCTTTTTAAATTTTTCAAGGAATCTAACGGTGTCGTAACATATTCAAAATATCCCATGGAAAAATATAGATATTAATAGTAAAATTCCAAATGTTTTTCTCTTTATTTTTTTCAAATGAGACATAATCTTTTACACGATCCTAAGACCTTCATCAAATTTAGTATGGTTGAGGGTATAAAACACAATACCTTCTATAATTTGGACAAAAAAAAACAAATCGATGTTCCACAAATGACGGTTCTAGTTGTATTCGACAAAGTCCTTTCATCATGATCATGAAGGCAAAGATATATGAGAGTGTGCATGGACAAAAGTATATTTTTTTACAGTGCATGACTTTACTATAAAATTAGCAATTTGCATTAAAATTTTGACAGTTTTAGCATCCAAACTTCTTCACTTACATGGAGAAATATACATCACATTAGAGCAAGTTTCGGATATTATTATTATTTGCTGTATAGAATCCCCCATTATATTTTTCGGTTTAAAAATTTATTCCACAATTATTATTTTACGTAACAAAAACCGTTAATTCCATGTTTGTAATTAATGATGTAAATGTCATTATTATCAAAGATATTTTATACATTTGGTGGGAATCATTCTAAATGGTTCTGTGCTGCGAGATAATTAAAAAAGAAAATACGGAAGAAGTTTCGTTGTCTATCGATGATAAATTATGTTAGTTTACGACTACAAACATCTAGTCCCAATTCTGGAAGTAGTACATCTAAATTTTAGTCGTTTTGAGAGTATATTTTTAATAAAGGGCAGCTGTATGAATTTCTGAAATATTCAGATACCGAACAATCTGTCTGTTTTAAATTAAATACCACCATACTATGGAGGCTATATTAACTTTGTCATTCCGTTTGTAACTCCTCGAAATATTCATGTCAGACCCAACAAAGTATATATATTCTTGATCAGCGTAAAATTCTAAGTCATCTGTCTGTCTGTTGTAATCACGCTATCTTTCGAATGAATTGAGATAGTTGGCTAAAATTTTGCACACATGTTTAGTTTTCCAGCAGGCAGGTTAAGTTCGTGAATGGGCCATGTAGCTCCACGTTTTCTTATAGCCACCATATAACGGTACCTCCCGATATTCGGTATTTTGATGATTTTAGCGACATTATTCACCGGAATAGTTTCAAATTTGGTATTTGAAGTTCGAAACTACACCCTAAGACAGAAAATGTCCTGTGCAAGTCCACGTCTTCGTATACCCTCCATATAACGGTACCTCTTGATATTCGGTATTTTGATTATTTTAGCGACATTAGCGGAATTGTTTCAAATTTTGGTATTTGAAGTTCGAATTGGATCCTACACCCTAAGGCAGAAAATTGTCTGTGGAGGTCCACGTCTTCGTATAGCCCCCATATAATGGTACCGCCCTATATTCGGTATTTTGATGATTTTAGCGACATTATTCACCGGAATTGCTTTAAATTTGGTATTTGAAGTTCGAATTGGATACTAAACCATAAGACATAAAATTGTCTATGCTGGTCTAGGTCTTCGTATAGGCCCCATATATCAGTACATCGCTACATTCGGTATTTTAACGATTTTAGGTACAATATCCACCGAAATTGTTTGAGATGTGGTATTTGAAGTTCGTAATGGATGCTACAACCTGTGACAGAAAATTGTCTATGCAGGTCCAGGTCTTCGCACAGCTCCGATATAACGGTACCTCCCTATACACGATATTTTGATGATTTTAGCTGCAATATTCACCGTTTATTTCAAGTTTCGAATTTGAATATGGTAATGACTTATGACGAACAATGCCTATGTAGGCCCACGTCGTATACACCTCAATAAAACGGCTATATTTGGTATTTTTAAAATTTTAACAGAATGTTTTAATGATTTTATTTTTTGAAAATTTCCAAATTCGTTCCAAATGGTGGGGGGTATTCAAAGTTCGGCCCGGCCGAACTTACTACTTTTTGACTTGGTTATTCTGGCGTTTCTCTCACACAACAATAACAGTTTCGTTTTATATTAATATATATATATATATATATATATATATATATATATATATATATATATATATATATATATATATATATATATATATATATATATATATATATATATATATATATATATATATACAGTCTCTCCAGTTTAAGCACATTTTTTTCAGCATATTTGGTTTGGGTTCTATATGCTCCACTGATAATACAATCCCTGTTTTCATCCATCTCATTCATTGTAATAATCCTTTTGTGGGCGTAGGTGCTGAAAAAATTTACAAGATTTACGCTTCACATTATTTCTACAAAAGTTTATTTTACACTGTTTTCTTTAAGACCATCCCTCCTTTTTGTATGAACGATTTAGTTTTTATTTCACCCCATACACTGCTAACGAATGAAGTGTACAATGTATTTGTTTTTATTTTGTATTTTTATTTTTGTCGAATTCATTGAACGTTTCTCGTATTTTGTACAATGTAATTTAAAAGTAAAGAATTTTTACTAATAAAACCCTCAAAATTTTCAAAAACATTGTTTTGAGGTTAGTGTAATATTATTGATGATGTAACCACTGCTCGTTCGTTCACATCCTTTTTTAGATCGTGTTGGGGTGTTAATGCGCCACCTTTTATATCCTCATAGAATATATTAATTTCCACAAATTCTGAAATTTATTTTTATGTATCTACGGTCTGAACTTTATAAAGGATTTTATAAAACTGAGCACATTTTACAAGATTTACTCCGCTTTATATATCAATATATTGTTTGCATTAAAAATCCGTTTGAATTAAAAATACACAATTATCTAATACATAATATAGTTTACAGTCTATCTTGACGTTTCAAATCAAAGGGAATCATTTTTACAAAGCGTTGATTTAGTTGTTTTCATCTGGTTCTTGTAAATAAATCCTTTCTTCTAAAAATATTTTGGGAAAACAAATAACGTTCCTTTTAAATTTTCCTCTTAACATAAACACTCCAATATTCGTCTAATTGATCATGAAGAGATAATATAAACAATATAGCTGAAGAGATAATATAACGGAAAATATTAGAGAGTCATATCGTATTAGGAAACAGCTAGAGGCAAAATATGATTTGCAACTCTGAATGGTTCTGTAATAATGGTTCAACCGCATTTGTGGGGGACCTTTTAAAATAATATCAAGTACATTTTTTGTAACTTTTTCATAATATGTGCCACAATTCTTACAGATGGGACGATACCAACTGTGGGTTGGCTCAAGAAAACCCAAAAAACAAATTTGGCAATTCTCAGCAAAAAAAAAAAAAAAATAAATAAATAAATAAAATCCGTTTAAAATACTCTAAAATTCTTAAGTACAACGAAAGTAACTGTAATATTAGGGTCTATATGACGACACGGACCTGCATAGTTAATTTTTTCATAAGTCATTGCAATATTCAATAATGTAGCTAAAATCAAAAAAATACCGAATATCGGGAGATACCTTTATTTAAGGCCTATACGAAGACGTGGGCCTGAACAGACAATTTTCTGTCACAGGCTGTAGTATTTGTTTCAAAATTAAAATACCAAATTTGAAACAATTCCGATGCATATTGTAGCAAAAATCATCAAAATACCGAATTTCGGTAGGTATCGTTATGTGGGGGCTATATATCGTTATGTGGGGGGCATTTTCAATTCCTAAAGTCCTGCAGACATATTATACATTTGAGTAAAATTTTATCGATCTACTTCAATTCGTTCGGAAGCTAGAGTGATTTCCACAGACGGATAGACGGACGTACATCGCTAAATTGACATAGAATTTTATGTTGATCAAGAATATATATACTTTGTGGGGTCTGAAATGTGTATTTTGAGGTGTTACGAACGGAATGACAAACTTAATATACCCTCCATATGGTAGAGGGCATAAAAACAGCAACTCGAAACATATTTTTATTTCTAAGGGCGCAAGTTTTCATACTCAACAACAACAACGCCCATGCCTTAATATGGCCAACAGAAACAGCATATGACTAGAAAAACGTACGATGTTTAGTACTGTCGCACTGTTTCAAGCCTATAACAATGATCTCCAGGACATAGAATGAGACATAGTATGAGAAAAAATGAAGCAGCTTTGGGAGCAACAATTCTTATAAGGACAAACTTGAACACGTGAGGCATGATCAAATTGAAAATATAGTGATGCGGTCTCGCAACAGTTTTAAGGAATTGATTAGGGTAGGTGTTTAGTTGAGCTTAAATAAAGTGCTGTATGACACCAACTAAAAACCAAGCCACATAAATTTATACAATTATCCTCCACAGAATCTTAAATCCGATATGCTTTGAAAAGTTTAACATGAGTTTTCCTATGAGTTACAAGCGGAATGACAAAGTTAATATCGACTCTATAGTATGGTTGAGGGTATTAAAAGACAGTACAATCTATAGTTTGGACAAAAACGAGGGAGGAGATTATGTTAATCGATAAGATGTTCCATAAAATGACGATCTAGCTGTTTTCGACAAAGTCCTTACATCATGATCATGAAGACAAAGATATAGAAGAGAGTGCGTGGATAAATATATATTTTTTACAGTGCATAACTTTGCTTTAAAATTAACAATTCTTTTTTAAATTTGTCAGTATTACCATCCAAACTAATTCACTTACATTGAAAAAACATAAATCACATTAGACCATGTTTCGGATATTATTATTAATTGCTGTATAGAACCCCTCAAATACTTTTTTCGGTTTAAACATTGATTCCACAATTATTATTTTGACGTTTCAAAAACAGTTGATTGCATGTTTGTAATTAATGCTGTAAATGCTACGATTTTATACATTTGGTGGGAATCAATTTAAATGGTTTTGTTCGGGAAATAGGCATACGTGCGAGATAATTAAAAAAATAATAAAAATCGTTGTCTTTCGGCCATCAATGATTTTAGTTTAGTTGTAATCGATTTTATCTGCTACGACTTAATTCTTAAATATTCTGATCTGTATATGTATTAAACTTTGTTGCTAGTATTCTCTTTGCCCTAATTAAGGCCCTTATAACTCAATAAATTAAAAGTCTCCTACGGCTAAACTCCTTTTTGGAGATTATATTCAATAAAGTATCGAATCATTCCATCTTTTCCTGCATCGAATGTTAGTTTTCCTATTGCAGTAAATACAAACTTATCAACATCATTTGCAAAGGTTATTTCCAATCCATCTACTAGTGTGGTAAATGATACACATTTAAATCCAACAGCTGCTCTAATGAGGATCAATAATTTTATAGCCAGCTAATTGTTGTTATGCTTCGCAACACTGTATTTTTACTTCAACTACACCCGAATACTTCAACTTATGCTATTCGTGACTACGAAGGGTAAAAAATAAACGATCTCTCTGACAACGATTGTTTACAAATGTAATAACTCTCAATCGCGTAAATTTTTTCTCTTATAATGAATGTGTCTAACAAACTGTTAAACATTATTGTCAGTGGCTTCATTCTTCCTCACTTCCCTTATTTTGCACGGGTGATTTTAATCTTCTTAGTGTATAGCGGATTTTGACAAATTACCCCGTTGTATTCGACGCTTTATGGCATATGATTTATACCAAGTAAATTTTATACTAAATAATACGGAGCGCCTCATAGGTTTAATTTTCTCATCTTCATTTAACCGTGAATAAAGGAACATTCTGTTCAAACTTACCATTGTTAAAACTTCAGTTAGTAGTCCTAACTACATGTGGTGCACAAACGGGTATTTCTAAATTTTATGAACAGATCAATTTCGCCTTGAAAACGAAATGTAGAAAGATTGGTGGAGCAAGTCCCTGTCTGGATTACAAATGCATTAAATCGTTTACGTAATGCTAAAAGAAGGCTTTTTAAATTTTTCAAGGAATCTAACGGTGTCGTAACATATTCAAAATATCCCATGGAAAAATATAGATATTAATAGTAAAATTCCAAATGTTTTTCTCTTTATTTTTTTCAAATGAGACATAATCTTTTACACGATCCTAAGACCTTCATCAAATTTAGTATGGTTGAGGGTATAAAACACAATACCTTCTATAATTTGGACAAAAAAAAAACAAATCGATGTTCCACAAATGACGGTTCTAGTTGTATTCGACAAAGTCCTTTCATCATGATCATGAAGGCAAAGATATATGAGAGTGTGCATGGACAAAAGTATATTTTTTTACAGTGCATGACTTTACTATAAAATTAGCAATTTGCATTAAAATTTTGACAGTTTTAGCATCCAAACTTCTTCACTTACATGGAGAAATATACATCACATTAGAGCAAGTTTCGGATATTATTATTATTTGCTGTATAGAATCCCCCATTATATTTTTCGGTTTAAAAATTTATTCCACAATTATTATTTTACGTAACAAAAACCGTTAATTCCATGTTTGTAATTAATGATGTAAATGTCATTATTATCAAAGATATTTTATACATTTGGTGGGAATCATTCTAAATGGTTCTGTGCTGCGAGATAATTAAAAAAGAAAATACGGAAGAAGTTTCGTTGTCTATCGATGATAAATTATGTTAGTTTACGACTACAAACATCTAGTCCCAATTCTGTAAGTAGTACATCTAAATTTTAGTCGTTTTGAGAGTATATTTTTAATAAAGGGCAGCTGTATGAATTTCTGAAATATTCAGATACCGAACAATCTGTCTGTTTTAAATTAAATACCACCATACTATGGAGGCTATATTAACTTTGTCATTCCGTTTGTAACTCCTCGAAATATTCATGTCAGACCCAACAAAGTATATATATTCTTGATCAGCGTAAAATTCTAAGTCATCTGTCTGTCTGTTGTAATCACGCTATCTTTCGAATGAATTGAGATAGTTGGCTAAAATTTTGCACACATGTTTAGTTTTCCAGTAGGCAGGTTAAGTTCGTGAATGGGCCAAGTAGGTCCACGTTTTCTTATAGCCACCATATAACGGTACCTCCCGATATTCGGTATTTTGAAGATTTTAGCGACATTATTCACCGGAATAGTTTCAAATATGGTATTTGAAGTTCGAAATGGATCCTACACCCTAAGACAGAAAATTGTCTGTGCAAGTCCACGTCTTCGTATACCCTCCATATAACGGTACCTCTTGATATTCGGTATTTTGATTATTTTAGCGACATTACCGGAATTGTTTCAAATTTTGGTATTTGAAGTTCGAATTGGATCCTACACCCTAAGACAGAAAATTGTCTGTGCAAGTCCACGTCTTCGTATACCCTCCATATAACGGTACCTCTCGATATTCGGTATTTTGATTATTTTAGCGACATTACCGGAATTGTTTCAAATTTTGGTATTTGAAGTTCGAATTGGATCCTACACCCTAAGACAGAAAATTGTCTGTGGAGGTCCACATCTTCGTATACTAAACCATAAGACATAAAATTGTCTATGCTGGTCTAGGTCTTCGTATAGGCCCCATATATCAGTACATCCCTATATTCGGTATTTTAACGATTTTAGGTACAATACCCACCGAAATTGTTTGAGATGTGGTATTTGAAGTTCGCAATGGATGCTACAGCCTGTGACAGAAAATTGTCTATGCAGGTCCAGGTCTTCGCACAGCTCCGATATACCGGTACCTCCCAATGTACGATATTTTGATGATTTTAGCTACATTATTCATCGTTTATTTCAAGTTTCGAATTTGAATATGGAAATGGCTTATGACGAACAATGCCTATGTAGGCCCACGTCGTATACACCTCAATAAAACGGCTATATTTGGTAATTTTAAAATTTTAACAGAATGTTTTAATGATTTTATTTTTTGAAAATTTCCAAATTCGTTCCAAATGGTGAGGGGTATTCAAAGTTCGGCCCGGCCGAACTTACTACTTTTTGACTTGTTTATTCTGACGTTTCTCTCACACAACAATAACAGTTTCGCTTTATATTAAAATAATATATATTATTTTATACTATTCCCACCACGGATATTTAATTCCCACAATGATTGTGCTTCAGTTATATGTTTACAATCATCTTTATTAGCTTCACTCATTGTGAGTAGATTATTCTCATTCCTTGTGGGTGCTTGATTTCTTAAGAATTCCTTTACTATTGGTATCACCAAACTATAAAAAAAGCCTCCAATTGAAAAGCCTACATGATAATATATGCATTATTTTCCGGATCATCCCATTCTGCATCCTTTTCTAAGCATTTGATCACCACCTTTTTTGATACCATATTCTTCACGATTGTTTTTTCGCGACTGAATAAATTTCTACAAAAATATTTAGATTTATATCCTATAGATGCCAACATTAAAATTTTCATTGAGAAAAATAAAACACAAAAGTTTCATTCCAAATATTAATTTGTTTTTAATTATTTATATTTTTCTTTTATTTATTAAGCTAAATATGACTGATAAAAGAAATTAGATATTTTTGCTTCAATTCTAATTTGTATCTCTCTCGCCTCTCATTGTTGATTTTGATATCGTATATTCACCGCACCCGAATTCCTTGACGTCTTCTTCTCGTAGTGCTATGGCAGGTAAATTATAGCATTATCCAGTTTAAGCACATTTTTTTCAGCATATTTGGTTTGGGTTCTATATGCTCCACTGATAATACAATCCCTGTTTTCATCCATCTCATTCATTGTAATAATCCTTTTGTGGGTGTAGGTGCTGAAAAAATTTACAAGATTTACGCTTCACATTGTTTCTACAAAAGTTTATTTTACACTGTTTTCTTTAAGACCATCCCTCCTTTTTGTATGAACGATTTAGTTTTTATTTCACCCCATACACTGCTAACGAATGAAGTGTACAATGTATTTGTTTTTATTTTGTATTTTTATTTTTGTCGAATTCATTGAACGTTTCTCTTATTTTGTACAATGTAATTTAGAAGTAAAGAATTTTTACTAATAAAACCCTCAAAATTTTCAAAAACATTGTTTTGAGGTTAGTGTAATATTATTGATGATGTAACCACTGCTCGTTCGTTCACATCCTTTTTTAGATCGTGTTGGGGTATTAATGCGCCACCTTTTATATCCTCATAGAATATATTAATTTCCACAAATTCTGAAATTTATTTTTATGTATCTACGGTCTGAACTTTATAAAGGATTTTATAAAACTGAGCACATTTTACAAGATTTACTCCGCTTTATATATCAATATATTGTTTGCGTTAAAAATTCGTTCGAATTAAAAATACACAATTATCTAATACATAATATAGTTTACAGTCTATCTTGACGTTTCAAATCAAAGGGAATCATTTTTACAAAGCGTTGATTTAGTTGTTTTCATCTGGTTCTTGTAAATAAATCCTTTCTTCTAAAAATATTTTGGGAAAACAAATAACGTTCCTTTTAAATTTTCCTCTTAACATAAACACTCCAATATTCGTCTAATTGATCATGAAGAGATAATATAGACAATATAGCTGAAGAGATAATATAACGGAAAATATTAGAGAGCCATATCGTATTGGGAAACAGCTAGAGGCAAAATATGATTTACAACTCTGAATGGTTCTGTAATAATGGTTCAACCGCATTTGTGGGGGACCTGTCAAAATAATATCAAGTACATTTTTTATAACTTTTTCATAATATATGCCACAATTCTTACAGATGGGATGATACCAACTGTGGGTTGGCTCAAGAAAACCCAAAAAACAAATTTGGCAATTCTCAACATAAAATAAATAAATAAATAAAATCCGTCAAAAATACTCTTAAATTCTTAAGTACAACGAAAGTAACTGTAATATTAGGGTCTATATGACGACACGGACCTGCATAGTTAAATTTTTTCATAAGCCATTGCAATATTCAATAATGTAGCTAAAATCAAAAAAATACCGAATATCGGGAGATACCTTTATATAAGGCCTATACGAAGACGTGGGCCTGAACAGACAATTTTCTGTCACAGGCTGTAGTATTTGTTACAAAATTTAAATACCAAATTTGAAACAATTCCGATGCATATTGTAGCAAAAATCATCAAAATACGAATTTCGGTAGGTATCGTTATGTGGGGGCTAAATATCGTTATGTGGGGCCTATATATCGTTACGTGGGGGCATTTTCAATTCCTAAAGTCCTGCAGACATATTATACATTTGAGTAAAATTTTATCGATCTACTTCAATTCGTTCGGAAGCTAGAGTGATTTCCACAGACGGATAGACGGACGTACATCGCTAAATTGACATAGAATTTTATGCTAATCAAGAATATATATACTTTGAGGGGTCTGAAATATATATTTTGAGGTGTTACGAACGGAATGACAAACTTAATATACCCTCCATAATGTAGAGGGCATAAAAACAGCAACTCGAAACATATTTTTATTTCTAAGGGCGCAAGTTTTCATACTCAACAACAACAACGCCCATGCATTAATATGGCCAACAGAAACAGCATATGACTGGAAAAACGTACGATGTTTAGTACTGTCGCACTGTTTCAAGCCTATAACAATGATCTCCAGGACATAGAATGAGACATAGTATGAGAAAAAATGAAGCAGCTTTGGGAGCAACAATTCTTATAAGGACAAACTTGAACACGTGAGGCATGATCAACATTGAAAATATAGTGATGCGGTCTCGCAACAGTTTTAAGGAATTGATTAGGGTAGGTGTTTAGTTGAGCTTAAATAAAGTGCTGTAATGACAGAAACTAAAAGCCAAGCCACATAAATTTATACAATTATCCTCCTCAGAATCTTAAATCCGATATGCTTTGAAAAGTTTAACATGAGTTTTCCTATGAGTTACAAGCGGAATGACAAAGTTAATATAGACTCTATAGTATGGTTGAGGGTATAAAAAGACAGTACAATCTATAGTTTGGACAAAAACGAGGGAGGAGATTATGTTAATCGATAAGATGTTCCATAAGATGACGATCTAGCTGTTTTCGACAAAGTTCTTACATCATGATCATGAAGACAAAGAAATAGAAGAGAGTGCATGGACAAATATATATTTTTTACAGTGCATAACTTTGCTTTAAAATTAACAATTCTTTTTTAATTTTGTCAGTATTACCATCCAAACTAATTCACTTACATTGAAAAAACATAAATCACATTAGACCATGTTTCGGATATTATTATTAATTGCTGTATAGAATCCCTCAAATACTTTTTTCGGTTTAAACATTGATTCCACAATTATTATTTTGACGTTTCAAAAACAGTTGATTACATGTTTGTAATTAATGCAGTAAATGCTACGATTTTATACATTTGGTGGGAATCAATTTAAATGGTTTTGTTCGGGAAATAGGCATACGTGCGAGATAATTAAAAAAATAATAAAAATCGTTGTCTTTCGGCCATCAATGATTTTAGTTTAGTTGTAATCGATTTTATCTGCTACGACTTAATTCTTAAATATTCTGATCTGTATATGTATTAAACTTTGTTGCTAGTATTCTCTTTGCCCTAATTAATGCCCTTATAACTCAATAAATTAAAAGTCTCCTACGGCTAACCTCCTTTCTGGAGATTATATTCAATAAAGTATCGAATCATTCCATCTTTTCCTGCATCGGATGTTAGTTCTCGTATTGCAGTAAATACAAACTTATCAACATCATTTGCAAAGGTTATATCCAATCCATCTACTAGTGTGGTAAATGATACACATTTAAATCCAACAGCTGCTCTAATGAGGATCAATCATTTTATAGCCAGCTAATTGTTGTTATGCTTCGCAACACTGTATTTTTACTTCGACTACACCCCAATACTTCAACTGATGCTATTCGTGACTACGAAGGGTAAAAATAAACGATCTCTCTGACAACGATTGTTTACAAATGTTATAACTCTCAATCGCGTAAATTTTTTCTCTTATAATGAATGTGTCTAACAAACTGTTAAACATTATTGTCAGTGGCTTCATTCTTCCTCACTTACCTTATTTTGCAAGGGTGATTTTAATCTTCTTAGTGTATAGCGGATTTGGACAAATTACCCCGTTGTATTCGACGCTTTATGGCATATGAGTTATACCAAGTAAATTTTATACCAAATAATACGGAACGCCTCATAGGTTTAATTTTCTCATCTTCATTTAACCGTGAATAAAGGAACATTCTGTTCAAACTTACGATTGTTAAAACTTCATTTAGTAGTCCTAACTACATGTGGTGCATAAACGGGTATTTCTAAATTTTATGGTGTAGGAGCTGAAAAAATTTACAAGATTTACGCTTCACATTATTTCTACAAAAGTTTATTTTACACTGCTTTCTTTAAGACCATCCCTCCTTTTTGTATGAACGATTTAGTTTTTATTTCACCCCATACACTGCTAACGAATGAAGTGTACAATGTATTTGTTTTTATTTTGTATTTTTATTTTTGTCGAATTCATTGAACGTTTCTCTTATTTTGTACAATGTAATTTAAAAGTAAAGAATTTTTACTAATAAAACCCTCAAAATTTTCAAAAACATTGTTTTGAGGTTAGTGTAATATTATTGATGATGTCACCACTGCTCGTTCGTTCACATCCTTTTTTACATCGTGGTGGGGTATTAATGCGCCTCATAGAATATATTAATTTCCACAAATTCTGAAATTTATTTTTATTTATCTACGGTCTGAACTTTATAAAGGATTTTATAAAACTGAGCACATTTTACAAGATTTACTCCGCTTTATATATCAATATATTGTTTGCATTAAAAATCCGTTCGAATTAAAAATACACAATTATCTAATACATAATATAGTTTACAGTCTATCTTGACGTTTCAAATCAAAGGGAATCATTTTTACAAAGCGTTGATTTAGTTGTTTTCATATGGTTCTTGTAAATAAATCCTTTCTTCTAAAAATATTTTGGGAAAACAAATAACGTTCCTTTTAAATTTTCCTCTTAACATAAACACTCCAATATTCGTCTAATTGATCATGAAGAGATAATATAGACAATATAGCTGAAGAGATAATATAACGGAAAATATTAGAGAGCCATATCGTATTGGGAAACAGCTAGAGGCAAAATATGATTTACAACTCTGAATGGTTCTGTAATAATGGTTCAACCGCATTTGTGGGGGACCTGTCAAAATAATATCAAGTACATTTTTTATAACTTTTTCATAATATATGCCACAATTCTTACAGATGGGATGATACCAACTGTGGGTTGGCTCAAGAAAACCCAAAAAACAAATTTGGCAATTCTCAACAAAAAATAAATAAATAAATAAAATCCGTTAAAAATACTCTTAAATTCTTAAGTACAACGAAAGTAACTGTAATATTAGGGTCTATATGACGACACGGACCTGCATAGTTAAATTTTTTCATAAGCCATTGCAATATTCAATAATGTAGCTAAAATCAAAAAATACCGAATATCGGGAGATACCTTTATATAAGGCCTATACGAAGACGTGGGCCTGAACAGACAATTTTCTGTCACAGGCTGTAGTATTTGTTACAAAATTTAAATACCAAATTTGAAACAATTCCGATGCATATTGTAGCAAAAATCATCAAAATACCGAATTTCGGTAGGTATCGTTATGTGGGGGCTAAATATCGTTATGTGGGGGCTATATATCGTTATGTGGGGGGCATTTTCAATTCCTAAAGTCCTGCAGACATATTATACATTTGAGTAAAATTTTATCGATCTACTTCAATTCGTTCGGAAGCTAGAGTGATTTCCACAGACGGATAGACGGACGTACATCGCTAAATTGACATAAAATTTTATGCTAATCAAGAATATATATACTTTGAGGGGTCTGAAATGTATATTTTGAGGTGTTACGAACGGAATGACAAACTTAATATACCCACCATAATGTAGAGGGCATAAAAACAGCAACTCGAAACATATTTTTATTTCTAAGGGCGCAAGTTTTCATACTCAACAACAACAACGCCCATGCATTAATATGGCCAACAGAAACAGCATATGACTGGAAAAACGTACGATGTTTAGTACTGTCGCACTGTTTCAAGCCTATAACAATGATCTCCAGGACATAGAATGAGACATAGTATGAGAAAAAATGAAGCAGCTTTGGGAGCAACAATTCTTATAAGGACAAATTTGAACACGTGAGGCATGATCAACATTGAAAATATAGTGATGCGGTCTCGCAACAGTTTTAAGGAATTGATTAGGGTAGGTGTTCAGTTGAGCTTAAATAAAGTGCTGTAATGACAGAAACTAAAAGCCAAGCCACATAAATTTATACAATTATCCTCCTCAGAATCTTAAATCCGATATGCTTTGAATTGTTTAACATGAGTTTTCCTATGAGTTACAAGCGGAATGACAAAGTTAATATAGACTCTATAGTATGGTTGAGGGTATAAAAAGACAGTACAATCTATAGTTTGGACAAAAACGAGGGAGGAGATTATGTTAATCGATAAGATGTTCCATAAGATGACGATCTAGCTGTTTTCGACAAAGTTCTTACATCATGATCATGAAGACAAAGAAATAGAAGAGAGTGCATGGATAAATATATATTTTTTACAGTGCATAACTTTGCTTTAAAATTAACAATTCTTTTTTAATTTTGTCAGTATTACCATCCAAACTAATTCACTTACATTGAAAAAACATAAATCACATTAGACCATGTTTCGGATATTATTATTAATTGCTGTATAGAATCCCTCAAATACTTTTTTCGGTTTAAACATTGATTCCACAATTATTATTTTGACGTTTCAAAAACAGTTGATTACATGTTTGTAATTAATGCAGTAAATGCTACGATTTTATACATTTGGTGGGAATCAATTTAAATGGTTTTGTTCGGGAAATAGGCATACGTGCGAGATAATTAAAAAAATAATAAAAATCGTTGTCTTTCGGCCATCAATGATTTTAGTTTAGTTGTAATCGATTTTATCTGCTACGACTTAATTCTTAAATATTCTGATCTGTATATGTATTAAACTTTGTTGCTAGTATTCTCTTTGCCCTAATTAAGGCCCTTATAACTCAATAAATTAAAAGTCTCCTACGGCTAACCTCCTTTCTGGAGATTATATTCAATAAAGTATCGAATCATTCCATCTTTTCCTGCATCGAATGTTAGTTCTCGTATTGCAGTAAATACAAAACTTATCAACATCATTTGCAAAGGTTATTTCCAATCCATCTACTAGTGTGGTAAATGATACACATTTAAATCCAACAGCTGCTCTAATGAGGATCAATCATTTTATAGCCAGTTAATTGTTGTTATGCTTCGCAACACTGTATTTTTACTTCGACTACACCCCAATACTTTAACTGATGCTATTCGTGACTACGAAGGGTAAAAAATAAACGATCTCTCTGACAACGATTGTTTACAAATGTTATAACTCTCAATCGCGTAAATTTTTTCTCTTATAATGAATGTGTCTAACACACTGTTAAACATTATTGTCAGTGGCTTCATTCTTCCTCACTTCCCTTATTTTGCACGGGTGATTTTAATCTTCTTAGTGTATAGCGGATTTGGACAAATTACCCCGTTGTATTCGACGCTTTATGGCATATGAATTATACCAAGTAAATTTTATACTAAATAATACGGAACGCCTCATAGGTTTAATTTTCTCATCTTCATTTAACCGTGAATAAAGGAGCATTCTGTTCAAACTTCCCATTGTTAAAACTTCATTTAGTAGTCCTAACTACATGTGGTGCATAAACGGGTATTTCTAAATTTTATGAACAGCTCAATTTCGCCTTGAAAACGAAATGTAGAAAGATTGGTGGAGCAAGTCCCTGTCTGGATTACAAATGCAATAAGTCGTTTACGTAATGCTAGAAGAAGGCTTTTTAAAATTTTCAAGGAATCTAACGGTGTCGTAACATATTCAAAATATCCCATGGAAAAATATAGATATTAATAGTAAAATTCCAAATGTTTTTCTCTTTATTTTTTCAAATGAGACATAATCTTTTACACGATCCTAAGACCTTCATCAAATTTAGTATGGTTGAGGGTATATAACACAATACCTTCTATAATTTGGACAAAAAAAAAAAAAAAAAAAAAAAACAAATCGATGTTCCACAAATGACGATTCTAGCTGTATTCGACAAAGTCCTTTCATCATGATCATAAAGGCAAAGATATATGAGAGTGCGCATGGACAAAAGTATATTTTTATACAGTGCATGACTTTGCTATAAAATTAGCAATTTGCATTACAATTTTGACAGTTTTAGCATCCAAACTTCTTCACTTACATGGAGAAATATACATCACATTAGAGCAAGTTTCGGATATTATTATTATTTGCTGTATAGAATCCCCCATTATATTTTTCGGTTTAAAAATTTATTCCACAATTATTATTTTACGTAACAAAAACCGTTAATTCCATGTTTGTAATTAATGATGTAAATGTCATTATTATCAAAGATATTTTATACATTTGGTGGGAATCATTCTAAATGGTTCTGTGCTGCGAGATAATTAAAAAAGAAAATACGGAAGAAGTTTCGTTGTCTATCGATGATAAATTATGTTAGTTTACGACTACAAACATCTAGTCCCAATTCTGGAAGTAGTACATCTAAATTTTAGTCGTTGTGTGAATATCTTCTTAATAAAGGGCAGCTGTATGAATTTCTGAAATATTCAGATACCGAACAATCTGTCTGTTTTAAATTAAATACCACCATACTATGGAGGCTATATTAACTTTGTCATTCCGTTTGTAACTCCTCGAAATATTCATGTCAGACCCAACAAAGTATATGTATTCTTGATCAGCGTAAAATTCTAAGTCGTCTGTCTGTCTGTTGTAATCACGCTATCTTTCGAATGAATTGAGATAGTTGGCTAAAATTTTGCACACATGTTTAGTTTTCCAGTAGGCAGGTTAAGTTCGTGAATGGGCCAAGTAGGTCCACGTTTTCTTATAGCCACCATATAACGGTACCTCCCGATATTCGGTATTTTGATGATTTTAGCGACATTATTCACCGGAATAGTTTCAAATATGGTATTTGAAGTTCGAAATGAACACTACACCCTAAGACAGAAAATTGTCTGTGCAAGTCCACGTCTTCGTATACCTTCCAAATAACGGTACCTCTCGATATTCGGTATTTTGATTATTTTAGCGACATTACCGGAATTGTTTCAAATTTTGGTATTTGAAGTGCGAATTGGATCAGAAGAAAATTGTCTGTGGAGGTCCACGTCTTCGTATACTAAACCATAAGACATAAAATTGTCTATGCTGGTCTAGGTCTTCGTATAGGCCCCATATATCAGTACATACCTATATTCGGTTTTTTAACGATTTTAGGTACAATACCCACCGAAATTTTTTGAGATGTGGTATTTGAAGTTCGTAATGGATGCTACAGCCTGTGACAGAAAATTGTCTATGCAGGTCCAGGTCTTCGCACAGCTCCGATATAACGGTACCTCCCAATATACGATATTTTGATGATTTTAGCTACATTATTCACCGTTTATTTCAAGTTTCGAATTTGAATATGGAAATGGCTTATGACGAACAATGCCTATGTAGGCTCACGTCGTATACACCTCAATAAAACGGCTATATTTGGTATTTTTAAAATTTTAACAGAATGTTTTAATGATTTTATTTTTTGAAAATTTCCAAATTCGTTCCAAATGGTGGGGGGTATTCAAAGTTCGGCCCGGCCGAACTTACTACTTTTTGACTTGTTTATTCTGGCGTTTCTCTCACACAACAATAACAGTTTCGTTTTATATTAAAATAATTTATATTATTTTATACTATTCCCACCACGGATTATTTTCATCTAATTCCCACAATGATTGTGCTTCAGTTATATGTTTACAATCATCTTCATTAGCTTCATTCATTGTGAGTAGATTATTCTCATTCCTTGTGGGTGCTTGATTTCTTAAGAATTCCTTTACTATTGGTATCACCAAACTATAAAAAAGCCTCCAATTGAAAAGCCTACATGATAATATATGCATTATTTTCCGGATCATCCCATTCTGCATCCTTTTCTAAGCATTTGATCCCCACCTTTTTTGATACCATATTCTTCACGATTGTTTTTTCGCGACTGAATAAATTTCTACAAAAATATTTAGATTTATATCCTATAGATGCCAACATTAAAATTTTCATTGAGAAAAATAAAACACAAAAATTTCATTCCAAATATTAATTTGCTTTTATTTATTTATATTTTTCTTTTATTTATTAAGCTAAATATGACTGATAAAAGAAATTAGATATTTTTGCTTCAATTCTAATTTGTATCTCTCTCGCCTCTCATTGTTGATTTTGATATCGTATATTCACCGCACCCGAATTCCTTGACGTCTTCCTCTCGTAGTGCTGTGGCAGGTAAATTATAGCATTATCCAGTTTAAGCACATTTTTTCAGCATATTTGGTTTGGGTTCTATATGCTCCACTGATAACACAATCCCTGTTTTCATCCATCTCATTCATTGTAATAATCCTTTTGTGGGTGTAGGAGCTGAAAAAATTTACAAGATTTACGCTTCACATTATTTCTACAAAAGTTTATTTTACACTGTTTTCTTTAAGACCACCCCTCCTTTTTGTATGAACGATTTAGTTTTTATTTCACCCCATACACTGCTAACGAATGAAGTGTACAATGTATTTGTTTTTATTTTGTATTTTTATTTTTGTCGAATTCATTAAACGTTTCTCTTATTTTGTACAATGTAATTTAAAAGTAAAGAATTTTTACTAATAAAACCCTCAAAATTTTCAAAAACATTGTTTTGAGGTTAGTGTAATATTATTGATGATGTAACCACTGCTCGTTCGTTCACATCCTTTTTTACATCGTGGTGGGGTATTAATGCGCCACCTTTTATATCCTCATAGAATATATTAATTTCCACAAATTCTGAAATTTATTTTTATTTATCTACGGTCTGAACTTTATAAAGGATTTTATAAAACTGAGCACATTTTACAAGATTTACTCCGCTTTATATATCAATATATTGTTTGCATTAAAAATCCGTTCGAATTAAAAATACACAATTATCTAATACATAATATAGTTTACAGTCTATCTTGACGTTTCAAATAATAAATCCTTTCTTCTAAAAATATTTTGGGAAAACAAATAACGTTCCTTTTAAATTTTCCTCTTAACATAAACACTCCAATATTCATCTAATTGATCATGAAGAGATAATATAGACAATATAGCTGAAGAGATAATATAACGGAAAATATTAGAGAGCCATATCGTATTGGGAAACAGCTAGAGGCAAAATATGATTTACAACTCTGAATGGTTCTGTAATAATGGTTCAACCGCATTTGTGGGGGACCTGTCAAAATAATATCAAGTACATTTTTTATAACTTTTTCATAATATATGCCACAATTCTTACAGATGGGATGATGCCAACTGTGGGTTGGCTCAAGAAAACCCAAAAAACAAATTTGGCAATTCTCAACAAAAAATAAATAAATAAATAAAATCCGTTAAAAATACTCTTAAATTCTTAAGTACAACGAAAGTGACTGTAATATTAGGGTCTATATGACGACACGGACCTGCATAGTTAAATTTTTTCATAAGCCATTGCAATATTCAATAATGTAGCTAAAATCAAAAAAATACCGAATATCGGGAGATACCTTTATATAAGGCCTATACGAAGACGTGGGCCTGAACAGACAATTTTCTGTCACAGGCTGTAGTATTTGTTACAAAATTTAAATACCAAATTTGAAACAATTCCTATGCATATTGTAGCAAAAATCTTCAAAATACCGAATTTCGGTAGGTATCGTTATGTGGGGGCTAAATATCGTTATGTGGGGGCTATATATCGTTATGTGGGGGGCATTTTCAATTCCTAAAGTCCTGCAGACATATTATACATTTGAGTAAAATTTTATCGATCTACTTCAATTCGTTCGGAAGCTAGAGTGATTTCCACAGACGGATAGACGGACGTACATCGCTAAATTGACATAGAATTTTATGCTAATCAAGAATATATATACTTTGAGGGGTCTGAAATGTATATTTTGAGGTGTTACGAACGGAATGACAAACTTAATATACCCTCCATAATGTAGAGGGCATAAAAACAGCAACTCGAAACATATTTTTATTTCTAAGGGCGCAAGTTTTCATACTCAACAACAACAACGCCCATGCATTAATATGGCCAACAGAAACAGCATATGACTGGAAAAACGTACGATGTTTAGTACTGTCGCACTGTTTCAAGCCTATAACAATGATCTCCAGGACATAGAATGAGACATAGTATGAGAAAAAATGAAGCAGCTTTGGGAGCAACAATTCTTATAAGGACAAACTTGAACACGTGAGGCATGATCAACATTGAAAATATAGTGATGCGGTCTCGCAACAGTTTTAAGGAATTGATTAGGGTAGGTGTTTAGTTGAGCTTAAATAAAGTGCTGTAATGACAGAAACTAAAAGCCAAGCCACATAAATTTATACAATTATCCTCCTCAGAATCTTAAATCCGATATGCTTTGAAAAGTTTAACATGAGTTTTCCTATGAGTTACAAGCGGAATGACAAAGTTAATATAGACTCTATAGTATGGTTGAGGGTATAAAAAGACAGTACAATCTATAGTTTGGACAAAAACGAGGGAGGAGATTATGTTAATCGATAAGATGTTCCATAAGATGACGATCTAGCTGTTTTCGACAAAGTTCTTACATCATGATCATGAAGACAAAGAAATAGAAGAGAGTGCATGGATAAATATATATTTTTTACAGTGCATAAATTTGCTTAAAAATTAACAATTCTTTTTTAATTTTGTCAGTATTACCATCCAAACTAATTCACTTACATTGAAAAAACATAAATCACATTAGACCATGTTTCGGATATTATTATTAATTGCTGTATAGAATCCCTCAAATACTTTTTTCGGTTTAAACATTGATTCCACAATTATTATTTTGACGTTTCAAAAACAGTTGATTACATGTTTGTAATTAATGCAGTAAATGCTACGATTTTATACATTTGGTGGGAATCAATTTAAATGGTTTTGTTCGGGAAATAGGCATACGTGCGAGATAATTAAAAATATAATAAAATCGTTGTCTTTCGGCCATCAATGATTTTAGTTTAGTTGTAATCGATTTTATCTGCTACGACTTAATTCTTAAATATTCTGATCTGTATATGTATTAAACTTTGTTGCTAGTATTCTCTTTGCCCTAATTAAGGCCCTTATAACTCAATAAATTAAAAGTCTCCTACGGCTAATCTCCTTTCTGGAGATTATATTCAATAAAGTATCGAATCATTCCATCTTTTCCTGCATCGAATGTTAGTTCCCGTATTGCAGTAAATACAAACTTATCAACATCATTTGCAAAGGTTATTTCCAATCCATCTACTAGTGTGGTAAATGATACACATTTAAATCCAAAAGCTGCTCTAATGAGGATCAATCATTTTATAGCCAGCTAATTGTTGTTATGCTTCGCAACACTGTATTTTTACTTCGACTACACCCCAATACTTCAACTGATGCTATTCGTGACTACGAAGGGTAAAAAATAAACGATCTCTCTGACAACGATTGTTTACAAATGTAATAACTAGCGGATTTGGACAAATTACCCCGTTGTATTCGACGCTTTATGGCATATGAGTTATACCAAGTAAATTTTATACTAAATAATACGGAACGCCTCATAGGTTTAATTTTCTCATCTTCATTTAACCGTGAATAAAGGAACATTCTGTTCAAACTTACCATTGTTAAAACTTCATTTAGTAGTCCTAACTACATGTGGTGCATAAACGGGTATTTCTAAATTTTATGGTGTAGGAGCTGAAAAAATTTACAAGATTTACGCTTCACATTATTTCTACAAAAGTTTATTATACATTGCTTTCTTTAAGACCATCCCTCCTTTTTGTATGAACGATTTAGTTTTTATTTCACCCCATACACTGCTAACGAATGAAGTGTACAATGTATTTGTTTTTATTTTGTATTTTTATTTTTGTCGAATTCATTGAACGTTTCTCTTATTTTGTACAATGTAATTTAAAAGTAAAGAATTTTTACTAATAAAACCCTCAAAATTTTCAAAAACATTGTTTTGAGGTTAGTGTAATATTATTGATGATGTAACCACTGCTCGTTCGTTCACATCCTTTTTTAGATCGTGTTGGGGTGTTAATGCGCCACTATTTATATCCTCATAGAATATATTAATTTCCACAAATTCTGAAATTTATTTTTATTTATCTACGGTCTGAACTTTATAAAGGATTTTATAAAACTGAGCACATTTTACAAGATTTACTCCGCTTTATATATCAATATATTGTTTGCATTAAAAATCCGTTCGAATTAAAAATACACAATTATCTAATACATAATATAGTTTACAGTCTATCTTGACGTTTCAAATCAAAGGGAATCATTTTTACAAAGCGTTGATTTAGTTGTTTTCATATGGTTCTTGTAAATAAATCCTTTCTTCTAAAAATATTTTGGGAAAACAAATAACGTTCCTTTTAAATTTTCCTCTTAACATAAACACTCCAATATTCGTCTAATTGATCATGAAGAGATAATATAGACAATATAGCTGAAGAGATAATATAACGGAAAATATTAGAGAGCCATATCGTATTGGGAAACAGCTAGAGGCAAAATATGATTTACAACTCTGAATGGTTCTGTAATAATGGTTCAACCGCATTTGTGGGGGACCTGTCAAAATAATATCAAGTACATTTTTTATAACTTTTTCATAATATATGCCACAATTCTTACAGATGGGATGATACCAACTGTGGGTTGGCTCAAGAAAACCCAAAAAACAAATTTGGCAATTCTCAACAAAAAATAAATAAATAAATAAAATCCGTTAAAAATACTCTTAAATTCTTAAGTACAACGAATGTGACTGTAATATTAGGGTCTATATGACGACACGGACCTGCATAGTTAAATTTTTTCATAAGCCATTGCAATATTCAATAATGTAGCTAAAATCAAAAAAATACCGAATATCGGGAGATACCTTTATATAAGGCCTATACGAAGACGTGGGCCTGAACAGACAATTTTCTGTCACAGGCTGTAGTATTTGTTACAAAATTTAAATACCAAATTTGAAACAATTCCGATGCATATTGTAGCAAAAATCATCAAAATACCGAATTTCGGTAGGTATCGTTATGTGGGGGCTAAATATCGTTATGTGGGGGCTATATATCGTTATGTGGGGGGCATTTTCAATTCCTAAAGTCCTGCAGACATATTATACATTTGAGTAAAATTTTATCGATCTACTTCAATTCGTTCGGAAGCTAGAGTGATTTCCACAGACGGATAGACGGACGTACATCGCTAAATTGACATAGAATTTTATGCTAATCAAGAATATATATACTTTGAGGGGTCTGAAATGTATATTTTGAGGTGTTACGAACGGAATGACAAACTTAATATACCCTCCATAATGTAGAGGGCATAAAAACAGCAACTCGAAACATATTTTTATTTCTAAGGGCGCAAGTTTTCATACTCAACAACAACAACGCCCATGCATTAATATGGCCAACAGAAACAGCATATGACTGGAAAAACGTACGATGTTTAGTACTGTCGCACTGTTTCAAGCCTATAACAATGATCTCCAGGACATAGAATGAGACATAGTATGAGAAAAAATGAAGCAGCTTTGGGAGCAACAATTCTTATAAGGACAAACTTGAACACGTGAGGCATGATCAACATTGAAAATATAGTGATGCGGTCTCGCAACAGTTTTAAGGAATTGATTAGGGTAGGTGTTTAGTTGAACTTAAATAAAGTGCTGTAATGACAGAAACTAAAAGCCAAGCCACATAAATTTATACAATTATCCTCCTCAGAATCTTAAATCCGATATGCTTTGAAAAGTTTAACATGAGTTTTCCTATGAGTTACAAGCGGAATGACAAAGTTAATATAGACTCTATAGTATGGTTGAGGGTATAAAAAGACAGTACAATCTATAGTTTGGACAAAAACGAGGGAGGAGATTATGTTAATCGATAAGATGTTCCATAAAATGACGATTTAGCTGTTTTCGACAAAGTCCTTACATCATGATCATGAAGACAAAGATATAGAAGAGAGTGCATGGATAAATATATATTTTTTACAGTGCATAACTTTGCTTTAAAATTAACAGTTCTTTTTTAAATTTGTCAGTATTACCATCCAAACTAATTCACTTACATTGAAAAAACATAAATCACATTAGACCATGTTTCGGATATTATTATTAATTGCTGTATAGAATCCCTCAAATACTTTTTTCGGTTTAAACATTGATTCCACAATTATTATTTTGACGTTTCAAAAACAGTTGATTACATGTTTGTAATTAATGCTGTAAATGCTACGATTTTATACATTTGGTGGGAATCAATTTAAATGGTTTTGTTCGGGAAATAGGCATACGTGCGAGATAATTAAAAATATAATAAAAATCGTTGTCTTTCGGCCATCAATGATTTTAGTTTAGTTGTAATCGATTTTATCTGCTACGACTTAATTCTTAAATATTCTGATCAGTATATGTATTAAACTTTGTTGCTAGTATTCTCTTTGCCCTAATTAAGGCCCTTATAACTCAATAAATTAAAAGTCTCCTACGGCTAATCTCCTTTCTGGAGATTATATTCAATAAAGTATCGAATCATTCCATCTTTTCCTGCATCGAATGTTAGTTCCCGTATTGCAGTAAATACAAACTTATCAACATCATTTGCAAAGGTTATTTCCAATCCATCTACTAGTGTGGTAAATGATACACATTTAAATCCAAAAGCTGCTCTAATGAGGATCAATCATTTTATAGCCAGCTAATTGTTGTTATGCTTCGCAACACTGTATTTTTACTTCGACTACACCCCAATACTTCAACTGATGCTATTCGTGACTACGAAGGGTAAAAAATAAACGATCTCTCTGACAACGATTGTTTACAAATGTAATAACTAGCGGATTTGGACAAATTACCCCGTTGTATTCGACGCTTTATGGCATATGAGTTATACCAAGTAAATTTTATACTAAATAATACGGAACGCCTCATAGGTTTAATTTTCTCATCTTCATTTAACCGTGAATAAAGGAACATTCTGTCCAAACTTACCATTGTTAAAACTTCATTTAGTAGTCCTAACTACATGTGGTGCATAAACGGGTATTTCTAAATTTTATGGTGTAGGAGCTGAAAAAATTTACAAGATTTACGCTTCACATTATTTCTACAAAAGTTTATTATACATTGCTTTCTTTAAGACCATCCCTCCTTTTTGTATGAACGATTTAGTTTTTATTTCACCCCATACACTGCTAACGAATGAAGTGTACAATGTATTTGTTTTTATTTTGTATTTTTATTTTTGTCGAATTCATTGAACGTTTCTCTTATTTTGTACAATGTAATTTAAAAGTAAAGAATTTTTACTAATAAAACCCTCAAAATTTTCAAAAACATTGTTTTGAGGTTAGTGTAATATTATTGATGATGTAACCACTGCTCGTTCGTTCACATCCTTTTTTACATCGTGGTGGGGTATTAATGCGCCTCATAGAATATATTAATTTCCACAAATTCTGAAATTTATTTTTATTTATCTACGGTCTGAACTTTATAAAGGATTTTATAAAACTGAGCACATTTTACAAGATTTACTCCGCTTTATATATCAATATATTGTTTGCATTAAAAATCCGTTCGAATTAAAAATACACAATTATCTAATACATAATATAGTTTACAGTCTATCTTGACGTTTCAAATCAAAGGGAATCATTTTTACAAAGCGTTGATTTAGTTGTTTTCATATGGTTCTTGTAAATAAATCCTTTCTTCTAAAAATATTTTGGGAAAACAAATAACGTTCCTTTTAAATTTTCCTCTTAACATAAACACTCCAATATTCGTCTAATTGATCATGAAGAGATAATATAGACAATATAGCTGAAGAGATAATATAACGGAAAATATTAGAGAGCCATATCGTATTGGGAAACAGCTAGAGGCAAAATATGATTTACAACTCTGAATGGTTCTGTAATAATGGTTCAACCGCATTTGTGGGGGACCTGTCAAAATAATATCAAGTACATTTTTTATAACTTTTTCATAATATATGCCACAATTCTTACAGATGGGATGATACCAACTGTGGGTTGGCTCAAGAAAACCCAAAAAACAAATTTGGCAATTCTCAACAAAAAATAAATAAATAAATAAAATCCGTTAAAAATACTCTTAAATTCTTAAGTACAACGAAAGTAACTGTAATATTGGGGTCTATATGACGACACGGACCTGCATAGTTAAATTTTTTCATAAGCCATTGCAATATTCAATAATGTAGCTAAAATCAAAAAAATACCGAATATCGGGAGATACCTTTATATAAGGCCTATACGAAGACGTGGGCCTGAACAGACAATTTTCTGTCACAGGCTGTAGTATTTGTTACAAAATTTAAATACCAAATTTGAAACAATTCCGATGCATATTGTAGCAAAAATCATCAAAATACCGAATTTCGGTAGGTATCGTTATGTGGGGGCTAAATATCGTTATGTGGGGGCTATATATCGTTATGGGGGGGGGGGGGGCATTTTCAATTCCAAAAGTCCTGCAGACATATTATACATTTGAGTAAAATTTTATCGATCTACTTCAATTCGTTCGGAAGCTACAGTGATTTCCACAGACGGATAGACGAACGTACATCGCTAAATTGACATAGAATTTTATGCTAATCTAGAATATATATACTTTGAGGGGTCTGAAATGTATATTTTGAGGTGTTACGAACGGAATGACAAACTTAATATACCCTCCATAATGTAGAGGGCATAAAAACAGCAACTCGAAACATATTTTTATTTCTAAGTGTATTTACCAAGTATGGGTATTTCTGTGGAGTAGAAAGCTGGTTATACTGCTGTTTTGGACAGAAAACTATTCCGTGGAATTCGAAATATTTTACTCACGTTTTGCAGATGTGGATAAGGAAAAAGGAAAGGAAATAAAACGAGCGTATTAGTTTTGTTTGAAAGAACAATTCTGGTTCTTTATTTAGAATTCAAATTTGCAGATTTGAATAGCGCTTACCAAATTCAAACAGTTGTGGTTGACGTTAAGGTAACAAGTGATTTTATTTGGAACAAAGGAAAATCGAAAAACCACAGAGAGGACACAAACGGACATATTGAGTGATTGAGCGCTACAGCACAAGCACAACTTACGAGTGCGCGCGAAACTTAACTTTTGAATTAGGGTGACCAGATCATCAAACTTTCGCATTAACATTACCGGCCCCCTTGCAGTATCACTGCAATAAAAGAATGAAACGGAAAACCCGTGTGTGTCCCCACTGCTTACAATACAAGTGATGTAAAGTAATGAATGAAATGGATATGAGATTATAGTAAGTAAGAAATATAATGATGAAACAGCGGGAGGATTACATCTAACATCAGCGCCGAAAGGAATCCGAACTCGCATCTGTAACTTCAGGAGGGACATCTGGAAAGATAAAGTTTGTGCTTTGGGGGAAAAGGAAAACAATAGTGCATTCTTCAGTTCATGTTTATTCGTAATTCATTTGAGTTTAGAAAAGAGAATAGAAAAAAAAGATAGGGATGTCCCAATTATGAACATAGCCCATATATCGCCCAGCCAAACACCGTGCTCTGAGCCGTTGGCAACCCGCTCCTCGCATATACCCCTTCAGACACGACCTTCGGATATAGGTCTACTCCAATCACTATGTCGACCCCTGCAGATTGATAAAACGTGGGGTCTGCAAAGAACAAATGAGGGAAGTTCCTTTTGAACACCTCCGGGAGTGATTCAGCTGGCGTCTTTGTCGTGATCCGATTGTCAACCCGGAATGTGCCCTCAATCTTCACCTTCGAATCAAACCTCGAAAATAATGTCAGTTGGCATACCGTCTCCTCTCTCAGGGTCAGCGTGTTTAACTTTATCTTCTCCACAAACGCTCTCGAAACTCTGCTGACCGGCGAAGCGGAATCCAAGAGACACCTGGCCACATTCTTCGCATCAATCCTCACCAGGACGGTAGGCAACAAAATGGTCCGATTCTGCTGGATCAAAGATGTTAGGGACCCCCTTTTCGCTGGTGCCGGTGCAGACGCAGGTTGGCGACGAGCCGCCGTAGAAGTCGACGGCTGCGGTGAAGGGGACCGAGAACTGGCTCCGGAACTAACCGAGGGCGCATGTCGTGGTAAAATCTGATCGCGGACTTTGGGATTGACGTGAAGGAGAGTGTGGTGAAACTTCTTGCAATGGCGACACCCCTTGTCACTGAAGCACGACCCATTTGAGTGATCTACTGCCAAGCAATTCACGCAGTATTTGTGCTGACGGACAGTATCTAAGCGTTCCGACATGTTCATATCCAGGAACTTGTGGCATCGACGCAACGCATGAGGACGCTGGCAGAGAGGGCATAGAAACTGTCGTTTATATGGAGCTGGATTGGAATGACTGCGTTTATTGTTGTTGGAAACGTGTTTGGGCATGGTAGCTAAGGACAAGGTAAGGACAGAACAACATAGGACGGAAAGAAATAAAAAGAAATTCGGAACTTAGTTATCGGAAAGGACAACAAGTTTTGTAATTGGACGAGTGATAACGCCTTTCTGAGTCACAAGATCTGCGACACGAACATGGCCATCAGAGCCGCGATACGTCTTGGAAACCCTACCCAGACGCCATGAATTTGGCGGAAGATTCTCATCATATATGGCGACCAGTGTGTTCTCTTCAATATCTTTCTCAGGAGTCTGCCACTTGTGGCGCTTTTGAAGCTCACGGAGATACTCTGTTTTCCATCGAGCACAGAAACTCTGATGGATCGCTTTCAAACGTTTCCAACGATTTATCAAGGAAATTGGACTCTCATCAATATTTGGATCAATAGGAGCTAAAATGGGAGTCCCGATGAGGAAATGACCTGGCGTCAACGCAGCAAAATCAGTTGGATCGCTGGAAATAGGAGACAATGGACGAGAGTTTAAACAGGACTCAATTCTGGAGAGAAGTGTCGAAAACTCTTCAAACGTGAACTTGTAGGAGCCGGCGAACTTTCGGAAATGGGTTTTGAAACTCTTAACCCCAGCTTCCCAGAGGCCACCCATATGAGGTGCTCCGGGTGGAATGAAGTGCCAACTCAGATTTTGGACGGAAAAAATTTCTATTAGCGCTGTGCGAGAGGCTTGGATAAATTCTCTCGCCAGTATTTTGGACGCCCCCACGAAGGTCGTACCGTTATCTGAATACAGATGTGCTGGACATCCGCGCCGTGAAACAAATCTATGGAAAGCCGCCAAGAACGTGGGAGTGGAAAGATCGGATGTTGCCTCCAGATGAATCGCTTTGGTCGAGAAACAAACGAAAACGCACGCATACCCTTTCGTGATCCGACATGCGCGACCGCAATAGCTCTTGATCTCAAAAGGGCCAGCGAAATCTAGGCCCGTGCGAGCGAAAGGACGAGAAATTTCAGTGCGCTCAGGAGGGAGCGCAGCCATGATCTGTCTTTGACATCGTTTCTTATACAGAAGACAAGTGCGACACTTATTGATCGTTGTTTTAATCAGGTTCTTGACTTTAGGAATCCAATACTGGGATCGTATTAATCGAAGAACAAGCTGATTTCCACCATGAATAGTGATATTGTGAATGAATTGAACATAGAAACGAGCTAGCTTGCAATTGTATGGAAGAATGATTGGACGCTTCTCATCATCAGGAATGCCAGGAGCCGATTCTAAACGTCCGCATGAACGGATAATCCCCTTAGAGTCAAGGTACGGATTCAAGCATAGAAGGGAACTGGACGTAGAAATCGGTTTCCTGAGCGATAGGGATCTGTACTCCTCTGGAAAACTGAACTTTTGATACCATCGGATAAGAATATTCCGACCTCCAATGATATCGGAATTACAGAGTGGTTGTGCACCAGGAGAACGGTAACGAGGATGGAAACGATGAAGGAAACGATACACATATGAAAAAACTCGCAATGCTCGTTGATATGATGAAATCTTCCCCACAATATCGTCCGTCGCCTTAAAATAGGAAAAATGAACACGAACGGGTTTTCGTTCGACGCTGGTTATGGACAGTTCTTCAGTAGCAAAGTCTGGCCACTGATCTGGAGACTCTCGTAACCAAACTGGCCCGTGCCACCAGAGATCATTATCAATGATATCGGATGGGAAGAGACCGCGGCTTGCTAAGTCTGCTGGGTTGGATTCGGAAGGAACATGATGGAACTTAGAAGGATCCACCACTTGAACAACATTGGAAACACGATTGGCTACGAACGTTAACCAATGGCATGGCGGTTTGGAAAGCCAGGAGAGAACGATTGTCGAGTCTGTCCAGCAGAACAAGGAATAGTTAGGAAGATCGAGAGTCGGAAGTAACGTATCAATCATCTCTGCTAAGAGGACAGCCCCACAAAGCTCTAGACGTGGAATGGATAACGTTTTGACTGGAGCAACTCTTGTTTTGGAATACACCAGGTGTGTGAATACGGAGGTACCTCGAGCTATTCGCACATATATAGCGGCCGCGTATGCCTTTTCAGAGGCATCGCAAAATCCATGAAATTGAACTTCAGCGGAAGGAACATAATGGAGCCATCTTGGAATTCGAACTTGATCAAGATTCGAGTAGTCGGATTGAAATATCTTCCACTGGGACAATGTGGCCGGACTGATAACTTCGTCCCAATCCGTACCATCGGACCATATTCTCTGCATTATAATTTTTGCCACAACGATGCATGGGGAAAGCCAGCCTGCAGGATCGAACAGTCTGGAGATCTGAGAAAGAACTTCCCTCTTGGTATAGGAACATGAAGACGGAAAAGGCGTTGTGACAAAGAAAAATGAATCTGAACGAGCGTTCCAACGAATTCCTAGCGTTTTCGCTGTGCTACTATCGTCGAAGTTTAGGAAATCTTCACACAACAAATGGTCATTTGGAAGACCCGCTAGAATATCCTTTGTGTTCGCTGTCCATTTTCGAAGGGAGAAACCAGCTGATGCCAGAGCGGATTTAAGCTCGTTTTTTGGATTGAACTGCTTCGGAAATTGAATGTGCACCAGAAAGTACGTCATCCACGTACATATAATTACGGATAATCGAGCTTGCCTTCGGATGGCTAACTTGGACATCATCAGCTAGTTGAAGAAGTGTGCGAATAGCCAAGTACGGAGCACAATTGACACCAAATGTGACAGTTTGTAGCTCGAAATCTTGGATGCTTTCACCTGGGTGGTTGCGGAATACAATTCTTTGGAACGGAGTATGATCGGAATGGACGAGAATTTGGCGGTACATTTTTTGGATGTCAGCATTGAACACGTAGCGGAATAAGCGCCATTTGAGAATTAGCGTGGTCAAATCATTCTGCAACACTGGACCTGTATGCAAAATGTCGTTAAGACTTTGACCATTGGATGAAGCAGAAGACGCATTGAATACCACACGAACCTTTGTGGTAGAACTCTCCGGTTTAATAACGGAATGATGAGGCATATAGTAGTGGAGGGTATCGCTATTGGAACTCGGAGCCTGGACCGGAATCATATGGTTCAGCTGTATGTACTCTTTAACAACCTGATCATACTCTATCTTGAAATTTGGATTTCGGAGTAGGCGGCTCTCGTTGCGAAGGAATTGAGAGACCGAGCTTGGACGGGAGTGTCCTAGGAGTTTACTATTCGGAAAACCTTCCTTAAAGGGAAGACGAACGACATACCTGCCATCCTTATTCCTCGCGGTAGTTGAAGCAAATAATTCTTCACAGAATTTATCGGAATTAGAAACAAATTTCTTTCTGGGGCAATTCTCTACCTCCCAGAAACGGCAAATATCCTTATCAAGAGAAATCTCACAGAAGTTAGAGACGACAGTGGAAGTAGTCGGACTCGAAATAGGAATTGGACCAGTGAGAATCCATCCGAAGATGGTCTCTTGGCCCATTAAGGAATCGCACACATTGTGCATAACCCCTGATCTCATTATTTCCGGAATAAAATCACCTCCAATTAGCAGATCAATAATGGAATTCTTATAGAAATGTGGATCTGCTGGCTTGATGTTGGGAAGACGAGCGAATAAGGACGTCGGCAGAGTCTGTGATGGTAGATCTCCCGACAAATGGGGAAGTACAAACGCCTGCACGGAAAATTGCATGGAATTGTCAAATCTGGAGCATAAAAGAACACTGCAAAGTTTTCGAACGGAAGCTGCAGTGGTATTATTGAGGCCGGAAATCTGAACGTTCGTTCGTTCATAGGGAAGCTTTAATTTGTTGAAGAATTTCTCGGATACAAATGTTCCTTGGGAACCGGAATCAAGAAGAACCCGTGCTTGATATGAAACACCTAAGTGCATGACGTTTACAAGCGCGGTCCCCAATAATACTCCCCTAGAACTCGTCGTGAAGCAGGATTGGATAACTCCGTTCCCAGAACTAGTGGACTGTACGGAATTAGGAGTGAATGGAACAGAGCTGGCGTTCAGATTGGCGCTACTATTTGAGTTGGAAGAAGGATTGGATGGTCGTGAATGCACTGAACTATCGTGAAGCATTGTGTTGTGTCTCTTTTGGCACTCGAAACAATTGTTTTTGCTAGTGCAATTCCGGACATGATGTGTTTTGGAGAAACAATTCAGGCATAACCCCTGCTTTTTCACCTCGGACATACGATTTTTAATGTCCATTGCTATGAATCGAGGACACTTCCGAAGAATATGCAAAGAATTGGTGCACAATGGACACTTCGGAGCAGAAACCTTAGTCTGGAAAGAACTGAATTTCGAACCTTTCGGATTTGGTTTGGAATTGGATTTACCTTTGTTGTCCTCAGATTTTGAATTGTTTCGCATTTCTGAAACGGACTCAAGGGTACGATACCGATTTGTGAGGAAGGAATCAAGGTCTCCCCACCTAGGAAGTGATGTTTTGTCTGTCAGACCCTGCTCCCACAACGTCAGAGTTGAGTCTGGAAGGCGATTGGAACAAAGGAAGACGAAAACTGGATCCCAACTTGTGACGTCGATATCGTATAATGCCAGCGCAGATATACAGGAATTAATATCGCGTTGAAGGTCCTTTAGCGCAGAAGCAGATTCAGATTTAATGAAAGGAAGATTGAAAAGAACCTTCAGTTGACCATTTACCAGAATTCGTTTATTTTCGAACCTCGAACACAAGTTCTGCCAAGCCAATTGGAATCCCTGGTTAGTCAATGGAGACCTTTGGACTATATCACGTGCTTCACCTTTGGTCTTCTGAGATAAGTGGAATAAACGCTCAACTGGACTGAGCCTGGAATTTTTGATGTACACAGCCGTGAACATGTCTCGGAATGTTGGCCATGACATATAATCGCCATCAAAGATTTCCGTGTCGCACGGAGGAAGGTGGAACGAATGACTAGAGCTTTGCTCTGCACGGTTGTCTGAAATGGGACTGCCGCCGGTTGACGCTGGAGAAGCAACCGGATCTTTTGAAACAGGTGGAGGCTGAAAACTTTCCAAAAGTTCTGTCAACCGCGCTAAACACGTACAATAAGTCACATATGTGCTATTGTACTTAGCCTGGAATGTGTCTCGATTTGAAGCTACATCCTCACCACCCTCTTCCTCATCACCTTCTTCATTAGCTTGCTCAATCATGAAAAGATCAAAGGAAGACTTTGCCTTTTCCCACAAGCCCGTGCACTCGGAAATATGGACCTTGACTAACTGAGCGGAAGTCGCCGGGATAGTTCCATCGCCGATACCAGCATTGAATGCAACCAGCTGGTCAGCATTACGAATGAAAGCGTCTAACGACATGGTTGGAAGGAGTTATGAAGAGGAACTTACGAAAATTGGAACTTTTCTTAAGTCGAAACTCAGTAGAAACAGCGAAATTGTTGGAATTCTCGAGAATATTGGGAAAAAAGTCCGAAAATGAACGGAAATTCGGAAAATCGAGTGGTTTGATGATGTTTTCTTATAGAAAAGACGACCTCTAGCGGCTAAATTCACAAGTATACAACAGAACAGGAAAAATAATTCACCGAAGTGTGAAATTTACAGAAAAGAGTTCAAAAACAAGACGTATTTTGGAATTTTGAAGCAAAAAATCAGTTTTTCCAGGTCTTTTCAGCAGTTAAAAGCGACCTCTAGCGGCGATATGGAGCACCACGTATCTGAGACAGCAAATAAGCCCAGCAGGATTGAAGAAATGTTCAAAAATTATTACAATTCACGAAAAATCTAGAAAAAACAGCGAAAAATGGGAATTTTGGAAATATTTCCTTATTTACAGGGCGACACCTAGTGGCGATTATGGACACTTCAGATGACGACAAGTGGTAGGAGAATACTCTGGTGTAAACGGACCCGTAATAATGGCGGAAACCCAGAAAAAATCGGAAAAAATTGATAAAAAGTAAGATTTTTCGGCTATTTTTATATATAAATAGCGCCCTCTAGCGGCCAAATGATGAATTACTAGTCTGCAAGACTAAATTATTCCAACACTTCACGGCTATATATATGTTAATATAGAATAATATATAGGTGTCACAAACAGGTTGTAGTGCGACCATATAAACAGACCGACTGTAGGGTGTGCGTTTAATAAAGAGCGCAACGAAGAGAATATTTCAATCACTGTTGAGTGAAAATAATGAATAGACACTGTGGTGGCTGAGTGGACGAACAACTCAACAGCGGCCAACAAGGAATGATAATAGTATGTGTGCTTATGTGTGGATGAATAGTTAGCGTGCTGACGAGAATATCCAGTAGTGGGAATCTCTCTAACAACAACAACTACAGTGGTAGAATAAAACGGAGATGGATAATATGCATAAACACACAACAAGTAGAAATGGTTTAGCGGCAAAATAGAAAAATAGAAATATGAAGAATAAACACACTGTCGCGAATTGGAAATAAATAAATATTTGAATATTATTTAAATTAATGGAAATTTAAACGGGAAAATCATTGAAATTATATTAATGGAAGGAAAAATATTTTTCAACTAAATTCGATTAAAAATATTTAAGGGAAAATTTAAATATTTTATGATGATTTGGAAGTAATTTTAACTTTAAACTTTGGAGTTAAAAAATCGGAACACTGTGCGTTGATAGAAACAAAAAAAGGAAAATATCAATTTGCTGACGGCAAAACGCACTTTGAGTTAATCACTTGGATATTGAATCGCACTATTGAATTTCACTTTTGGATGATTAAAGCACAAACTTACCTTGATTTTGATGGAAAAAATGGATAAGGAGGATAGTATGGATGATTGGCAATTTTGGCACGGCAGTTAAATCCGGTTCGAATGGACCAAATGTATTTACCAAGTATGGGTATTTCTGTGGAGTAGAAAGCTGGTTATACTGCTGTTTTGGACAGAAAACTATTCCGTGGAATTCGAAATATTTTACTCTCGTTTTGCAGATGTGGATAAGGAAAAAGGAAAGGAAATAAAACGAGCGTATTAGTTTTGTTTGAAAGAACAATTCTGGTTCTTTATTTAGAATTCAAATTTGCAGATTTGAATAGCGCTTACCAAATTCAAACAGTTGTGGTTGACGTTAAGGTAACAAGTGATTTTATTTGGAACAAAGGAAAATCGAAAAAACCACAGAGAGGACACAAACGGACATATTGAGTGATTGAGCGCTACAGCACAAGCACAACTTACGAGTGCGCGCGAAACTTAACTTTTGAATTAGGGTGACCAGATCATCAAACTTTTGCATGAACACTAAGGGCGCAAGTTTTCATACTCAACAACAACAACGCCCATGCATTAATATGCCAACAGAAACAGCATATGACTGGAAAAACGTACGATGTTTAGTACTGTCGCACTGTTTCAAGCCTATAACAATGATCTCCAGGACATAGAATGAGACATAGTATGAGAAAAAATGAAGCAGCTTTGGGAGCAACAATTCTTATAAGGACAAACTTGAACACGTGAGGCATGATCAACATTGAAAATATAGTGATGCGGTCTCGCAACAGTTTTAAGGAATTGATTAGGGTAGGTGTTTAGTTGAGCTAAAATAAAGTGCTGTAATGACAGAAACTAAAAGCCAAGCCACATAAATTTATACAATTATCCTCCTCAGAATCTTAAATCCGATATGCTTTGAAAAGTTTAACATGAGTTTTCCTATGAGTTACAAGCGGAATGACAAAGTTAATATAGACTCTATAGTATGGTTGAGGGTATAAAAAGACAGTACAATCTATAGTTTGGACAAAAACGAGGGAGGAGATTATGTTAATCGATAAGATGTTCCATAAAATGACGATCTAGCTGTTTTCGACAAAGTCCTTACATCATGATCATGAAGACAAAGATATAGAAGAGAGTGCATGGATAAATATATATTTTTTACAGTGCATAACTTTGCTTTAAAATTAACAGTTCTTTTTTAAATTTGTCAGTATTACCATCCAAACTAATTCACTTACATTGAAAAAACATAAATCACATTAGACCATGTTTCGGATATTATTATTAATTGCTGTATAGAATCCCTCAAATACTTTTTTCGGTTTAAACATTGATTCCACAATTATTATTTTGACGTTTCAAAAACAGTTGATTACATGTTTGTAATTAATGCTGTAAATGCTACGATTTTATACATTTGGTGGGAATCAATTTAAATGGTTTTGTTCGGGAAATAGGCATACGTGCGATATAATTAAAAAAATAATAAAAATCGTTGTCTTTCGGCCATCAATGATTTTAGTTTAGTTGTAATCGATTTTATCTGCTACGACTTAATTCTTAAATATTCTGATCTGTATATGTATTAAACTTTGTTGCTAGTATTCTCTTTGCCCTAATTAAGGCCCTTATAACTCAATAAATTAAAAGTCTCCTACGGCTAATCTCCTTTCTGGAGATTATATTCAATAAAGTATCGAATCATTCCATCTTTTCCTGCATCGAATGTTAGTTCTCGTATTGCAGTAAATACAAACTTATCAACATCATTTGCAAAGGTTATTTCCAATCCATCTACTAGTGTGGTAAATGATACACATTTAAATCCAAAAGCTGCTCTAATGAGGATCAATCATTTTATAGCCAGCTAATTGTTGTTATGCTTCGCAACACTGTATTTTTACTTCGACTACACCCCAATACTTCAACTGATGCTATTCGTGACTACGAAGGGTAAAAAATAAACGATCTCTCTGACAACGATTGTTTACAAATGTAATAACTCTCAATCGCGTAAATTTTTTCTCTTATAATGAATGTGTCTAACAAACTGTTAAACATTATTGTCAGTGGCTTCATTCTTCCTCACTTCCCTTATTTTGCACGGGTGATTTTAATCTTCTTAGTGTATAGCGGATTTGGACAAATTACCCCGTTGTATTCGACGCATTATGGCATATGAGTTATACCAAGTAAATTTTATATTAAATAATACGGAACGCCTCATAGGTTTAAATTTCTCATCTTCATTTAACCGTGAATAAAGGAACATTCTGTTCAAACTTACCATTGTTAAAACTTCATTTAGTAGTCCTAACTACATGTGGTGCATAAACGGGTATTTCTAAATTTTATGAACAGCTTAATTTCGCCTTGAAAACGAAATGTAGAAAGATTGGTGGAGCAAGTCCCTGTCTGGATTACAAATGCAATAAGTCGTTTACGTAATGCTAGAAGAAGGCTTTTTAAAATTTTCAAGGAATCTAACGGTGTCGTAACATATTCAAAATATCCCATGGAAAAATATTGATATTAATAGTAAAATTCCAAATGTTTTTCTCTTCATTTTTTCAAATGAGACATAATCTTTTACACGATCCTAAGACCTTCATCAAATTTAGTATGGTTGAGGGTATATAACACAATACCTTCTATAATTTGGACAAAAAAAAAAAAAACAAATCGATGTTCCACAAATGACGATTCTAGCTGTATTCGACAAAGTCCTTTCATCATGATCAAAAGTATATTTTTTTACAGTGCATGACTTTGCTATAAAATTAGCAATTTGCATTAAAATTTTGACAGTTTTAGCATCCAAACTTCTTCACTTACATGGAGAAATATACATCACATTAGAGCAAGTTTCGGATATTATTATTAATTGCTGTATAGAATCCCCCATTATATTTTTCGGTTTAAAAATTTATTCCACAATTATTATTTTACGTAACAAAAACCGTTAATTCCATGTTTGTAATTAATGATGTAAATGTCATTATTATCAAAGATATTTTATACATTTGGTGGGAATCATTCTAAATGGTTCTGTGCTGCGAGATAATTAAAAAAGAAAATACGGAAGAAGTTTCGTTGTCTATCGATGATAAATTATGTTAGTTTACGACTACAAACATCTAGTCCCAATTCTGGAAGTAGTACATCTAAATTTTAGTCGTTGTGGGAATATCTTCTTAATAAAGGGCAGCTGTATGAATTTCTGAAATATTCAGATACCGAACAATCTGTCTGTTTTAAATTAAATACCACCATACTATGGAGGCTATATTAACTTTGTCATTCCGTTTGTAACTCCTCGAAATATTCATGCCAGACCCAACAAAGTATATGTATTCTTGATCAGCGTAAAATTCTAAGTCGTCTGTCTGTCTGTTGTAATCACGCTATCTTTCGAATGAATTGAGATAGTTGGCTAAAATTTTGCACACATGTTTAGTTTTCCAGTAGGCAGGTTAAGTTCGTGAATGGGCCAAGTAGGTCCACGTTTTCTTATAGCCACCATATAACGGTACCTCCCGATATTCGGTATTTTGATGATTTTAGCGACATTATTCACCGGAATAGTTTCAAATATGGTATTTGAAGTTCGAAATGAATACTACACCCTAAGACAGAAAATTGTCTGTGCAAGTCCACGTCTTCGTATACCCTCCAAATAACGGTACCTCTCGATATTCGGTATTTTGATTATTTTAGCGACATTACCGGAATTGTTTCAAATTTTGGTATTTGAAGTGCGAATTGGATCCTGCACCCTAAGACAGAAAATTGTCTGTGGAGGCCCACGTCTTCGTATACTAAACCATAAGACATAAAATTGTCTATGCTGGTCTAGGTCTTCGTATAGGCCCCATATATCAGTACATCCCTATATTCGGTTTTTTAACGATTTTAGGTACAATACCCACCGAAATTTTTTGAGATGTGGTATTTGAAGTTCGTAATGGATGCTACAGCCTTTGACAGAAAATTGTCTACGCAGGACCAGGTCTTCGCACAGCTCCGATATAACGGTACCTCCCAATATACGATATTTTGATGATTTTAGCTACATTATTCACCGTTTATTTCAAGTTTCGAATTTGAATATGGAAATGGCTTATGACGAATAATGCCTATGTAGGCCCACGTCGTATACACCTCAATGAAACGGCTATATTTGGTATTTTTAAAATTTTAACAGAATGTTTTAATGATTTTATTTTTTGAAAATTTCCAAATTCGTTCCAAATGGTGGGGGTAGTAAGTTCGGCCGGGCCGAACTTGACTTGTTTATTCTGACGTTTCTCTCACACAACAATAACAGTTTCGTTTTATATTAAAATAATATATATTATTTTATACTATTCCCACCACGGATTATTTTCATCTAATTCCCACAATGATTGTGCTTCAGTTATATGTTTGCAATCATCTTCATTAGCTTCATTCATTGTGAGTAGATTATTCTCATTCCTTGTGGGTGCTTGATTTCTTAAGAATTCCTTTACTATTGGTATCACCAAACTATAAAAAAGCCTCCAATTGAAAAGCCTACATGATAATATATGCATTATTTTCCGGATCATCCCATTCTGCATCCTTTTCTAAGCATTTGATCCCCACCTTTTTTTATACCATATTCTTCACGATTGTTTTTTCGCGACTGAATAAATTTCTACAAAAATATTTAGATTTATATCCTATAGATGCCAACATTAAAATTTTCATTGAGAAAAATAAAACACAAAAATTTCATTCCAAATATTAATTTGTTTTTATTTATTTATATTTTTCTTTTATTTATTAAGCTAAATATGACTGATAAAAGAAATTAGATATTTTTGCTTCAATTATAATTTGTATCTCTCTCGCCTCTCATTGTTGATTTTGATATCGTATATTCACCGCACCCGAATTCCTTGACGTCTTCTTCTCGTAGTGCTATGGCAGGTAAATTATAGCATTATCCAGTTTAAGCACATTTTTTCAGCATATTTGGTTTGGGTTCTATATGCTCCACTGATAATACAATCCCTGTTTTCATCCATCTCATTCATTGTAATAATCCTTTTGTGGGTGTAGGTGCTGAAAAAATTTACAAGATTTACGCTTCACATTATTTCTACAAAAGTTTATTTTACACTGTTTTCTTTAAGACCATCCCTCCTTTTTGTATGAACGATTTAGTTTTTATTTCACCCCATACACTGCTAACGAATGAAGTGTACAATGTATTTGTTTTTATTTTGTATTTTTATTTTTGTCGAATTCATTGAACGTTTCTCTTATTTTGTACAATGTAATTTAAAAGTAAAGAATTTTTACTAATAAAACCCTCAAAATTTTCAAAAACATTGTTTTGAGGTTAGTGTAATATTATTGATGATGTAACCACTGCTCGTTCGTTCACATCCTTTTTTAGATCGTGTTGGGGTATTAATGCGCCACCTTTTATATCCTCATAGAATATATTAATTTCCACAAATTCTGAAATTTATTTTTATGTATCTACGGTCTGAACTTTATAAAGGATTTTATAAAACTGAGCACATTTTACAAGATTTACTCCGCTTTATATATCAATATATTGTTTGCATTAAAAATCCGTTCGAATTAAAAATACACAATTATCTAATACATAATATAGTTTACAGTCTATCTTGACGTTTCAAATCAAAGGGAATCATTTTTACAAAGCGTTGATTTAGTTGTTTTCATATGGTTCTTGTAAATAAATCCTTTCTTCTAAAAATATTTTGGGAAAACAAATAACGTTCCTTTTAAATTTTCCTCTTAACATAAACACTCCAATATTCGTCTAATTGATCATGAAGAGATAATATAGACAATATAGCTGAAGAGATAATATAACGGAAAATATTAGAGAGCCATATCGTATTGGGAAACAGCTAGAGGCAAAATATGATTTACAACTCTGAATGGTTCTGTAATAATGGTTCAACCGCAGGTCCCTCTGTCAAAATAATATCAAGTACATTTTTTATAACTTTTTCATAATATATGCCACAATTCTTACAGATGGGATGATACCAACTGTGGGTTGGCTCAAGAAAACCCAAAAAACAAATTTGGCAATTCTCAACAAAAAATAAATAAATAAATAAATAAAATCCGTTAAAAATACTCTTAAATTCTTAAGTACAACGAAAGTAACTGTAATATTAGGGTCTATATGACGACACGGACCTGCATAGTTAAATTTTTTCATAAGCCATTGCAATGTTCAATAATGTAGCTATAATCAAAAAATACCGAATATCGGGAGATACCTTTATATAAGGCCTGTACGAAGACGTAGGCCTGAACAGACAATTTTCTGTCACAGGCTGTAGTATTTGTTTCAAAATTTAAATACCAAATTTGAAACAATTCCGATGCATATTGTAGCAAAAATCATCAAAATATCGAATTTCGGTAGGTATCGTTATGTGGGGGGCATTTTCAATTCCTAAAGTCCTGCAGACATATTATACATTTGAGTAAAATTTTATCGATCTACTTCAATTCGTTCGGAAGCTAGAGTGATTTCCACAGACGGAAAGACGGACGTACATCGCTAGATTGACATAGAAGTTTATGTTAATCAAGAATATATATACTTTGTGGGGTCTGAAATATATATATTATATATTTTGAGGTGTTACGAACGGACAAACTTAATATACCCTCCATACGGTAGAGGGCATAAAAACAGCAACTCGAAACATATTTTTATTTCTAAGGGCGCAAGTTTTCATACTCAACAACAACAACGCCCATGCCTTAATATGGCCAACAGAAACAGCATATGACTAGAAAAACGTACGATGTTTAGTACTGTCGCACTGTTTCAAGCCTATAACAATGATCTCCAGGACATAGAATGAGACATAGTATGAGAAAAAATGAAGCAGCTTTGGGAGCAACAATTCTTATAAGGACAAACTTGAACACGTGAGGCATGATCAAAATTGAAAATATAGCGGTCTCGCAACAGTTTTAAGGAATTGATTAGGGTAGGTGTTTAGTTGAGCTTAAATAAAGTGCTGTAATGACACCAACTAAAAACCAAGCCACATAAATTTATACAATTATCCTCCTCAGAATCTTAAATCCGATATGCTTTGAAAAGTTTAACATGAGTTTTCCTATGAGTTACAAGCGGAATGACAAAGTTAATATAGACTCTATAGTATGGTTGAGGGTATAAAAAGACAGTACAATCTATAGTTTGGACAAAAACGAGGGAGGAGATTATGTTAATCGATAAGATGTTCCATAAAATGACGATCTAGCTGTTTTCGACAAAGTCCTTACATCATGATCATGAAGACAAAGATATAGAAGAGAGTGCATGGATAAATATATATTTTTTACAGTGCATAACTTTGCTTTAAAATTAACAGTTCTTTTTTAAATTTGTCAGTATTACCATCCAAACTAATTCACTTACATTGAAAAAACATAAATCACATTAGACCATGTTTCGGATATTATTATTAATTGCTGTATAGAATCCCTCAAATACTTTTTTCGGTTTAAACATTGATTCCACAATTATTATTTTGACGTTTCAAAAACAGTTGATTACATGTTTGTAATTAATGCTGTAAATGCTACGATTTTATACATTTGGTGGGAATCAATTTAAATGGTTTTGTTCGGGAAATAGGCATACGTGCGATATAATTAAAAAAATAATAAAAATCGTTGTCTTTCGGCCATCAATGATTTTAGTTTAGTTGTAATCGATTTTATCTGCTACGACTTAATTCTTAAATATTCTGATCTGTATATGTATTAAACTTTGTTGCTAGTATTCTCTTTGCCCTAATTAAGGCCCTTATAACTCAATAAATTAAAAGTCTCCTACGGCTAATCTCCTTTCTGGAGATTATATTCAATAAAGTATCGAATCATTCCATCTTTTCCTGCATCGAATGTTAGTTCTCGTATTGCAGTAAATACAAACGTATCAACATCATTTGCAAAGGTTATTTCCAATCCATCTACTAGTGTGGTAAATGATACACATTTAAATCCAAAAGCTGCTCTAATGAGGATCAATCATTTTATAGCCAGCTAATTGTTGTTATGCTTCGCAACACTGTATTTTTACTTCGACTACACCCCAATACTTCAACTGATGCTATTCGTGACTACGAAGGGTAAAAAATAAACGATCTCTCTGACAACGATTGTTTACAAATGTAATAACTCTCAATCGCGTAAATTTTTTCTCTTATAATGAATGTGTCTAACAAACTGTTAAACATTATTGTCAGTGGCTTCATTCTTCCTCACTTCCCTTATTTTGCACGGGTGATTTTAATCTTCTTAGTGTATAGCGGATTTGGACAAATTACCCCGTTGTATTCGACGCATTATGGCATATGAGTTATACCAAGTAAATTTTATATTAAATAATACGGAACGCCTCATAGGTTTAAATTTCTCATCTTCATTTAACCGTGAATAAAGGAACATTCTGTTCAAACTTACCATTGTTAAAACTTCATTTAGTAGTCCTAACTACATGTGGTGCATAAACGGGTATTTCTAAATTTTATGAACAGCTTAATTTCGCCTTGAAAACGAAATGTAGAAAGATTGGTGGAGCAAGTCCCTGTCTGGATTACAAATGCAATAAGTCGTTTACGTAATGCTAGAAGAAGGCTTTTTAAAATTTTCAAGGAATCTAACGGTGTCGTAACATATTCAAAATATCCCATGGAAAAATATTGATATTAATAGTAAAATTCCAAATGTTTTTCTCTTCATTTTTTCAAATGAGACATAATCTTTTACACGATCCTAAGACCTTCATCAAATTTAGTATGGTTGAGGGTATATAACACAATACCTTCTATAATTTGGACAAAAAAAAAAAAAAACAAATCGATGTTCCACAAATGACGATTCTAGCTGTATTCGACAAAGTCCTTTCATCATGATCAAAAGTATATTTTTTTACAGTGCATGACTTTGCTATAAAATTAGCAATTTGCATTAAAATTTTGACAGTTTTAGCATCCAAACTTCTTCACTTACATGGAGAAATATACATCACATTAGAGCAAGTTTCGGATATTATTATTAATTGCTGTATAGAATCCCCCATTATATTTTTCGGTTTAAAAATTTATTCCACAATTATTATTTTACGTAACAAAAACCGTTAATTCCATGTTTGTAATTAATGATGTAAATGTCATTATTATCAAAGATATTTTATACATTTGGTGGGAATCATTCTAAATGGTTCTGTGCTGCGAGATAATTAAAAAAGAAAATACGGAAGAAGTTTCGTTGTCTATCGATGATAAATTATGTTAGTTTACGACTACAAACATCTAGTCCCAATTCTGGAAGTAGTACATCTAAATTTTAGTCGTTGTGGGAATATCTTCTTAATAAAGGGCAGCTGTATGAATTTCTGAAATATTCAGATACCGAACAATCTGTCTGTTTTAAATTAAATACCACCATACTATGGAGGCTATATTAACTTTGTCATTCCGTTTGTAACTCCTCGAAATATTCATGCCAGACCCAACAAAGTATATGTATTCTTGATCAGCGTAAAATTCTAAGTCGTCTGTCTGTCTGTTGTAATCACGCTATCTTTCGAATGAATTGAGATAGTTGGCTAAAATTTTGCACACATGTTTAGTTTTCCAGTAGGCAGGTTAAGTTCGTGAATGGGCCAAGTAGGTCCACGTTTTCTTATAGCCACCATATAACGGTACCTCCCGATATTCGGTATTTTGATGATTTTAGCGACATTATTCACCGGAATAGTTTCAAATATGGTATTTGAAGTTCGAAATGAATACTACACCCTAAGACAGAAAATTGTCTGTGCAAGTCCACGTCTTCGTATACCCTCCAAATAACGGTACCTCTCGATATTCGGTATTTTGATTATTTTAGCGACATTACCGGAATTGTTTCAAATTTTGGTATTTGAAGTGCGAATTGGATCCTGCACCCTAAGACAGAAAATTGTCTGTGGAGGTCCACGTCTTCGTATACTAAACCATAAGACATAAAATTGTCTATGCTGGTCTAGGTCTTCGTATAGGCCCCATATATCAGTACATCCCTATATTCGGTTTTTTAACGATTTTAGGTACAATACCCACCGAAATTTTTTGAGATGTGGTATTTGAAGTTCGTAATGGATGCTACAGCCTTTGACAGAAAATTGTCTACGCAGGACCAGGTCTTCGCACAGCTCCGATATAACGGTACCTCCCAATATACGATATTTTGATGATTTTAGCTACATTATTCACCGTTTATTTCAAGTTTCGAATTTGAATATGGAAATGGCTTATGACGAATAATGCCTATGTAGGCCCACGTCGTATACACCTCAATAAAACGGCTATATTTGGTATTTTTAAAATTTTAACAGAATGTTTTAATGATTTTATTTTTTGAAAATTTCCAAATTCGTTCCAAATGGTGGGGGTAGTAAGTTCGGCCGGGCCGAACTTGACTTGTTTATTCTGACGTTTCTCTCACACAACAATAACAGTTTCGTTTTATATTAAAATAATATATATTATTTTATACTATTCCCACCACGGATTATTTTCATCTAATTCCCACAATGATTGTGCTTCAGTTATATGTTTGCAATCATCTTCATTAGCTTCATTCATTGTGAGTAGATTATTCTCATTCCTTGTGGGTGCTTGATTTCTTAAGAATTCCTTTACTATTGGTATCACCAAACTATAAAAAAGCCTCCAATTGAAAAGCCTACATGATAATATATGCATTATTTCCGGATCATCCCATTCTGCATCCTTTTCTAAGCATTTGATCCCCTCCTTTTTTTATACCATATTCTTCACGATTGTTTTTTCGCGACTGAATAAATTTCTACAAAAATATTTAGATTTATATCCTATAGATGCCAACATTAAAATTTTCATTGAGAAAAATAAAACACAAAAATTTCATTCCAAATATTAATTTGTTTTTATTTATTTATATTTTTCTTTTATTTATTAAGCTAAATATGACTGATAAAAGAAATTAGATATTTTTGCTTCAATTCTAATTTGTATCTCTCTCGCCTCTCATTGTTGATTTTGATATCGTATATTCACCGCACCCGAATTCCTTGACGTCTTCTTCTCGTAGTGCTATGGCAGGTAAATTATAGCATTATCCAGTTTAAGCACATTTTTTCAGCATATTTGGTTTGGGTTCTATATGCTCCACTGATAATACAATCCCTGTTTTCATCCATCTCATTCATTGTAATAATCCTTTTGTGGGTGTAGGTGCTGAAAAAATTTACAAGATTTACGCTTCACATTATTTCTACAAAAGTTTATTTTACACTGTTTTCTTTAAGACCATCCCTCCTTTTTGTATGAACGATTTAGTTTTTATTTCACCCCATACACTGCTAACGAATGAAGTGTACAATGTATTTGTTTTTATTTTGTATTTTTATTTTTGTCGAATTCATTGAACGTTTCTCTTATTTTGTACAATGTAATTTAAAAGTAAAGAATTTTTACTAATAAAACCCTCAAAATTTTCAAAAACATTGTTTTGAGGTTAGTGTAATATTATTGATGATGTAACCACTGCTCGTTCGTTCACATCCTTTTTTAGATCGTGTTGGGGTATTAATGCGCCACCTTTTATATCCTCATAGAATATATTAATTTCCACAAATTCTGAAATTTATTTTTATGTATCTACGGTCTGAACTTTATAAAGGATTTTATAAAACTGAGCACATTTTACAAGATTTACTCCGCTTTATATATCAATATATTGTTTGCATTAAAAATCCGTTCGAATTAAAAATACACAATTATCTAATACATAATATAGTTTACAGTCTATCTTGACGTTTCAAATCAAAGGGAATCATTTTTACAAAGCGTTGATTTAGTTGTTTTCATATGGTTCTTGTAAATAAATCCTTTCTTCTAAAAATATTTTGGGAAAACAAATAACGTTCCTTTTAAATTTTCCTCTTAACATAAACACTCCAATATTCGTCTAATTGATCATGAAGAGATAATATAGACAATATAGCTGAAGAGATAATATAACGGAAAATATTAGAGAGCCATATCGTATTGGGAAACAGCTAGAGGCAAAATATGATTTACAACTCTGAATGGTTCTGTAATAATGGTTCAACCGCAGGTCCCTCTGTCAAAATAATATCAAGTACATTTTTTATAACTTTTTCATAATATATGCCACAATTCTTACAGATGGGATGATACCAACTGTGGGTTGGCTCAAGAAAACCCAAAAAACAAATTTGGCAATTCTCAACAAAAAATAAATAAATAAATAAATAAAATCCGTTAAAAATACTCTTAAATTCTTAAGTACAACGAAAGTAACTGTAATATTAGGGTCTATATGACGACACGGACCTGCATAGTTAAATTTTTTCATAAGCCATTGCAATGTTCAATAATGTAGCTATAATCAAAAAAATACCGAATATCGGGAGATACCTTTATATAAGGCCTGTACGAAGACGTAGGCCTGAACAGACAATTTTCTGTCACAGGCTGTAGTATTTGTTTCAAAATTTAAATACCAAATTTGAAACAATTCCGATGCATATTGTAGCAAAAATCATCAAAATATCGAATTTCGGTAGGTATCGTTATGTGGGGGGCATTTTCAATTCCTAAAGTCCTGCAGACATATTATACATTTGAGTAAAATTTTATCGATCTACTTCAATTCGTTCGGAAGCTAGAGTGATTTCCACAGACGGAAAGACGGACGTACATCGCTAGATTGACATAGAAGTTTATGTTAATCAAGAATATATATACTTTGTGGGGTCTGAAATATATATATTATATATTTTGAGGTGTTACGAACGGACAAACTTAATATACCCTCCATACGGTAGAGGGCATAAAAACAGCAACTCGAAACATATTTTTATTTCTAAGGGCGCAAGTTTTCATACTCAACAACAACAACGCCCATGCCTTAATATGGCCAACAGAAACAGCATATGACTAGAAAAACGTACGATGTTTAGTACTGTCGCACTGTTTCAAGCCTATAACAATGATCTCCAGGACATAGAATGAGACATAGTATGAGAAAAAATGAAGCAGCTTTGGGAGCAACAATTCTTATAAGGACAAACTTGAACACGTGAGGCATGATCAAAATTGAAAATATAGCGGTCTCGCAACAGTTTTAAGGAATTGATTAGGGTAGGTGTTTAGTTGAGCTTAAATAAAGTGCTGTAATGACACCAACTAAAAACCAAGCCACATAAATTTATACAATTATCCTCCACAGAATCTTAAATCCGATATGCTTTGAAAAGTTTAACATGAGTTTTCCTATGAGTTACAAGCGGAATGACAAAGTTAATATCGACTCTATAGTATGGTTGAGGGTATAAAAAGACAGTACAATCTATAGTTCGGACAAAAACGAGGGAGGAGATTATGTTAATCGATAAGGTGTTCCATAAAATGACGATCTAGCTGTTTTCGACAAAGTCCTTACATCATGATCATGAAGACAAAGATATAGAAGAGAGTGCATGGATAAATATATATTTTTTACAGTGCATAACTTTGCTTTAAAATTAACAATTCTTTTTTAAATTTGTCAGTATTACCATCCAAACTAATTCACTTACATTGAAAAACATAAATCACATTAGACCATGTTTCGGATATTATTATTAATTGCTGTATAGAATCCCTCAAATACATTTTTCGGTTTAAACATTGATTCCACAATTATTATTTTGACGTTTCAAAAACAGTTGATTACATGTTTGTAATTAATGCTGTAAATGCTACGATTTTATACATTTGGTGGGAATCAATTTAAATGGTTTTTTCGGGAAATAGGCATACGTGCGAGATAATTAAAAAAATAATAAAAATCGTTGTCTTTCGGCCATCAATGATTTTAGTTTAGTTGTAATCGATTTTATCTGCTACGACTTAATTCTTAAATATTCTGATCTGTATATGTATTAAACTTTGTTGCTAGTATTCTCTTTGCCCTAATTAAGGCCCTTATAACTCAATAAATTAAAAGTCTCCTACGGCTAAACTCCTTTTTGGAGATTATATTCAATAAGGTATCGAATCATTCCATCTTTTCCTGCATCGAATGTTAGTTCTCGTATTGCAGTAAATACAAACTTATCAACATCATTTGCAAAGGTTATTTCCAATCCATCTACTAGTGTGGTAAATGATACACATTTAAATCCAACAGCTGCTCTAATGAGGATCAATCAATTTTATACTAAATAATACGGAGCGCCTCATAGGTTTAATTTTCTCATCTTCATTTAACCGTGAATAAAGGAACATTCTGTTCAAACTTACCATTGTTAAAACTTCATTTAGTAGTCCTAACTACATGTGGTGCATAAACGGGTATTTCTAAATTTTATGAACAGCTCAATTTCGCCTTGAAAACGAAATGTAGAAATATTGGTGGAGCAAGTCCCTGTCTGGATTACAAATGCATTAAGTCGTTTACGCAATGCTAAAAGAAGGCTTTTTAAATTTTTCAAGGAATCTAACGGTGTCGTAACATATTCAAAATATCCCATGGAAAAATATAGATATTAATCGTAAAATTACAAATGTTTTTCTCTTTATTTTTTCAAATAAGACATAATCTTTTACACGATCCTAAGACCTTCATCAAATTTAGTATGGTTGAGGGTATAAAACACAATACCTTCTATAATTTGGACAAAAAAAAAAAAAAAAATCGATGTTCCATAAAATGACGATTCTAGCTGTATTCGACAAAGTCCTTTCATCATGATCATGAAGGCAAAGATATATGAGAGTGTGCATGGAAAAAAATATATTTTTTACGGTGCATGGCTTTGCTATAAAATTAGCAATTTGCATTAAAATTTTGACAGTTTTAGCACTCAAACTTCTTCACTTACATGGAGAAATATACGTCACATTAGAGTAAGTTTCGGATATTATTATTAATTGCTGTATAGAATCCCCCATTATATTTTTTTCGGTTTAAACATTTATTCCACAGTTATTATTTTATGTAACAAAAACCGTTAATTCCATGTTTGTAATTAATGATGTAAATGTCATGATTTACAAAGATATTTTATACATTTGGTGGGAATCAATCTAAATGGTTCTGTTTGGGAAATAAGCACACATGCGAGTTAATTACAAAAAGAAAATACGGAAGAAGTTTCGTTGTCTTTCGATGATCAATGATGTTAGTTTACGACTACAAACATCTAGTCCCAATTCTGGAAGTAGTACATCTAATGTTTTAGACGTTGTGGGAATATTGTTTGTTACATTTCTTCTTAATAAAACACAGCTATATGAATTTCTCAAATGATACCGGGCAATCGGTCTGTTTTAAATTAAATAACACATTTTTTATGCTGGCCTTTCTCAAACACAACAGTTACAGTTTCCCACCACGGATTATTTTCACTTAAATCCCACAATGATTATCCTTCAGTTATGTGTACACAATCATCTTCATTAGCTTCATTCGTTGTGGGTGTTTAATTTCTAAAGAATTCCTCTACTATCGGCATCACCAAATTATAAAAAAGCCTCCAATTGGAAAGCCTTCATCATAAGATATACATTAAATTCAGGATCATCCCATTCTTCATCCTTTTCCAAGCATTTGATGCCCAAATTTTTGATGCCATATTCCTCGCGCTTGTTCTTTCCTCGACTGAATAACTTTCTACAATAATATTTACTTTTATATCCTATAGATGCCAAAATTAAAAATTACATTGAGAAAAATAAAACAAACATTTCATTTCAAATATTAATTTGTTTTTCTATATATATATTTTTGTTGTATTTGTTAAGCCAAATATGAGTAATAAAAGAAATTCGATTTTTTTACTTCAATTTTAATTTCTAACTCTCTCGCCTCCCATTGTTGATTTTGATATCGTATATTCACCGCACCCGAATTCCTTGACGTCTTCTTCTCGTAGTGGTAGGAACCTAGATGACAGGTAAAGTATAGCATTATCCAGTTTGAGCACTATTATTTTATCATAATTGGTTTGGGTTCTACATGCTCCACGGATAACACAATTTCTGTTTTCATCCATCTCATTCATTGTAATAATCTTTTTGTGGGTGTTGGGGCTGAATAAATTTACAAGATTTACGCTTGACATTATTTCTATTAAAGTTTATTTCACACTGTTTACTTCAACAACATTGCCCTCCTTTTTGTATAAGCAATTTAGTTTTTGTTTCACCCTATACACTCCTACCAAATGAATTGTCGAATTGATTGAAAGGTTCTCTTAGTTCTTTATAATGTTCATTATTTTGTACAGTGTAATCTAAATGTAAAAAATTCTTTTAAATATAATCCTCAAAATCGTCAAAACATTGTTTTTAGTTGAGCGCAATATTATTGATGATGTAACCACTGCCCGTTCGTTTGCATCCTTTTTTACATCGTTGTGAAATATTAATGCGTCACCTTTTATATCCTCATAGGATATATCCTCATAGGATATATCCTCATAATATATATAAATTTCCACAAATTCTGACAGTTTTTTGGCTACAAGCGAAGGAAATTTTTAATCTGGGGTCTGAACTTTATAAAGGAATTTTTAAAACTGAGTATATTTCACAAGATTTACTCCGCTTTAAATATCAATATATTAAAAATCCTTTCGAATAAAGAATACTTAACTATCTAATACCTAATATAGTTCACAGCCTTCTTGATGTTTTAATACATATTTACAAAGCGTTGACTTCGGAATCGTTGAGTCGGATGAAGTCAACAGATTTCTGTAAATATATCCTGTCTTCTAAAAATATTTAAATGCAACAACAATTGGGAAAATAAATAACGTTCCTTTTAAATTTTTCTCTTAACATAAACACTCCAATCTTTATTCTCTAATTGATACTGAAGAGATAATATAGAAAGTGCAGCTGAAGAGATAATATAGCGGAAAATAGTAGACAATCATGTCATATTAGGAAAGAGCTAGAGGCACAATATGGTTTCCAACTCTGTAATGATGGTTCAACCGCATTTGTGGGGGACCTGTCAAAATAATTTCAAGTACATTTTTTATAACTTGTTGATAGTATGTACCGCAATTCTCACAGATGGGATGATACCAAATGAGGGTTGTTTCAAGAAAACCCAAACAACAAATTCGGCAATTCTCAAAAAAAATAAAATCCGTTAAAAATTATCGTAAAATCTTATAAATACCGAATGTAGATGTAACATTAGGCTTGTGGGATATACGAAGACGTGAACCTGCACATACAATTTTCTGTCGTAGGCTGTAGTATCCATTACAAACTTCAAATTTTAAGTTTGAAACAATTCCGGTGAATAATGTTAAAATCAAACAAATACCGAACATCGGGAGGTACCGTTATAGGGGGGCTATACGAAGACGTGGACCTGCACAGACAATTTTCTGTCTCATATACATTTCATACCCCACAAAGTATATATATTCTTGATTAGCATAAAATCCATGCCATTCAATCCTGAAGAACAACACAAGTTTGAAGAGCTAAACATATTTGAGCTAAACGAGAATTAAGAAAACTATGGAAAGGGTAACATTACCGCACATACAAACAACAATCAAAATCGTGAGGAAAGACGCAAGTGTCAAGAATGAGGGCTAGACACACATCAAACATAAATGAAAGGTAACATACATGATCACACAGGCAGACAACAATCGATGCAAAATAGGAAACTGGAAGGATAATTGACGCATCTTGTAAAAGGAATCCTAAATCCTTCCTACTGACATCAGTAGCAAATACTATTTCAAATCCACCTCTTGATGCTATTCGTGACTACGAAGGTATGAGAAAAAAATGAAGCAGCTTTGGGAGCAACAGTTCTTATAAGGACAAACTTGAAAATATAGTGATGCGGTCTCGCAACAGTTTTAAGGAATTGATTAGGGTAGGTGTTTAGTTGAGCTTAAATAAAGTGCTGTAATGACACCAACGAAAAACCAAGCCACATAAATTTATACAATTATCCTCCACATAATCTTAAATCCGATATGCTTTGAAAAGTTTAACATGAGTTTTCCTATGAGTTACAAGCGGAATGACAAAGTTAATATAGACTCTATAGTATGGTTGAGGGTATATAAAGACAGTACAATCTATAGTTTGGACAAAAAACGAGGGAAGAGATTTCGTTAATCGATAAGATGTTCCATAAAATGACGATCCAGCTGTTTTCGACAAAGTCCTCACATCATAATCATGAAGAAAATGATATAGAAGAGAGTGCATGGATAAATACATATATTTTTTACAGTGCATAACTTTGCTTTAAAATTAACAATTCTTTTCTAAATTTGTCAGTATTACCATCCAAACTAATTCACTTATATTGAAAAATATAAATCACATTAGACCACGTTTCGGATATTATTATTAATTGCTGCATAGAATCCCCCAAAATATTTTTTTCGGTTTAAACATCTATTCCACAATTATTATTTTACGTAACAGAAACCGTTAAGAAGACAAAGATATATGAGAGTGCGCATGGACAAATATATATTTTTTAACAGTGCATGACTTTGCTATAAAATTAACGATTTGTTTTTAAATGTTGACAGTTGTAGCATCCAAACTTCTTCGCTTACATGGAGATATATACGTCACATTAGAGCAAGTTTCGGATATTATTATTAATTGCTGTATAGAATCCCCCATTATATTTTTTTCGGTTTAAACATTTATTCCACAGTTATTATTTTATGTAACAAAAACCGTTGATTCCATGTTTGTAATTAATGATATAAATGTCATGATTATCAAAGATATTTTATACACTTGGTGGGAATCAATTTAAATGGTTCTGTTCGGGAAATAAGCACACATACGAGATAATTAAAAAAAGAAAATACGGAAGAAGTTTCGTTGTTTTTCGATGCTCAATGATGTTAGGTTACGACTACAAACATCTAGTCCCAATTCTGGAAGAAATACATCTAAAGTTTTCTACGTTGTGGGAATATTGTTTGTAACATATCTTCTTAATAAAGGACAGCTGTATGAATTTCTCAAATGTTCAGATACCGGGCAATCGGTCTGTTTTAAAAGTATAATATATTATGTTATACTATTCCCACCACGGATTATTTTCACTTAAATCCCACAATGATTGTCCTTCAGTTATGTGTACACAATCATCTTCATTAGCTTCATTCCTTGTGAGTAAATGATTCTCATTCCTTGTGGGTGTTTGATTTCTAAAGAATTCCTCTACTATTGGCATCACTAATCTATAAAAAAAAGCCTCCAATTGAAAAGCCCTCATCATATTATTTCAAATATTAATTTGTTTTTCTTTATATATATTTTTGTTGTATTTATTAAGCCAAATATGAGTAATAAAAGAAATTCGATTTTTTGCTTCAATTCTAATTTCTAACTCTCTCTCTCTCGCCTCCCATTGTTGATTTTGATATCGTATATTCACCGCACCCGAATTCCTTGACGTCTTCTTCTCGTAGTGGTAGGAACCTAGATGACAGGTAAAGTATAGCATTATTCAGTGTAAGGACTATGATTTCGTCATATCTGGTTTGGGTTCTACATGCTCCACTGATAACACAATCCCTGTTTTCATCCATCTCATTCATTGTAATAATCCTTTTGTGGGTGTAGGAGCTGAATAAATTTACAAGATTTACACATAACATTATTTCTATTAAAGTTTGTTTCACACTGTTTTCTTTAACAACATTGCCCTCGTTTTTGTATGAGCAATTTAGTTTTTGTTTCACCCTATACACTCCTACCAAATGAATTGTCGAGTTGATTGAACGGTTCTCTTAGTTCTTTATAATGTTCATTATTTTGTACAGTGTAATCTAAATGTAAAAAATTCTTATTAATATAATCCTCAAAATCGTAAAAACATTGTTTTGAGGTGAGCGCAATATTATTGATGATGTAACCACTGCTCTTTCGTTTACATCCTTTTTTACATCGTTGTGAAAAATTAATGCGTCACCTTCTATATCCTCATAGAATAAATTAATTTCCACAAATTCTGACAGTTTTTTTTTTTTTTTTTTTTTTTTGCTACATGCGAAGGAAATTTTTAATCTACGGATTTTTTAAAACTGGATATATTTTACAAGATTTACTCCGCTTTAAATATCAATACATTGCCTACATTAAAAATCCTTTCGAATAAAGAATACACAACTATCTAATACATAATACAGTTAACAGTCTATCTCGATGTTTCAATACAAAGGGGATCATATTTACAAAGCGTCGATTGAGTTGACTTCATACGATTTTTGTAAATATATCCTGTCTTCTAAAAATATTTAAATGCAACAACAATTGGGAAAATAAATAACGTTCCTTTTAAATTTTTCTCTTAACATAAACACTCCAATCTTTATTCTCTAATTGATACTGAAAAGATAATATAGATAGTGCAGCTGAAGAGATAATAAAGCGGAAAATATTAGACAATCACATCCTATTAGGAAACAGCTAGAGGTAAAATATGGCTTACAACTTTTAATGGTTCTGTAATGATGGTTCAACCGCATTTGTTGGGGACCTAACAAAATAATTTCATCTACATTTTTTATAACTTGTTGATAATATGTGCCACAATTGTCACAAGTGAGGGTTGTCTCAAGGAAACCCAAACAAAAAATTTGGCAATTCTCAAAATCTAAAATATACGGAATGCAGCTGTAACATAAGGGGTATGGGCTATACGAAGACGTGAACCTGCACATACAATTTTCTGTCATAGGCTGTAGTATCCATTACGAACTTCAAATACTAAGTTTGAAATAATTCCGGTGAATAATGTCGCCGTTATATGGGGGCTATACGAAGACGTGGACCTGCACAGACAATTTTCTCTCACAGGGTATTGTTTCAAAATCTAAATACCAAATTTGAAACAATTCCGATGAATATTGTAGCAAAAATCATCAAAATACCGAATTTCGGTAGGTATGGTTATGTGGGGGCTGTATATCGTTATGTGTGGGGCATTTTCAATTCCTAAAGACCTGCTGACATAATATACATTTGAGTAAAATTTTATCGATCTATTTCAATTCGTTCGGAAGCTAGAGTGATTTCCACAGATGGATAGACGGACGTACATCGCCCCCCCCCAGGTCCTATTAATGCTATTCGGGACTACGGAGGGTCCAAAACAACCGATCTCTCTGACAACGATTTTTTTTCAAATTTAATACCTCTCAATCAAGTAAAATTTTTCTTTTAAAATAAATACGCCTAACAATGGGAGAGTGGTAATTGTCTCTCAATCAAGGAAAAGATTGATTCGAATCTACATTTCAAAAGTTGAAAGAAATCTTGCCTCCGAAGATGTCTTACTATTATAATCTGACTTCAACAAGACATTTGATCTAACAGCAGCATTCTGGCATACTTACGGTGATTGGTACTGTGCAAGCCTATATAATGATACCCACGACAAAGAATTTTCATCTAATGAATTCAAATTACAATAATTTGGGCTTTAAAAAATTAATTTATGATCATTATGAATAAACTGGAACATTGTTACAAATCACCAGTCTCGGATAAAACCCCAAATGCTAAAATCAAATATTCGTTAGCAGCTTGTGTTAGTCAACTAGGTGGAGCAATAAACGGCTAGGGAATAAACTAACCCCCAATATTCTGAGAAAAAATGAAGAAGCTTTGAGAAAAACAGTTCTTATAAGGACAAGCCAGAATACGTGAAGCATGATCAACATTGAAAATAGAGTGATGCGGTCTCGCAACAGTTTTAAGGAATTGATTAGTGTAAGTGTATAGTTGAGCTTAAATAAAGTGCTGTAATGACACCAACTAAAAACCAAGCCACATAAGTGTATACAAATATCCTCCACAGAATCTTAAATCCGATATGCTTTGAAAAGTTTAACACGAGTTTTCACATGAGTTACAAGCGGAATGACAAAGTTAATATACACTCTATAGTATGGTTGAGGGTATAAAAAGACAGTACAATCTATAGTTTGGACAAAAAAACGAGGGAGGAGATTATGTTAATCGATAAGGTGTTCCATAAAATGACGATCTAGCTGTTTTCGACAAAGTCCTTACGTCATGATCATGAAGACAAAGATATAGAAGAGAGTGCATGGAAAATACATATTTTTACAGTGCATAACTTTGCTTAAAAATTAACAATTCTTTTTTAAATTTGGCAGTATTACAATCCAAACTAATTAGCTTACATTGAAAAATATAAATCACATTAGACAATGTTTCGTATATTATTATTAATTGCTGTATAGAATCCCCCAAATATTTTTTTCTGTTTAAACATTGATTCCACTATTATTATTTTGACGTTTCAAAAACAGTTGATTACATGTTTGTAATTAATGTTGTAAATGCTACGATTATAAAAGATACTTTATACATTTGGTGGGAATCAATCTAAATGGTTTTGTTCGGGAAATAGGCACACGTGCGAGATAATTAAAAAAAATAAAATAAGGAAGAAGTTTCGTTGTCTTTCGACCATCACTGATTTTAGTTTAGTTGTAGTCGATTTTATCTGCTACGACATAATTCTTAAATATTCTGATCTGTGTATGTATTAAACTTTGTTGCTAGTATTCTCTTTGCCCTAATAAGGGCCTTATAACTCAATAACTTAAAAGTCTCTTTCCCCTTTCTGGAGATTATATTCAATAAAGTATTGAATAATTCCAAAGGTCATTTCCAATCCATCTACTAGTGTGGTAAATGATACACAGTTAAATGCAACAGTTGCTCTAATGAGGATCGATCGCTTTCTAGCCAGCCAATTGTTGTTAGGCTTCGCAATACTGTATTTTTACTTCGACTACACCCGAATACTGCAACTAATGCTATTCGTGACTACGAAGAGTAAAAAGTAACAGATCTCTCTTCTTAGTGTATAGCGGATTTGGACAAATTACCCCGTTGTATTCGATGCTTTATGACATATGATTTATACCAAGTAAATTTTATACTAAATAATACGGAACGCCTCATAGGTTTAATTTTCTCATCTTCATTTAACCATGAATAAAGGAACACTCTGTTCAAACTTACCATTGTTAAAACTTCACTTAGTAGACTTAACATTATGTGGTGCATTAACGGGTGTTTCTAAATTTTATGAATAGCTCAATTTCGCCTTAAAATCGAGATGTAGAAAGATTGGTGGACCAAGTCCCTGTCTGGTTTACAAATGCATTAAGTCGTTTATGTAATGCTGAAAGAAGCCTTTTTTTATTTTTCAAGAAATCTTACGGTGTCTAAAAATATTCAAAATATCCCATGGAAAAATATTGATATTAATAGTAAAATTCCAAATGTTTTTCTCTTTATTTTTTCAAATGAGACATAATCGTTTACACGATCCTAAGACCTTCATCAAATTTAGTATGGTTGAGGGTATATAACACAATACCTTCTATAATTTGGACAAAAAAAAACAAATCGATGTTCCACAAATGACGATTCTAGCTGTATTCGACAAAGTCCTTTCATCATGATCATGAAGGCAAAGATATATGAGAGTGTGCATGGACAAAAATATATTTTTTTACAGTGCATGACTTTGCTATAAAATTAGCAATTTGCATTAAAATTTTGACAGTTTTAGCATTCAAACTTCTTCACTTACATGGAGAAATATAAATTGCTGTATAGAATCCCCCATAATATTTTTTCGGTTTAAACATTTATTCAACAAATATTATTTTACGTAACAGAAACCGTTAATTCCATGTTTGTAATTAATGATGTAAATGTCATGATTTACAAAGATATTTTATACATTTGGTGCCAGATAAATAAAAAAAGAAAATACGGAAGAAGTTTCGTTGTCTTTCGATGATAAATGATGTTAGTTTACGACTACAAACATTTAATTTAATTCTGGAAGTAGTACATCTAAAGTTTTAGACTCAGTGGGAATATTGTTTGTAACATATCTTCTTATTAAAGGACAGCTGTATGAATTTCTCAAATGTTCAGATACCGGGCAATCGGTCTGTTTTAAATTAAATAACACATTTTTTATTCTGGCGTTTCTCTCACACAACAATAACTGTTTCGTTTTATATTAAAATATAATATCTTATATTATACTATTCCCACCACGGATTATTTTCATCTAAATCCCAAAATGACTGTCCTTCAGTTTTGGTACACAATCATCTTTATAGCTTCATTCCTTGTGAGTAAATGATTTTCATTCCTTATGGGTGTTTGATTTCTAAAGAATTCCTCTACTATTGGCATCACCAAACTATAAAAACGCCTCCAATTGAAGAGCCTTCATCATTGGATATACATTAAATTCTGGATCATCCCATTCTTCATCATTTTCCAGCATTTGATTTGATCCCCACCTTTTTTGATGCCATATTCTTCGCGCTTGTTCTTTCCGCGACTGAATAACTTTCTACAATAATATTTACTTTTATATCCTATAGATGCCAACATTAAAATTTCCATTGAGAAAAATAAAACAAACATTTCATTTAAAATATTAATTTGTTTTTCTTGAAATATATTTTTGTTGTATTTATTAAGCCAAATATGAGTAATAAAAGAAATTCGATTTTTTTGCTTCAATTCTAATTTCTAACTCTCTCGCCTCCCATTGTTGATTTTGATATCGTATATTCACCGCACTCGCACCACCGCATTCCTTGACGTCTTCTTCCCGTAGTGCTAGGAACCTAAATGACAGGTAAAGTATAGCATTATCCAGTTTAAGCACTATTATTTCACCATATTTGGTTTGGGTCCTATATGCTCCACTGATAACACAATCCCTGTTTTCATCTATCTCATTTTCATCTATCTTCCTTCACACTATTTTCTTCAACAACATTGCCCTCCTTTTTGTATGAGCAATTTAGTTTTTGCTTCACCCCACACACTCCTACCAATTGAAGAACACAATGTATTTTTTTTTTTTGTATATTTATTTTTGTCGAATTCATTGAAAGTTTCTCTTAGGTCTTTATAATGTTCATTATTTTGTACAATGTAATTTAAATGTAAAACAGTCTTATTAATGTAATCCTCAAAATCGTACAAAAATATTGTTTTGATGTGAGCGTAATATTATTGATGATGTAGCCACTGCTCGTTCATTTACATACTTTTTTCGTGGTGAAATGTTAATGCGTCACCTTCTATATCCACATAGAATATATTAATTTCCACAAATTCTGAAAAAATTTTTTTGGTTAAATGCGAAATAAGTTTTTAATCTACGTCTACGATTTCTTAAAACTGAGCATATTTCACAAAATTTACTCCGCTTTAAATATCAATATACTGTTTAAATATAAAATCTTTTCGACTAAAGAATACATAATATAGTTTAAAGTCTATCCTGAAAATATTTTCAAGAACATTTTTTATAACTTGTTGATAATATGTTCCAAAATTCTCACAGATGGTATGATAACAAGTGAGGGTTGGCTCAAGAAAACCCAAACAACGAATTTGGCAATTCTCAAAAATAATAAAATCCGTTAAAAATACTCCTAAAATCTTAAATATACCGAATTCAGCTGAAACATTAGGGTCTATATGACGACATGGACCTGCATAGGTAACTTCTGTCATAAGCCATTACAATATTAAAATACGAAACTTAAAAAAATCGGTAAATAATGTACGTAAAATCAACAAAGTACCGAATATCGGGAGGTACCCTTATATGGTGGCAATACGAAGACGTGGGCCTGCACAGACAATTTTCGGTCTTAGGCTTTAGTATCCATTACGAACTTCAAATACCAAAATTGAAACAATTCCGTTGAATAGTGTCGCTAAAATCAACAACGTACCGAATATCGGGAGGTACCGTTATATGGGGAATGTATGAAGACGTGGACCTGAAGCACCCATTACGAACATCAAATACCAAATATGAAACAATTCCGATAAATATTGTAGCAAAAATCATCAAAATACCGAACAACGTTAGGTAACGTTATATATAGGCTATACCAAAACGTGGAACTATATGGCCCATTTTAATACCAAAAGTCCTGCAGACATAATATACATTTGAGTAAAATTTGATCGATCTACTTCAATATGTTCGGAAGCTAGAGTGATTTCCACAAGCGGGTAGACGGACGGACAACGCTAAATCGACATATAATTTTGTGCTGATCAAGAATATATATACTTTGTGGAGTCTAAAATTTATATTTCGGGGTGTTACAAACGGGATGATAAACTTATTGCAGACATAATATACATTTGAGTAAAATTTGATAGATCTAGTTCAATATGTTCGGAAGCTAGAGTGATTTCCACAAGCGGATAGACGGACGGACATCGCTAAATCGACATATAATTTTGTGCTGATTAAGAATATATATACTTTGTGGAGTCTAAAATTTATATTTCGGGGTGACGGGATGACAAACTTAATATACCCTCCATACTATGGTAGAGGCTATAAAAACAACAACTCGAAACATATTTCTTTCTAAGGACGCAATTGTTCATACTCAACAACAACAATGCCATGCCTTAATATGGGCAACAGCATATGTGTAAATGCGCCGAATTTGCGCTCCGATAAAAAAGAAGAAATAAATAAAAAAAAAGTTTTAGATTTTCGTTCAAATAAAAGCAGTTGCTTTATTGATAAAAAATTAATAATGAGGAAAAAAAGAGAAAATGGGAAAACAGATTACCTGTGTTTCGATGATCGAAACGAAGATTAATAATGCCGAAACACGCACGGCTAGTAAATGACTTGATCTCAAATGGATCAGCGAAGTCGATCCCAGTTGTTGTGAACGCCCGCGTTTGGATAATTAAATGTACCTCTATACCGCGAATGGATCTGGCGAATGAATATTAAAACATACGTCATTGTGCGCAGTCCCTTTTGAAATGAGGAATAGATTTCTCGAATAAACCAATCCCCTTTTTTTCTAAGCCATTGAGGCCCTTGCTACCAAAGAGAGCTCACTGCTAAATCTGCAGGCGATAAACCACAACTTCCCGGGTCTGCTGGATTATCCTCCGACTTAAAGCTACGAATGTAATCCAAGTGGAAGGAGTTTTTCTTAGCCACGACAACACAATAGTGGAATCCGCCCAACAATAAACTTGACGAAATTCTAAATCGATCTCTTTGACAATGGCTAGTTTCCTCAAACGACCAAACTTTAGCATCAACCAAATGCTCTGGAGGAAAACAATCCAAAATGAATTTATCATTGGCCATCCATTTCCTCAATTCAATCTTAGCCGAACAAAGTGCACCGATTAACTAGCCCCTAGCAATAAAAGGGGTCTTCAGGTCATGTGTTCAGGGAAAAACGTCATCTACGTACATAGATGATCGCAATATTTTGGCTACGAGCGGATATTCAGACTCAGTCTCGTCAGCGAGTTGTAGAATCGTCCGGATTGCTGAATAAGGCGCACAATTAAGGCATGGGTTTGGTTGGCGAGTCCCGATAAAGAATTCTTTGAATCGGTGTATGTTTAGGGTCTACACATATTTGTCTATACATCTGAGTAATATCTGAATTGAACACGAACCTATACACTCGCCAACGAAGTAATGAAAATACTAGGTGGAGTTGCAGAGAGAGTCTTACATATAACATATCGTTCAGACTAATACCGGTCGATGTTTTATTGGAGGCATTAAAAACAACTAGCAATTTTGTAGTTTGTTTTTCCAGATTAATTATTACAGGTTGGAATGGTTGTTGGCTTCATGTGGCCATGTTCCAAATACTCGATCAAATCCTTATCATATATAGCTTTCACATCGGGTTTTTTAGATAACGACGATTCATTACGAAAACATTGTTTGAAGACGCTTGGGCGAGATTCTGCGGAGTACTAAGAGGGCGAGAAGAATTCGTATTAGTCATATGACTTCGAAGTTTTTAACATTAGACTTTGTGGGCTGATCATTTCCTCTCATACCATGTCGACACATGAGTGTCTGAATTCGTTCCGACAAAAAGCTATCTAGGTCTTTCCACAACGAAATAGAGGATTTGTCTTTAATACTCTGCTCCCATAAGATTTGTGTAATTTTAGGGAACCTTAGCAAACAGATAAAGGATCCCACTTATCCGTTCGAACGTCGTAAATTGACATTGACAAACAAACAGCCGTTAATAACACGCTGAATTTCTTTGAGGCCCGAACAGTCTCAGTTTCAAGTACCGGTAGAGAAAACAATGTCTTGAACTGACTATGAATCAACAAACGAGGATTATCGTAAGTAGATTCCGACGCGTCCTAAGCTAGGCCAAAACTGCGGTTAGTTAAGGGGAATTTAGCAACAATTTCACGAGCCCATTCTCGCTCAATCGGGAATTATTAATATAAACCGTTGCGCGCCACACTCCATATATAAGTCGTGAACAACCATATATTTTTCATCGACCACCACAATGTCTTCAGCAGTAGTATCCTCAGCAGTTGATAAATAGTCAAGACATTTTCAAAGAGGAATTTCTAAATCGATCCATTTTTTATTCAACTCCGTACTTTTTACTTCTAAAATGAAAACATCTAAATCTTCTTCTTTTGCGCCTTTAAGTTTAGCACAAAACTTGACCATATTATCCGATGCTCTAGTGAACTTATTAAGAAGATTTGGAGCCATGATGCTGCGACTAATATAAATTCACACGAAACCCAAATAAACTAAAGAAAATATCCAAAAATGCTTTTGAAATAACAAAAAATTGAAAAAAAAAAAAAAAAATATTCCAAAGAACGAAACGATAAATCCTTTTAAGCCTTGCAATAAGATAACAGATCTGCCAAAGAAGTTCAAAAAATCCAACAATTCGATTAGAGAAGAGTAAAAATCTGCATACAATTGAAATCAACCAGGAAAAATTTCAAAAAAAAAAATCCGAAAATTCGATTGGAAAATTGAAAAAGTCAGTCAATAATTACAAAGAAATATTCCAAAAAGTTTGAAAATTCGATAAGAAAATAGAACAGTCAAACAAATAATTCCGAAACACCAGCAAAAAATTCAAAAAAAAACAAAAATTTAGGAAACACGAAAAAGGACCTCCAAATTAGACGAAACGTTTCTATAACTTGCTCAAACATTTTATTCCGCTTAAAAAAAACGACAAAAATCCACAAATATATTTATTAGAACCAAAAAAATTTATTTTATTTTATTTTTTTATATTTAAAACAATATTATATAAACAAGTAATAATCACAAGAATATTTAATAAAATATTTAGAAATAATTATTTTTGCAACTTTTTTTATCAAAAACGGCAAAAAATTATTATTTTTATGTCGAAATTCAATAAAAGTAATAATTTTCACAAACCCAACAAAAATGCTATAAATGCGGACTGTAGAGTACACGACAACTTATAATTTCCAAAATTACCTTTGAATGTAATTACACACACGACCCAATTCAATTAGCAAAAAATATTTTTCTTTGTTACCAACATGTTGACTAGTCGCTATCGACCAATGTGTTGACTAGCACTATCGACCAACCCGATACACGCAAACAAAAGAAAACCGAAAAGTAACGATTTAAAAAGCTGCCCATCCGAACTTTGAATACCCTCCAACATTTGGAACGAATTTGGAAATTTTCAAAAAATAAAATCCTTAAAAATTCTGTTCAAATTATAAAAGTACCGAATATAGTCGTACTGATATATGGGGCCTATACGAAGACCTAGAGCAGCATAGTTCAATGATGAAAATAAGTAGTAGGCAGTTTTCTAACGAGTATGCAAAATTAAAAACACAATGAAAGTATATTGACAACAAGAATCTTTCTTGCGTAAACAATATGACTAGCTAAACAAAGTGCACCGGGGTCATTCAATCCTGAGGAACAACACAAGTGCGAAGAATGAACTAATCGAGAATTAACAAAACTATGGAAAGGGTAACATTACCGCACATACAAACAACAATCAATATCTTGAGGAAAACACAAGTGTCAGGAATGAGGGTTAGACACACATTAAACCAAAATGAAAACATCTAAATCTTCTTCTTTCACGCTTTTAAGTTTAGCACAAAACTTGACCATATTATCCGATACTCTAGTGAAATTATTAAGAGGATTTAGAGGCATGATATAAATTCACACGAAACCTAAATAAAATATCCAAAAATGCTTTCTAAATAACAAAAAATTTGAAAAAGTGAATTTTCCAAAGAACGAAACGATAAATCCCTTTAAGTCTTGCAATAAGATAACTTTCTTTACAAAAAATCCGATTAGAAAATCGAACAGATCTGCCACAGAAGTTCAAAAAATGCAAAAATTCGATTAGGAAACTGGAAAATTCTGCAAACAATTGAAATCAACCAGGAAAAATTTAAAAAAAATCCGAAAATTCGATTAGAAAATTGAAAAAGTCAGCCAAATAATTACATAATGACATAGAAAAATTCAAAAAAGTTCGATAATTCGACAAGAAAATAGAAAAGTCAAACAAATAATTCCGAAAAACCAGCAAAAAATTCTAAAAAAATCTAAATTAGATGAAAATTTTCTAAAACTTGCGCAACAAAGTTAATTTCCCTTTAAAAAAGCGACAAAAGTCCACAAATATATATATTATAACCAAAAAAAATTACGAAATATTTAAAATAATATTATATAAACAAGGTAATAATTGCAAAAATATTTGATAAAATATCTAGAAATAAATATTTTTGCAACTATTTTTATTAAAAACAGCAAAAAATTATTATTTTTATGTCGAAGTTCAATAAAAATAATAGTTTTTACAAACCGAATAAAAATGCTATAAACGAAAGTAAAGTAAAGTAATTACACACACGACCCAAAAATTTTTTTTCTTTGTGTTGACTAGTCACTATCGACCAACCCGATACACGCAAACAAAAGAAAACCGAAAAGAAAAAATATCAATTTCGAAAATATGCATGTGAGGCGCATGTGTGCATGATGTGTGATGACGAGACGATTGACCGCTCAACGTAAATATAACACACGCGTATGTATGTAAATATAATTATGTATTATTGAACAGCGAAATAGAAGGAATATTGCAAGCAATGATTTTAGCAATTTGGTGTTTTTTTTTTTTCTTATTGTTATGCATTTTACACAGCGGTAACTGAAAAAGAATAATAAATATTTTAATATTGTTTATTAAATAGAATTTCTATTAATAAAATTATCCAAATTTAACACAAATAGGTAATTAAATTTTATTAATAGTTTTACCAGTGTTTACAAATAGAAAAAATTCAATTTTTAAACAAATTTCCACCACTTATTCCACAGTTTATTTTTTTGCAATAAATATCTATTTTCACTTGTTTTTACTGTTCAATAATAACTTCTTAAGCCGAAAAAAATATATGTTATAAAACAAAAGGAATACGCGGTGCGTTGTAAAGCGGCCGTTTGTTGTTGTAAAATGAAATTAATTTTTGAACTTTGGACACTTTTGATTTTTGTTATTAATATTTTTTTCTGTCTTCGAAACAAGAGCTCACAAAATTAAAAACACTACACCTACCAGATGTTTGTTTATGTTTATAGATGATGATTATCATGGTAATGAGGTAGATTATGATGTTGTTGATGGCTGCGAAAATAAAAAACGAAATCAAATTAGCAAAGTTTTCCAAAGGCTCGCGTCCGGTTCGAATGGACCAAAATGTAAAAATGTGCCGAAATTGCGCTCCGATAAATAAAAAGAATAAATAAATAAAAACAAAAAGTTTTAGATTTTCATTCAAATAAAAGCAGTCGCTTTATTGATACATAATTAATATTAGGAAATAAAGAGAAGACGGAAAAAGATATTTCCTGTGTTACGATGATCGAAACGAAGATTAATAATGCCGAAAGGTGGCGTCGTGCGCAATCCAATACTCGTTAGAAAACAGGTAGTTGACATTTCAATGATGTAACAATAAGTAGTAGGCAGTTTTGTAACTAGTATGCAACATTAAACACAATGAAAGTATATTGACAACAAGAAGGAGAGACAATGCAACTTAATAAAATTAATCTTTCTTGAATAAACAATATGACTAGCTAAACAAAGTGCACCGGGGTCATTCAATCCTGAGAAACAAACACAAGTACGAAGAATGAACTAAACGAGAATTAACAAAACTATGGAAAGGGTAACATTACCGCACATACAAACAACAATCAATATCTTGAGGAAAAAAGCAAGTGTCAGGAATGAGGGTTAGACATCACACAGGCAGACAACAATCAATGCAAAATAGGAGACTAAACAATGGAAAGGGTGACACACTTCGCCAGTCAAAATCAGTAAAAATCAAACCAAATTTATGATGGCAATAAAACTTCAAGTACATGGTTTCCTGGGAGGATATTTGTTGCATCTTATAGCCAATGCTATTTTTGACTACGAAGGGTCCGAAATAACCGGTCTCTCTGATAACGATTTTTTATTCAAATTTGATACCTCCAATCAAGTAAAATTTTTCTTTTAAAATAAATATGCATAACAATGGGAGAATGGTAATCGCATCTCAATCAATGAAAATATTGATTTGAGTGTTAGATTTTAATTCAAATAAAAGCAGTAGCTTTATTGATACATAATTAATATTGGGAAATAAAGAGAAAACGGAAAAACAGATTACCTGTGTTACTATGATCGAAACGAAGAATAATAATGACGAAAGGTGGCGTCGGGCGCAAACCAATACTCGTTAGAAAACTGCTAGTTGACACTTCAATGATGTAACAATAAGTAGTAAGCAGTTTTCTAACGAGTATGCAAAATCAAACACAATGAAAGCATATTGACAACAAGAAGGAGAGACAATGCAACTTAATTAAATTAATCTTTCTTGCGTAAACAATATGACTAGCTAAACAAAGTGCACCGGGGTCATTCAATCCTGAGGATCAACACAAGTGCGAAGAATGAACTAAACGAAAATTAACAAAACTATGGAAAGGTAATATTACCCCACATACAAACAACAATCAATATCTTAAGGAAAAACACAAGTGTCAGGAATGAGGGTTAGACACACATTTAACTCAAATGAACACACACATGATTACACAGGCATACAACAATCAATGCAAAATAGGAGACTAAACAATGGAAAGGATGACACACTTCGCCAGTCAAAATCAATAAAAATCAAACCTAATTTATGATGGCAATAAAACTTCAAGTACACGGTTTCCTGGGAGGATATTTGTTGCATCTTATAAAAGGAAGTCTAGGGTTGTGAAAATTTTATAACCAATGCTGTTTTTGACTACGAAGGGTCCGAAATAACCGATCTCTCTTACGACGATTTTTTATTCAAATTTAAAACCTCTCAATCAAGTAAAATTTTTCTTTGAAAATAAATATGCATAACATGGAATGGTAATCGCATCTCAATCAAGGAAAATATTGATTTGAATCAACATTTCAAAGAAATTCTTGCCTGACTTCAACAAATCATTTGATTTAACAACAGCATTTCGGCATACGTACGAGGATTAGTACTGTCGCACGGTTGCAAGCCTATAACAATGATCTCCAGGACATAGAATAGTGCGACTAATGAATCCAAATAACAATCATTTTAGCTTAAAAATTAAGGAATGATCTTTATGAATAAACTGGAACATTTCTATGAAGCAATACATTCTATAGTTTGGACGAAAAGGCAATACATTCTATAGTTTGGACAAAAACGAGAGAGGAGATTATATTAATCGATAAGATGTTCCATAAAATGACGATCTAGCTGTTTTCGGCAAAGTCCTTACATCTTGACAAAGTTATAAGAGGTGCATGAACAAAAACATATTTTTTACAGTGCATAGCATTACTTTAAAATTAACAATTTATTTTTAAAATTTGTCAGTATTAGCATCCAAACTAATTCGCTTACATGGAAAAATAAAAATCACTTAAGACAGTGTTTCGGATATTATTATTAAATGCTGTATAGAATTCGTTCCGACAAAAAGCTACCTAGGTTTTTCCACACCGAAATAGAGGATGTATATTTTATACTCTACTCCCATAAGGTTTGCCTAATTTTAGGAAGCCTTTCAAAACAGATGGAATGGTTGTTGGCTTCATGTGGCCATGTTCCAAATACTCGATCAAAACTTTATCATACATAGCACATCGGGGGTTTAGATGACAACGATTCATTACGAATAAATAGTTTGAGGGCGCTTGGGCGAGATTCTCCCAAATTTATGTCTTCGCCGATCTCAGATCGCAAAGGTAGTGTCACCACATTTCGAACACCGATGCTGACTAACACATTTTTTTACGTCATGTTCCTTACACAAGCAATTCGCACATAACTTACGACGTTTCACAATAGAAAACCTAGCCGAGGGGGACATATTTTAGAATCAAGGGCATTGAGATAGCAAGTGGGAGAGTTGGGGACAAAGGTGGGAAGAATTCGTATTAGTCATACGACTTCGAAGTTTTTAACATTAGACTTTGTGGGCTGATCATTTCCTCTCATACCATGTCGACACATGAGTGTCTGAATTCGTTCCGACAAAAAGCTATCTAGGCCTTTCCACAACGAAATAGAGGATTTATCTTTAATACTCTGCTCCCATAAGGTTTGTGTAATTTTAGGGAACCTTTGCAAACAGATAAAGATTAAAAACGGATCCCAATTATACGTACGAACGTCGTAAATGGACATTGACAAACAAACAGCCGTTAATAACACGCTGAATTTCTTTGAGGCCCGAACAGTCTCAGTTTCAAGTAGCGGTAGGGAAAATAATGTCTTGAACTGACTATGAATCAACAAACGAGGATTATCGTAAGTAGATTCCAACGCGTCCTAAGCTAGGCCAAAACTGCGGTTAGTTAAGGGGAATTTAGCAACAACTTCACGAGCTCTCCCACTAGTTTTTCGCGTTAAGTGACAAAGACGCCCATCGGGAATTATTAATATAAACCGTTGCGCGCCACACTCCATATATAAGTCGTGAACAACCATATATTTTTCATCGACCACCACAATGTCTTCAGCAGTAGTATCCTCAGCAGTTGATAAATAGTCAAGACATTTTCAAAAAGGAATTTCTAAATCGATCCATTTTTTATTCAACTCCGTACTTTTTACTTCTAAAATGAAAACATCTAAATCTTCTTCTTTTGCGCCTTTAAGTTTAGCACAAAACTTGACCATATTATCCGATGCTCTAGTGAACTTATTAAGAGGATTTGGAGCCATGATGCTGCGACTAATATAAATTCACACGAAACCCAAATAAACTAAAGAAAATATCCAAAAATGCTTCTGAAATAACAAAAAAATGAAAAAAAAAATATTCCAAAGAACGAAACGATAAATCCTTTTAAGTCTTGCAATAAGATAACAGATCTGCCAAAGAAATTCAAAAAATCCAAAAAATCGATTAGAGAAGTGTAAAAATCTGCATACAATTGAAATCAACCAGGAAAAATTTCAAAAAAAAAAAAAAAATCCGAAAATTCGATTGGAAAATTGAAAAAGTCAGCCAATAATTACAAAGAAATATTCAAAAAAGTTTGAAAATTCGACAAGAAAATAGAACAGTCAAACAAATAATTCCGAAACACCAGCAAAAAATTAAAAAAAAAAAAAACAAAAATTTAGGAAACACGAAAAAGGACCACCAAATTAGACGAAAAGTTTCTATAACTTGCTCAAAAAATTTAATTCCGCTTTAAAAAAGCGACAAAAATCCACAAATATATTTATTAGAACCAAAAAAAATTATTTTATTTTATTTTTTTATATTTAAAACAATATTATATAAACAAGTAATAATCACAAAAATATTTAGAAATAATTATTTTTGCATCTTTTTTTATCAAAAACGGCAAAAAATTATTATTTTTATGTCGAAATTCAATAAAAGTAATAATTTTCACAAACCGAACAAAAATGCTATAAATGCGGACTGTGGAGTACACGACAACTTATAATTTCCAAAATTACCTTTGAATGTAATTACACACACGACCCAATTCAATTAGCAAAAATTATTTTTCTTTGTTACCAACATGTTGACTAGTCGCTATCGACCAATGTGTTGACTAGCACTATCGACAAACCCCATACACACAAACAAAAGAAAACCGAAAAGTAACGATTTAAAAAGCGGCCCGGCCGAACTTTGAATACCCTCCAACATTTGGAACGAATTTGAAAATTTTCAAGAAATAAAATCCTTAAAAATTCTGTTCAAATTTTAAAAGTACCGAATATAGTCGTTATATTGGGGTCTATACGACGTGGACCTACATAGGCATTGTTTGCCATTAGCCATTGCCACTTTCAAATTCGAAACTTGAAATAAACGGTGAATAATATAGCTAAAATCATCAAAATATCGTATATAGGGATTTATTGTTATATCGGAGCTGTGCGAAGACCTGGGCCAGTATAGACAATTTCCTGTCACAGGCTATAGCATCCATTACTAACGTCAAATACGACGCCAACGAAGTAATAAAAATACTAGGTGGAGTTGCAGAGAGAGTCTTACATATAACATATCGTTCAGACTAATACCGGTCGATGTTTTATTGGAGGCATTAAAAACAACTCGCAATTTTGTAGTTTGTTTTTCAAGATTAATTATTACAGGTTGGAATGGTTGTTGGCTTCATGTGGCCATGTTCCAAATACTCGATAAAATCCTTATCATACATAGCTTTCACATCGGGTTTTTTAGATAACGACGATTCATTACGAAAACATTGTTTGAAGACGCTTGGGCGAGATTCTGCGGAGTACTAAGAGGGCGAGAAGAATTCGTATTAGTCATATGACTTCGAAGTTTTTAACATTAGACTTTGTGGGCTGATCATTTCCTCTCATACCATGTCGACACATGAGTGTCTGAATTCGTTCCGACAAAAAGCTATCTAGGTCTTTCCACAACGAAATAGAGGATTTGTCTTTAATACTCTGCTCCCATAAGATTTGTATAATTTTAGGGAACCTTAGCAAACAGATAAAGGATCCCACTTATACGTTCGAACGTCGTAAATGGACATTGACAAACAAACGGCCGTTAATAACACGCTGAATTTCCTTGAGGCCCGAACAGTCTCAGTTTCAAGTACCGGTAGAGAAAACAATGTCTTGAACTGACTATGAATCAACAAACGAGAATTATCGTAGGTAGATTCCAACGCGTCCTAAGCTAGGCCAAAACTGCGGTTAGTTAAGGGGAATTTAGCAACAATTTCACGAGCTTCCCCACTAGTTTTTCGCGTTAAGTGACAAAGACGCATGGAGACGCATGATTTAAAGAAACCACTAAAGTAAACAAAAGATCTCAATGACGATTTTCGAGATCGCCAGAATTTATGCTCAATTTTATTAATGAGCGCGCCACACTCCATATGTAAGTCGTGAACTACCTCATATTTTCCATCGACCACCACAATGTCTTCAGCAGTAGTATCCTCAGCAGTTGATAAATAGTCAAAATATTATCAAAAAGGAATTTCTATCCGATACTCTAGTGAAATTATTAAGAGGATTTAGAGCGATGATGATGCGAATAATATAAATTCACACGAAACCCAAATAAACAAAAGAAAATATCCAAAAATGCTTTTGAAATAACAAAAAATTTAAAAGAGTGAATTTTCCAAAGAACGAAACGATAAATCCTTTTAAGTCTTGCAATAAGATAACTTTCTTTACAAAAAATCCGAAAATTCGATTGGAAAATCGAACAGATATGCCAAAGAAGTTCAAAAAATCCAAAAATTCGATTAGAAAACTGGAAAATTCTGCAAACAATTGAAATCAACCAGGAAAAATTTCAAAAAAAAAATTCCGAAAATTCGATTAGAAAATTGAAAAAGTCAGCCAAATAATTACATAATTAAAAGAAAGAAAAATTCAAAAAAGTTGGAAAATTCGACCAGAAAATAGAAAAGTCAAACAAATAATTCCGCAAAACCAGCAAAAAATTCTAAAAAAAATCGAAATTAGTCGAAAAGTTTATAAAATGTGCGCAACAAAGTTAATTTCCCTTTAAAAAAGTGACAAAAGTATTGTTTAACTTCAATTTAATTTAATTTCTTTAAAAATGCAACCCTCTGCTCTTTTTCTTCAATTTGTCAAATACCATTTTATTCAACTTTGAACTTTCGTTCAAAGTTAGTGATGACAAATTGTAACGAGCAAAGATGATCAATTCGCGCCTCTCTTGTGACATCTAGGCTTGCTCGCTACTTTTTAACTTACTCGTTTTTCGGATTTTCGTCCAACAACATCTACACAACACCCATTGTTAAAAAAGGTAAATAATATTAGTTCTTCGACTAATATTCAAAAAAACCGCCAATTTTTATAATTAAAAATTCTAATATCTTGTGTTTTATTTCCTTTTTTATTCATTTTCGCTGCTCCGCAACATTTTTGGTCTCTTCGAGCCGAGATACATGCTTCCAGCAACAAAAAAAAAAAAACTAATCTGCTTCTTCTTTCCCTTTTTAAAAAAGGTTTGACTTCGTCAAAAAACAGCAGTTACCAGTGCCTACCATCCTATACTCGCAGCCTATCCATTAATTTATTTACATATATTCATCACTACATCACTAAAAAGGTACGTTCCGTCTATTTAGTAAGCATAAACCGCGAGTGTTTCGTTCTGAAATAAAAATAATATTACAAAAACAACGAACAAAGTGCTTAACTACGTTTTTACAAGTGTCCGTCCGTTGGTAATTCGTTTTGTATAATTTCCAACAGTGCCCGTTTCTCATTGTGTGTAATATTCTCTTCAAGAATATTACACTCATAATACATTTACATACTTTCGCTCTTCTTTACGATATACGCCTAAACTGTCGAAAGTGTGGTGCAAATAAAAAAACAGTGATCCGTGATTTTCATTGTTGTTGTGATTTGTGCTTTTTTGTTTATTACCACAAAACAGAAAAGAAATAACAACAACAACAATACGATCACATATTAGAGCTGTATGCTTGTGGTTGAGTGACTTTGCAATAGGTAGTCAGTAACCACCCACACAGTGTAATAGGTCCGTTCGCTCAAAAAAGTGAAAATTGTTTATTAGGTCTGTTCGAGTCGAAATTATAAAATATTTTACTTCACAAAATTTTCAATTTTCTTAAACGTTTGAACTATACTGTTGGAAATTAACTGTGTTGCGGAGCAGTGTAAATAAAATAAAAAGGGAAATAAAACAGAAGTAATTAATATTTTTGAAATTGAAAAATTGGCGGTTTTATTGATGACTTATATTAGTCGGAAAACTGATATATAATTTACCTTTGTTGTACAATGGTGTTGCAGAGATGTTTATTGGACGAAGATCCGTGAAACAAGTAAAAAGAAAAAGCAACGAGAAAGCCAAGATGTCTCAAGAGCCGCGTAAATTGACAGATAATACTCGTTAGAATTTGCCATCGCTAACTTTGAACGAAAGTTCAAAGTTGAATAAAATGGTATGGTGGCAAATAATTAGAAATAATGACGAGTTGCATTTTAGGTTTATAATTTAATTGTAAATTAAACATTACCGCCGCCCTTGAAACATCTAGGTATGTTACAACAATTATGCTTATATCTATAGGTTTAAAACTACAAATAAATAGAAGGTGTAACCGTCAATTTTTTGAGCATTTTTTTTTTATTCAATTGTTTTTTTTTTCATTTTTTCAAAAAACATGTGATGGTCGATGAACCATCCAGGCAATAGAAGATTGCCTTCAACAAATTTTAGACCATTGGTCTCGATCTAGGCCGATCATCTCGGGCAACTTCACAGTGGGCAACGACCGGAAACCATCCAACCAAAGATAGTAAGTTGAGCCCAAGGGAACCCTGGGCTCGAATGAGTTTGTGATTTTATCACCTTCGGGTACACATCTGGACCAAGAATTAGTGCGATGTGAGCGGACTTGTAGAATTCGGGCTCTGCTAGTTGCATCCCAGCATAGTGGTCCTTTATTAGGTCTGGAGCAGATTGCCCAGGAGTGACCACATGTCTCAAGGGCATGCCTAGTGCGGAAAGCAGCTGCGTCTGGTCGTGAAAAGACTGTAAAGTCAGTTGGCAGAACAAATCCTGGCCAACGTTTAAGGAGCTGAGCTGGAGTTTACTAGTCAGCGTGGAGCAAATTCGACTATGTCCAGCACAAGGATCCAATAGCGCTCGAACTGGTACTTTTCGGTCCGGAAGAACAATTTGTACCACCATTGTTGGCCCCAGAGTCACAATGGGCTGTATGGACTGAACTATCGGACGGACGGCGCCCGAAGGGGCGGACAATATCGGATGAGAGTGGACAGACGGACGTTTAGCAGAGGTCTTTCTTTTAGCGGACGAAATAGAATTGGACGAGGGCGACGAATGTAGCGAACGAGCCGTATAGCCTCTACTACCCGAAGGGCGGACTTTTTCATGTAGCATTTGGTTGGAGTGCGGAAGTGTGTAGTGGTTTCTGTCACACTTCTTGCATCGTCGTGGACTGAAACAGTCTCTTAGAATGTGGGACCGAGTCCAACAATTCGAACAGAAATTATTCTGGACCACAAATCGAATCTTTTTCTCACAAGGAAGCTTGTGAAAATCAGGACAATCTTTTAAGAAATGCCTCTGCATGCACATTAGGCATTTTGGACCCTGATGACGATTAGGTCCTGCCACTGGTCGATTACCACAAGGAATTGTGGCCGTATTGCTTGTTGTTTTTTCATCATTGGCGTGTGCAAGCTTCCGATGGGGAGACGCCGTAGGGATGGTCCATGTTGAAGCAGAACGCGCCCGTGCAAACTCCCGATGAGGAGAGGCGGGTCCTACTTCTACATTATTGGGCAGAAGTATCGGAAGGATGTCAACCGCCATTTGGGACGAAAATCCCGGATTGGTCACAACAGTTGCCGTGCAATTCTCCTGATGGGGAGAGACAACCGATGCGGTGCTGGGGATAGCCACAGTTGCTGTGCTATTCTCCCGATGAGGAGAAGCAACCATCTTCTTGTCAGCCGATGAGCTGGTTTGGCAGGCTTGAAGACCCGGAGCAGACTCCTGATTAGGAGCTTCGATAATATCTTTAAAAGCCGAGTTTTGTGATCCTAAGGGAGCCACATTGTTGTCTTCAAACTCTCTCTCTCTCTTCATCCGACATTGGGATGTTGTCATCCACAATTGGGAGGGAAGCGGCCATCTTACTCAAGTTTTCCATATCTGCGAAAAAATGGAGATGGCGCAGTGAAGAGAGAACAACTATCTATTCTTGGTCGGTCAGAATGACAAGCTTAACTACGGGTCGTTTTACAATACCGTTTTCCGTCTTCACGTCCGCGACTCTAACATGACCGTCGATTCCCGGATAGACTTTTACGACGCGACCGAGTTTCCACGAAGCGGGAGGTTCGTGTTGTTCATGTCGAAGAACTACTAAATCATCCGTTTGAATATCGCGTTGCGGAAATTTCCACTTATAGCGATGGTGGAGGCTCTTTAAATATTCATCTTTCCACCGAAGGCAGAATTGTTGAGAGAGCGCTTTAAGTTTTCGATACCGGTTCACGATATCCAAAGGATATTCGTTTATGATGGGCTCTGGGGGAGCAAGGATTGGAGACCCGACAAGAAAATGTCCAGGCGTAAGCGCCACCGTATCATCAAGACTATCATTCATAGGACAGAGAGGACGAGAATTTAAACAAGCTTCTATTCTTGTTAGTATTGTTGAAAATTCTTCAAATGTAAATTTTAGATGTTTAGCCATTTTGCGAAAGTGATTTTTGAAGCTTTTAACAGCAGCTTCCCAGAGTCCACCCATATGTGGAGCTCCAGCTGGAATAAACTTCCATGCAAGTTCTTGGTATTGAAACTTGGATCGGAGCTTATCACGAATTGCATTTAATGTCAGTTTAAATTCTCGTTCTAACTCTCGAGATGCAGCAACGAAATTGGTTCCATTATCCGAGAAGATAGTCTTGGGACATCCACGGCGTGAAATAAACCTATAAAAGGCTGCTAAAAATGTTTCCGTGGATAAATCGGAAGATGGTTCTAAATGAATTGCTTTCGTAGAAAAGCACACAAAAACGCAAACATAACCTTTTGTAATTTTGCAGTATCTTCCTGTAAAGGATTTGATATCAAATAGTCCAGCGAAATCGATACCTGTAGTAGAGAAAGGTCTGGACAAAATAGTTCTCTCCGGAGGAATAGATGCCATGATTTGTGTACATGTGCGTTTTTTCGCTAAAATGCATATTTTACAATGTCTTATTGTTTTTCGAATCAACGAAGTAGCACGAGGAATCCAATATTCCAGACGAAGAATGCGAAGCATTAATTGGTTTCCTTCGTGCATAGACTCTATGTGAATTTGTTCCAACAAAAGCTTTGCGAACCTACTATGGTATGGTAACAAAATTGGATGACGTTCAGAAGTGGAAAGAGTTGGACACTGTGCAAGGCGTCCATTTAAGCGCATTACCCCTGTTTCATCCAGAAATGGATTTAAGGATAAGATTGAACTCTTTGAATTGATTGGCTTTTTATGTAGTAACGCATAGTATTCCTCAGAATAAAATGATTTTTGAGCTAAAGCAGCCAGACGGAATTTGACTGCTTGGATTTCAGAATAAGTGGGGGTGGAACCTTCAAACTGATATTTGCCACGCTGAGCAGAATGGGTATTATAGAAAAACCTTAGAATACATGCAATGCCGCGGAGCGTCGTAGCTATGGAAGAGAATCGGTTTAAGATATCTTCATAGTTTTGTATAAAAGTTACATGACTTTTAACTGGGCGAAGTTCGACAACAGTATCAAGCGAAACGTTTTGAATATTCCAATTTGAACTATCAAGACCTAGCCATTGTGGCCCATGCCACCAAATTTGTGATGAAGCCAACTCCGAAGGAGAAAGCCCCCGACTGCCTAAGTCTGCAGGATTGTCCTCAGACCGAACGTGGAACCACTTATTTTGCCCAACATTCTCCTGAATACGACAGACCCTATTTGCTACGAAAGTAGACCATTTTGATGGCGTTTTTTAAAGCCAAGAAAGCACAATTGTTGAATCTGTCCAGCAATAAATTTTGTTAAAAGAAATATCAATCTCGTTTAGAATGCCTTTTAGAAGTTCGGATGCCAGCACTGCACCGCATAATTCTAAACGAGGTAAAGAAATATATTTGAGAGGAGCTACTTTTGTTTTGCATGAGAGCCGATTTGTGAAGATGGTGCCATTTGAATCTATAACACGAATGTAAGCTACCCCCGCGTATGCCTTTTCTGAGGCATCAGAAAAGACATGAAGTTCGTCTTGGGAATTCGGAGAATATTGGACCCAACGAGGAATAGAAATCGAATTGACGTCAAGATATGATTCAACGAATTTCCGCCATTCACGTTCCGTCGAAGACGGAAGCGAATAATCCCACCCAATGTTGTCGAGCCAAATACGTTGCATGATTATTTTTGCGACCACTATAACTGGTCCTAGCCATCCAACTGGATCAAATAATTTAGCGATAGTTGACAAAACTTCCCGTTTGGACCGATGTTCCAGCGCGTTTACACTGAAATAAAAATGGTCCAGCTGTGCATTCCAACGAATACCCAGCGGTTTTGAACTGCTAGCCTCTACGAAAGTTAGAAGCTGAGCGTCGTAAAGATGATCTGAAGGAAGTGGTTGTAAAATACTGCGATCATTGGCTGTCCATTTAAGGATATGTGCAGCTAATGGAAATTCATTTTCTGTGTCATCGGCCAATTGTAGTAAAGTCCGAATGGCAAGATATGGAGCACAATTTACTCCGAATGTTACTGTTTGAAGTCCAAAGTCTTGAACCGGCTTGTTGGGAGAATCCCAAAAAAACAATTCTTTGGAGGGGGGTCTGAGCAGGATCTACTCTAATTTGTCGGTACACTTGTGTTATGTCGCAGTTAAAAACAAATTTGAAAAGTTTCCATCTTAGAATAAGGAGGACTAAATCCAACTGAAGAGTTGGGCCGACATAAAGAATATCATTTAGACTATTCCCATTAGAAGTCTTGTTTGATGCATTGAAAACCACACGCAATTTAGTTGTTTGTTTATCCGGATTAATAACCGGATGGTGAGGAAGGTAGCAAACCGTAGAGCTTGCTGACGAAGTCGAAACCAGTCTCATGTGGTCTAATTCTAAATATTCCGGGACAACCCCATCGTAAATGGTTTTAATTTGTGGTTTTCTAATGAGGGAAGCCTCATTACGGAAAAATTGACGTAAACAGTTGGTCCTGGAATGACCAAGCTGACCTGAGAATTCTGGTATAATGGGAAGTTTGACAATATATCTGCCATCTGAGTCCCGACGCGTTGTACTTTTGTAATTTTCCTCACAAAACTTGTCCGAAGGAGACAGAATTGCGCGCTTTGGAGGTTCTTCCAATTCCCAGAATCGAAGAAGTGTCTTGTTAAGATTATCTTCGGAATAATTTAATGTGGTAGTTAATACCGTTATGTTGGAAGAGGGAATTGGACCAGTAATGATCCAGCCAAAAACAGTATTTTGAGCCATTAATGACCCTAAAATGTTGGATTGAATTCCTCGAAGAAGAATTCTAGGATATAAATCAGCGCCTAGGAGTAGATCAACTGATCTAGATTCATAGAAATATCTATCAGCCAAACGAATATTTGGCAAACGGGAAATTAAGTCACCACCAAGTGAAAAAGATGGTAAATTGCCAGAAATAGCGGGAACCACTAATGCTGACAATTCCATGAATATTGATGTATCGATAGGAGAACCTATACATAACGAACACAATTTGCTTGATGTAGTGGATAAGGTTTGGTTAATGCCAGAAATAGTAGCTTGTGTCGACGTAGTAGAAATACCAAGACAACGTTGTAAAGTTTCAGTAATGAAGGAAGCTTCAGAAGCTGGGTCAATTAAGGCACGAGCAGGGTATGTTACACCTTGATGAATTAAATGAACCATGGCTGTACCTAATATAACATTTTTGTTGTGCGAAATATGATACACTTGCCTATTGGCAGAGTGCGATACACCTGACGAAGTCGAGGGAAGATTTGGATTCGCATTGCTAGATTGGGAAGAAGGTTGGTTTGAAATCGACCTCGGAGAAGTCGTTGATGAACGGGAACTGCAGAATTGGACATCGCACGATGTAAAAGAGTGTGATGTCGCTTGTTGCATTTGCCGCAGTTATGTTTACTTACACATTTTTTGACCTCATGATCAATCGTAAGACAATTAATACAACAATTGAACCGTTTGAGTACTGAAAAGCGACCTTCTACTGATAATTTGTTGAATTCTGGACACAAACGCAAAGGATGAACAGATTTCGGACAAAGAACGCAAACTCTACCTGAAGGATCATGAGAAGAATTAATAGAAGGAGCTGTCTTTGTAAAATGAGCTCGCCCCTTCTTTTCAGATTTTCTAAAGGAATCTATGCCACGAATATCTCGAAGGCACGTAAGGGTTTGAATCCGTTCCGTAAGGAAATGATCCAAATCCTTCCAAGATGACAATGCCGATTTGTTTTTGACCGTTCCCACAATGAGACGGTGTTTTTAGGTAATCTTTGTATGCATAAAAAGACTAATATGGGATCCTAATCGTTCGTAGAAACGTCGTAGATCGCCATAGCCGATATGCATCCATTGATTGCCCGCTGAAGATTTTTTAAACCCGAAGATGACTCATTGTCAAGAACTGGAAGATCAAAAAGTAATTTAAGTTGATTGTTAACCAATATACGGACATTATCATATGCCTCCTTCAATGCTTGCCACGCTAAATCAAAACTTCTATGCGTCAAAGGGAACTTTGAAATAACATCTTTTGCTTCACCACTAGTTTTTTTCAGCAAGTAACATAGTTTTCCAACGTTACTAAGGCGGCTGTTGTTGATATAAACCCCCGAAAAAAGATCCCTGAATGTAGGCCACGAAAGAAAATCACCATTAAAAACATCAATATCGCAAGGCGGAAGATTTAAACTATGCATAACATTGTCATTTGAAGCGAAAACTTCAAATGACCTTCCCGTTTGGTGTGAAACACCAGACAACGAGAGAATATTATCAGGATGGTTGGAATCTCTTCTAGGAGTACTAGAAAATTTAGAATTCAAATTCGATGGAGGATTTGTCTGGGATAATTGATCCGAGTTCGAACTAACCGATTGAATTGAAGAAGAATTGGAGGGCTTTTGCGAAGGACGAAGCTGATCCAATTTTCTATTGGTTGATGCAATTATGTTGACATATGCCTTAAATGCAGCATTATATTTACTTTGTGCTGATTCGAGGTCCGTTTCTTGGTTCTCGCCAGCAAGTTTGATAGACGTAAGGCATTTGTCATATGTATCTTTATCCCAAAGCGACTTAGCTTCAGAAGATTGAACTTCAAGAATGTAAATGTCTGAATCTTCATCTCGAAGCGCATTGAAGCTGCTTTCGAATTGAATGATAGCATCAGTTGATATGATAAAATAATCAAGAGTAGTAAGCGACATTTTGAATAATAAGAAAAGTTTACTGGATGGAAATCAAGTAAAACAGAAACAAAATGTTTGTAATTTTTGTAGAAAATTTCTAAATTCAGGAAAATTATTTTATTTGTTAGCGAATACTAACAAATGCAACACCAAAACAAAGTATTTTACTTTTTAAGCGAAGCTTTAAAAAGAAAACAATTGATATAAATGAGAAAAAATATAAAATACTCTTTCTCGATGTAGTGAAAGTCGTATATATTTTCACTGTGTATCGAATAATACACGTTGTTTTGTTTATATGTATCGAATAATACACGAGAAAATTATTTCCGAAAAGAAATAATTTAAAAAACCAAGAATGAATGACCAAAATTCGCAAAAAATCTGTAAATTTTTGATTTTTTCTTGAATTTATGACCAAATGTAGGGTGCACGAACTGTAAAATGCACGCTACAATTCAAAATCGCAATCAAGAATTAATAAAAAACAGAAATAAATGTCTAAAATATTCAAAAAATTAAATAAAATATCGTTTTAATATATATAATAACGAATATTAGTAGGATTATATGCAAAACGACCGAATGTAGGGTGAATTCAATAACGATATAACTAATTTCCAACAGAGCCGTTAAAACTTTTAAGAAAAATTAAAAGTTTTGAAAAAAAATATTTTTTAATTTTGGCCCGAACAGACCTAATAAACAGTTTTCACTTTTTGCAATGAACACACCTATTACACGGTGTGGTGGCTACTGACTACCTAACACAAGTCAGTCAACCACAAGCATACATCACTGATATGTGATCGTATTGTTGTTGTTATATTAACCACTAGTATGTTGTTATTGTAATTTGAATTCTCTTTTGTGTTGAAAAACACAAAGGCAACAATCACAACAACAATGTAAATCACAGATCACTGGTTCCTTTTTTTATTCAAAAAGGTTTGACATCGTCAACACAACCAACCAAAATCATCAACTCTCGCCAATCATCTCATCATTGCACCACACTTTTTATTTCTTTTTACGCGTATATCGTAAATAAGAGCGAATATGTGTAAATGTGTTATGAGTGTAATATTCTTGAAGAGCATTATTACACACAATGAGAAACCGGCACTGTTGGAAATTACGACAAAACGAATTACCGACGGACGGACACTTAAGCAAACGAAACGAACGACCGTAGTTAAGCGCTGTATTTGTTTTTGTATTGAATTAAATATTTTTTTGAGACTATTTTTAAACGAACACTCGCGTATGCTCACTAAAATGACGGTACGTACCTTTTAGTGATGAGTGGATGAATTTATTTAAATAAATGATGATGAGATGATTGGCGAGAGTTGATGATTTTGGTTGGTTGTGTTGACGATGTCAAACCTTTTTGAATAAAAAAAGGAACCAGATTAATTTTGTTGTTGCTGGAAAGCCCGTATCTCGGTTCGAAGTGACCAAAATGTTGCGGAGCAGTGTAAATAAAATAAAAAGGGAAATAAAACACAAGTAATTAATATTTTTGAAATTAAAAAATTGGCGGTTTTATTGATGATTTATATTAGTCGAAAAACTAATATATAATTTACCTTTGTTGTACAATGGTGTTGCAGAGATGTTTATTGGACGAAGATCCGTGAAACAAGTAAAATGAAAAAGCAACGAGAAAGTCAAGATGTCTCAAGAGCCGCGTAAATTGACAGATAATACTCGTTAGAATTTGCCATCGCTAACTTTGAACGAAAGTTCAAAGTTGAATAAAATGGTATGATGGCAAATAATTAGAAATAATGACGAGTTGCATTTTAGGTTTTTAATTAAAATGTAAATTAAACAAACTGTTTCTGTATAAGATACACCCTATTTTCGGTCGTTTCGATATTTAATAATAATTTTCGATATTATTATATATTATTAATAAATATCTTTAATATTTTTAGTTTTTTAAATATTTCATTAAATTTTGTTCTTCTTTTCGGAAAAAAATTTATTATTTTGAACTGTAGCGTGCATCTTACAGTCCGTGCACCCTACAGTCAGTAATAAATATTAAACAAAATTACTTTTTTATTGACTTTTTTGCAATTTTTTGCGATTTGTTTTGGATTTAAATTATTTCTTTTCGGGAATAATTTTGTTGTGTATATTTCGATACACAAATCAAATTCTCTGTTTTTTTCGATACACTGAGGAAAAAATCGTGTAGTTTTCTACACCTAACGAAACAAAGTTTGTCAAATTTGCAAATACTTCAATTTTTTGGTATTTTTTTTAATACTCATAAAAACAAGAGTGTATTATTCAATACACAGTGAAAATCTTTTCGATTTTCATTACCGAGAAAATTTATTTACATTTTCTCATCACTTTTTTTTTAATTTAAAAAAAGAGTTTTTTTATCTAGTTGGGTGTTGTATTTGTTAGCATTCACTAACAGATAAAAGCATTTTCGTGCTGTTTCAATATAAATTTGAACAATTTCACTCAATTTTCGCTGAGTTTTAACAATTTTAAGTTTGTTTACACTGATATTTTCAGATTTGCGATTTTTAAATTCGTTTCTTGTTCTCTTTGGCCAAATTCATAGAGCTTTCTAATTCACAATGCCACTATCTCCACTTGATTTCTTTATCAGAGCAACTGATGCTCTGGTAAAATTTGAAGCCAACTTTACTTCTCTTCGAGAGGAAGAGTTGGACATATATTCCCTTGATGTCCAGGCCGCTGAGGCAAGGGAATTGTGGAGTAAAGTGAAGGAAATGTTTGACCAAGGTCTTACATATCTCCAAACTTCTGTAGATGCTGAAAGCGAAGACATCACATCTGCAGAAAGTAAATATGATATTGCGTATAGGGCATACGTAAACGTAAATCTTGCGTTCTCTGTCCTAAATTGGTTCATCCATTGCGTTTTTGTCCAGAGTTCAAAAAATTATTCATAGAAGGTCGTTTTTCAGTGCTCAAACGCTTCAATTGTTGTCTGAACTGTCTGACGGTTGGTCATGAAGTTAAAAAATGTGTAAGTAAACACAATTGTGGGAAATGCAATAAGCGACATCACACACTTTTACATCGTGAGATGTCAAATCACGCAAATTCTACACTAGCAGCGACTCCGTCGCCAACATCTTCTAACCAATCCATCAATGCGAATCCAAATATTCCCTCGACTTCGTCAGGTATATCCCACTCTGTCAATCGGCAAGTGTATCATATTTCGCAAAACAAAAATGTTGTTTTGGGTACTGCAATGGTGAATCTAATTCACCAAGGCATCACATACCCTGCTCGTGCCCTAATCGACCCAGCTTCTGAAGCGTCTTTCATCACTGAAAATTTGCAACGTCGGCTTGGTATTTCTACTACGTCGACCCAAGCTACGATTTTTGGCGTTAATCAAAGTGTTTCCACTACATCCAGAAAATTGTGCTCATTATGCACAGGTTCTCCTATCAACTCATCAATTTTCTTTGAAATCCCAGCTCTAGTGATTCCCGCTATTTCTGGTAATTTACCCTCCATTTCAATAGTTGGTGACATAATTTCCCGTTTGCCAAATATTCGTTTGGCAGATAGAAACTTCTGCGGTTCAACACCAGTTGACCTTCTACTAGGCGCTGATTTATATCCTAGAATCCTTTTACAGGGAATTCAATCGAACATCTTTGGTTCTTTAATGGCACAGAGAACTGTTTTCGGCTGGATCATTACTGGTCCCATTCCCAATTCTACAATTACGGTTTTAACAACCACTATCAACTTTCCGGAAGGAGATCTTAACAAGACTCTTCTTCGATTCTGGGAATTGGAAGAACCTCCAAAACGCGCTATATTGTCTCCTTCGGACAAATTCTGTGAGGAACATTTCAAAAAGACGACTCGACGGGACTCAGAAGGCAGATATATTGTCACACTTCCTATGATTCCTGAATTCGCAGGCCAACTTGGTCATTCTAGGACCAATTGCTTACGACAATTCTTTCGAAATGAGGCTTCCCTCATTAGAAAACCACAAATTAAAACCATTTACGATGGGGTGGCCCCGGAATATTTAGAATAGAGACTTGTTTCGACTTCGTCAGCAAGCTCTACGGTTTGCTACCTTCCTCACCATCCGGTTATTAATCCGGATAAACAAACAACAAAATTGCGAGTGGTTTTCAATGCCTCGAACAAGACTTCCAACGGGAATAGTCTTAACGATATTCTCTATGTCGGCCCAACACTTCAGTTGGACTAGTCCTTCTTATTCAAAGATGGAGACTTTTCCAATTTGTATTCAACTGCGACATAACGCAAATGTACAGGCAAATTCGGGTCGATTCTGCTCATACGCCTCTCCAACGAATTTTATTTCGGGATTCTCCCAACAAACCGGTTCAAGACTTTGAACTTCAAACGGTAACCTTCGGAGTAAATTGTGCTCCTTATCTTGCGATTCGGACTTTACTTCAATTGGCCGATGATACAGAAAATGAATTTCCGCTAGCTGCACATATTCTTCGGAAGTGCATGTACGTAGATGACGTCTTGGCCGGTTATCACAATTTGGAGACAGCGCAAAAATCAAGAGACCAACTCATTGGTGCTCTTTCTTCCGCCAAGTTTAAACTTCGTAAATGGACAGCCAATAATCGAGAAATTTTAGATTGTCTTCCCTTAGATCAATTATATGATGCTAAGCTTCTCACTTTCGTGGAAGCTAGTAGTTCAAAACCGCTGGGCATTCGCTGGAATGCACAGTTGGACCATTTCTATTTCAGTGTAAACCCGCTGGAACACCGGTCCAAATATACTAAACGGGAAGTATTGTCAACCATCGCCAAGCTCTTCGATCCAGTAGGATGGTTAGGACGAGTAATTGTTGTAGCAAAAATCATCATGCAGCGTATTTGGCTAGACAACATTGGTTGGGACGATTCACTTCCGTCTTCGACAGAACGCGAATGGGAAAACTTTGTGATGTCCTATCAGGTTGTTAATTCCATATCCATTCCTCGTTGGGTCCAATATTCACCTCTTTGTCATGTCGAACTTCATGTCTTTTCCGATGCCTCGGAAAAGGCATACGCGGGGGTAGCGTACATTCGTGTCGTTGTTTCAAATGGGAAAATTTTCACCAATTTCCAAAGATGTCCAAAGACTATCTTCTCGGACAACGGCACTAACTTCGTTGGTGCATCTCGAGAGTTAGAACGGGAGTTTAAGCAAGCATTAAATGAAATTCGGGATAAACTCCGATCAAAGTTTCCTATCAAGAGCTTTCATGGAGATTTAACCCAGCTGGAGCTCCACATATGGGTGGACTTTGGGAAGCTGCGGTTAAAAGCTTTAAAATTCATTTTAGGAAAATGGCTAAAAATTTCAAATATACGTTTAAAGAATTTTCTACATTGCTCACAAGAATTGAGGCGTGCTTAAATTCTCGTCCACTCTGTCCCATGACAGATAGTCTTGATTCTACGGTAGCCCTTACACCTGGGCATTTCCTATTGGATCTCCGATCCTCGCTCCTCCGGAGCCCATAATAAATGAATCTCCATTGGATATCGTTAATCGATATAGAAAATTAAAAGCGCTCTCACAACAATTCTGCCTTCGATGGAAAGAAGAATACTTAAAGAGCCTCCACCATCGTTATAAGTGGAAATTTCCGCAACGCGATATTCGACCGTATGATTTAGTTGTCCTTCGACAGGAACATTTACCTCCCACAGCGTGGAAATTAGGTCGCGTTGTCCAAGTTTATCCGGGAATTGACGGTCACGTTCGCGTCGCTGATATTAAAACGGAAACCGGTATCGTAAGACGACCTGTAGTTAAGCTGTTCATTTTGACCGACGAAGATTAAAATGTTCACCTCTCTCCCATGCCATCACTTTTTTTACAGATGGAAAATTTGAGTCAGATGGCCGCTTCCCTTCCTTACTACGATGAGGACATCCCAATGTCGGATGAAGAGAGAGGTGTTGAGGATGCCATTATACCCTTGGGCTCCCAGGACTCCGATATACGCGGGGTCAGGCTCCTCTTCGGGAACCTGCAACGGCACTACCAGCCAACTCACCCGGCTCTACGGTCGATCAAACAGCCTCTGCTTCTCCTCTACGGGAGAATTGCACTGCAGAGTCTGCGCCAAATCAGGGATTTTCGTCCCAACCAGCAGGAGTTACCCCTCAGGTGCTCCTAGCCTCAACCAGTGGCCTTTCGACCACAGGCGCAGACACCGCTGCTCCTCTACGGGAGATTGCACCAGCGAGGTCTGCATCTCCTCAAGGCTCTGCCTGGACCGTTGGCACGGCGTCTCCTCTACGGAAGCTTGCACTCGTCGTCCACGAACTTTCAACGACAGATGTGGCTACCAACGGCGGAGTGGTTGCTCCTCTACGGGAGACTAAAACCACCACTTCGCCCGAAACTCCTCAAGGCAAATGCACAGTGGCCAGATCCATTCGACAACAGGGACCTAAATGTGTTTTGTGCACACAGAGGCACGTCCTTCGGGAATGTCCCGAATTTCTTAAATTGACCTGCGAAAAAAGGATTCGATTTGTGGTTCAGGAGCATTTCTGCTCCAATTGTTTAGGCAGGTCACATACCCTCCGAAAATGTTTGATTCCACATCGTTGTCAGAAGTGTAAAGGCGACCACCATCACCTCGGCAAAAAGCCCCTATCCAAGGGAAATGTCCGACCTTCGGGTAAAAAAGATTCCACGTCTCGTCCATCCACCTCGTCGCATATACCCACTTCGAAAAAGTCCGTTCCAAGGAAGTCCTCTAAACCGAGATTGTCCGCTCCTCCTTGTCCAGTCTCGTCCAAGCCGTCGAGATTTGTTGTTCCGACTATACAGTCCATTCAGCCCATTGTTACGCTGGGGCCGACAATGGTGGTTAATATTATCCTTCCGGATAGAAAAGTACCAGTCAGAGTGCTGTTGGACCCCTGTGCTGGACATAGCCGTATGTGCTCAACGTTGGCTAGTAAGCTTCATCTCAATTCTCTAAACGTTGGCCAAGAGCTTGATTGCCAACTTACTTTGCAATCATTTCATGATTCGTCCCAACTTCTGCGCGTTTCCGCCAGAAGTATGTCCTTGAGGCATGTGGTCACGCCGTCGCAATCAGCCCCCGACTATTGCAAGGACCATTATGCCGGGATCTAATTGGCAGATCCCGAATTCCAGGGTTCCCCTGGACTCAATTAACCATTTTTGGTTGGGTGATATCGGGTCCTTGTCCACTGTAGGATCGCCAGAGATGATCAGCCAACATTTGTACCTATGGTCAAGCTGATTTTTGGAGGCAATCTTCTATTGTCTCGATGGTTATACGACCATCAATTGTTTTTTGAAAAAATTAAAAAAAAAAAATAAATAATAATATATATATATATATATATATATATATATATATATATATATATATATATATATATATATATATATATATATATATATATATATATATATATATATATATAACGGGGGTGTTACCGTTATATGGGGCTATATGATAACTTGGACCTACATGGCCCATTTTCTGCTTTATGCTGCAGCATCTATTACGAGCTTCAAATACCAAATTTGGAAAGATTGCCTTAAATAATGTCGCTAAAAACATCAAAATACCGAATATGGGGGGTACCATTATATGGGGGCTATACGAAGACGTGGACCTGCTCAGATAATTTTCTGTCTTATCCTGTAGTATCCATTACGAAATTTAAATGCCAAATTTGAAACAATTCCGGTGAATAATATCGCGAAAATCATCAAAATACCGAATATCAGGAGGTACCGTTATATGGCGCTATTTGATAGCTTGGACCTACATGGCCCATTTATTTAACCTACTGGCAAAATATACATGTCTGCAAAAATTTAGCCTTCTATCTCAATATGGTCGAAAGATAGCGTGATTACAACAGACAGACAGACAGACGGACATGGCTAAATTGTCTTAGAATTTTACGCTGATCAAGAATATATATACTTTGTTGGGTCTGACATGAGTATTTCGAGGAGTTACAAACGGAATGACAAAATTAATATACCCTCCACAGTATGGTGGAGGGAATAAAAATATCAATTTCGAAAATATGCATGTGAAGCGCATGTGTGTATGATGTGTGATGACGAGACGAGACGATTGACCACTCAACGTAAATATGATACACGCGTATGTATGTAAATATAATTATGCATTATAGAACAGCGAAATAGAAGGAATATTGCAAGCAATGATTATAGCTATTGTGTGGTGTTTTTTCTCTCTCTTATTGTTATGCACTTTTACACAATGGTAACTGAAAAAGAATAATAATAAAAATAATACAATAAATAATAATATTTTAATATTGTTTATTAAATAGAATTTCTATTAATAAAACTATCCAAATTTAACACAAATAGGTAATTAAATTTTATTAATAAATTTACCACTGTTTACAAATAGAAAAAAATCACTTTTTAAACAAATTTCCACCACTTATTCCACAGATTAATTTTTGCAATAAATATCTATATTCACTGTTCAATAATAACTACCTGTTCCGAAATAAATATATGTGATGAAACAAAAGGAATACGCGGTGCGTTGTAAAGCGGCCGTTTGTTGTAAAACGAAATTAATTTTTGAACTTTGGACACTTTCGATTTTTGTTATTATTATTTTTTTCCGTTTTCGAAACGAGAGGTCACAAAATTAAAAACACTTCACCTACCTGATGCTTTGTTTACGTTTATAGATTATGATTATGATGTTGTTGATGGCTGCGAAAATAATAAACGAAATCAAATTAGCAACAATTTCCAAAGGCTCGCGTCCGGTTCGAATGGACCAAAATTTAAAAATGTGCCGAAATTGCGCTCCGATAAATAAAGAGAATAAATAAATAAAGACAAAAAGTTTTAGATTTTCATTCAAATAAAAGTCGCTTTATTGATACATAATTTATATTTTTCCCAATATTAATTATGTATCAATAAAGTGACTGCTTTTATTTGAATGAAAATCTAAAACTTTTTGTTTTTATTTAGGGAAAACGGAAAACCGATTACCTGTGTTACCATGATCGAAACGAAGATTAATAATGCCGAAAGGTGGCGTCGGGCGCAAACCAATTCTCGTTAGAAAACTGCTAGTTGACACTTCAATGATGTAACAATATGTAGTAGGCAGTTTTCTAACGAGTGTGCAAAATCAAACACAATGAAAGTATATTGACAACAAGAAGGAAAGACAATGTAACTTAATTAAATTAATCTTTCTTGCGAAAACAATATGACTAGCTAAACAAAGTGCACCGGGTCATTCAATCCTGAGGAACAACACAAGTGCGAAGAATGAACTAAACGAGACGTAACAAAACTATGGAAAGGGTATCATTACCGCACATACAAACAACAATCAATATCTTGAGGAAAAACACAAGTGTCAGGAATGAGGGTTAGACACACATTAAACTTAAATGAACGCACACACATGATCACACAGGCAGACAACAATCAATACAAAATAGGAGACTAAACAATGGAAAGGGTGACATACTTCGCCAGTCAAAATCAATAAATATCAAACCTAATTTATGATGGCAATTAAACTTCAAGTACCTGGGAGGATATTTGTTGCATCTTGTAAAAGGAAGTCTAAGGTTGTAAAAATTTTATAGCCAATGCTATTTTTGACTACGAAGGGTCCAAAATAGCCGATCTCTGACAACGATATTTTTTATTCAAATTTAATACCTCGCAATCAAGTAAAATTTTTCTTTTAAAATAAATACGCATAACAATGGGAGAATGGGAATCGCATCTCAATCAAGGAAAATATTGACTCGAATCAACATTTCAAAGAAATTCTTGCCTGACTTCAACAAATCATTTGATTTAACAACAGCATTTCGGCATACGTACGAGGATTAGTACTATCGCACGGTTGCAGGCCTATAATAATGATCTCCAGGACATAGAATAGTGCGACTAATGAATCCAAATTACAATCATTTGGGCTTAAACAAATTAAGGAATGATCTTAATGAATAAACTGGAACATTTTTATGAGGCAATACATTCTATAGTTTGGACAAAAACGAGGGAGGAGATTATATTATTCGATAAGATGTTCCATAAAATGACGATCGAGCTGTTTTCGGCAAAGTCCTTACATCATGATCGTGAAGACAAAGTTATATAAGACGGTGCATGAACAAAAACATATTTTTTACAGTGCATAACATTACTTTAAAATTAGCATTTTATGAGTTTTGCCTTGTTAAGGCGAAGATCATATGTTTTTATGATTTATGTGTTTGTTTTCTCTTTCGAGACGAGCTTAATGATCTGAAATTTGCAGTGAAAAGGAAGCCAGATAGACACTATCACACACTCACCACTATGCGACGCGTTTCGCCGTTGGTTAAGCGGCTCATCAGGCATATTTGGTGTGGATGATGGCTTACAAGGGTCGTTCTCTGGAAAGTAGTATATATTTCCAACTTATTGCAAATTAGCATATGCGAATTATACACTAGAAACTCTCCAGGTTCGACTCAAGTTCTATTGGAAGATCTTTTTCACAGCATAGTTTTGTTTTTGTAGTGATGGATTTTTTTGTCCACAACAACTACATTGCTTCCAATGCATACACTTGTTTTAGTGCTGCTTTAGGAAGACGGGTTAATGGCTCTGAACGTAGAGACGGCAAGTTCTAGTTGGCTGCACACCGAGGTCCGCGGTTCAAATCCCACAGCCAGGCTCGGCTGAGTTTTTGAGTTTTGCCTTGTTAAGGCGAAGATCATATGTTTTTATGATTTATGTGTTTGTTTTCTCTTTCGAGACGAGCTTAATGATCTGAAATTTGCAGTGAAAAGGAAGCCAGATAGACACTATCACACACTCACCACTATGCGACGCGTTGCGCCGTTGGTTAAGCGGCTAATCAGGCATATTTGGTGTGGATGATGGCTTACAAGGGCCGTTCTCTGGAAAGTAGTATATATTTCGAACTTATTGCAAATTAGCATATGCGAATTATACACTAGAAACTCTCCAGGTTCGACTCAAGTTCTATTGGCAGATCTTTTTCACAGCAAAGTTTTGTTTTTGTAGTGATGGATTTTTTTGTACACAACAACTACATTGCTTCCAATGCATACACTTGTCTTAGTGCTGCTTTAGGAAGACGGGTTAATGGCTCTGAACGTAGAGACGGCAAGTTCTAGTTGGCTGCACACCGAGGTCCGCGGTTCAAATCCCACAGCCAGGCTCGGCTGAATTTTTGAGTTTTGCCTTGTTAAGGCGAAGATCATATGTTTTTATGATTTATGTGTTTGTTTTCTCTTTCGAGACGAGCTTAATGATCTGAAATTTGCAGTGAAAAAGATCAATCAATCCTTGATTGATGTGAAAAAGATCAATCAAGGAAAATATTGACTCGAATCAACATTTCAAAGAAATTCTTGCCTGACTTCAACAAATCATTTGATTTAACAACAGCATTTCGGCATACGTACGAGGATTAGTACTATCGCACGGTTGCAGGCCTATAACAATGATCTCCAGGACATAGAATAGTGCGACTAATGAATCCAAATTACAATCATTTGGGCTTAAACTAATTAAGGAATGATCTTAATGAACAAACTGGAACATTTTTATGAGGCAATACATTCTATAGTTTGGACAAAAACGAGGGAGGAGATTATATTATTCGATAAGATGTTCCATAAAATGACGATCGAGCTGTTTTCGGCAAAGTCCTTACATCATGATCGTGAAGACAAAGTTATATAAGACGGTGCATGAACAAAAACATATTTTTTACAGTGCATAACATTACTTTAAAATTAGCATTTTATGAGTTTTGCCTTGTTAAGGCGAAGATCATATGTTTTTATGATTTATGTGTTTGTTTTCTCTTTCGAGACGAGCTTAATGATCTGAAATTTGCAGTGAAAAGGAAGCCAGATAGACACTATCACACACTCACCACTATGCGACGCGTTGCGCCGTTGGTTAAGCGGCTAATCAGGCATATTTGGTGTGGATGATGGCTTACAAGGGCCGTTCTCTGGAAAGTAGTATATATTTCCAACTTATTGCAAATTAGCATATGCGAATTATACACTAGAAACTCTCCAGATTCGACTCAAGTTCTATTGGAAGATCTTTTTCACAGCATAGTTTTGTTTTTGTAGTGATGGATTTTTTTGTCCACAACAACTACATTGCTTCCAATGCATACACTTGTTTTAGTGCTGCTTTAGGAAGACGGGTTAATGGCTCTGAACGTAGAGACGGCAACTTCTAGTTGGCTGCACACCGAGGTCCGCGGTTCAAATTCCACAGCCAGGCTCGGCTGAGTTTTTGAGTTTTGCCTTGTTAAGGCGAAGATCATATGTTTTTATGATTTATGTGTTTGTTTTCTCTTTCGAGACGAGCTTAATGATCTAAAATTTGCAGTGAAAAGGAAGCCAGCCTCAAAAATTCAGCCGAGCCTGGCTGTGGGATTTGAGCCGCGGACCTCGCGGACGTTCAGAGCCATTAACCCGTCTTCCTAAAGCAGCATTAAAACAAGTGTATGCATTGGAAGCAATGTAGTTGTTGTGGACAAAAAATCCATCACTACAAAAACAAAACTTTGCTGTGAAAAAGATCTGCCAATAGAACTTGAGTCGAACCTGGAGAGTTTCTAGTGTATAATTCGCATATGCTAATTTGCAATAAGTTCGAAATATATACTACTTTCCAGAGAACGGCCCTTGTAAGCCATCATCCACACCAAATATGCCTGATGAGCCGCTTAACCAACGGCGAAACGCGTCGCATAGTGGTGAGTGTGTGATAGTGTCTATCTGGCTTCCTTTTCACTGCAAATTTCAGATCATTAAGCTCGTCTCGAAAGAGAAAACAAACACATAAATCATTAGCATTTTATTTTTAAAATTTGTCAGTATTAGCATCCAAACTAATTCGCTTACATGGAAAAATATAAATCACTTAAAACAATGTTTCGGATATTATTATTAATTGCTGTATAGAATTCGCTCCGACTAAAAGCTACCTAGGTCTTTCCACAACGAAATAGAGGATTTATCTTTTATACTCTATTCCCATAAGGTTTGTCTAATTTTAGGGAGCCTTTGCAAACAGATGGCTTCGAGTGGCCATGTTCCAAATACTCGATCAAAACCTTATCATACATAGCTTTCACATATTTTCCCAAATTTAAGTCTTCACCGATCTCAGATCGCAAAGGTAGTGTCACCACATTTCGAACACCGATGCTGACTAATACCATTTTTTACGCCATGTCCTTTACACAAGCAATTCGCACATAACCTACGACGTTCAACAATAGAAAACCTAGCCGAGCGGGAAATATTTTTGAATCAAGGACATTCAGATAGCCAGTGGGAGAGTTGGGGACACAGGCGAGAAGAATTCGTATTAGTCATACGACTTCGAAGTTTTTTAACATTAGACTTTGTGGGCTGATCATTTCCTCTCATACCATGTAGACACATGAGTGTCTGAATTCGTTCCGACAAAAAGCTATCTAGGTCTTTCCGCAACGAAATAGAGGATTTATCTTTAATACTCTGCTTCCATAAGGTTTGTTTAATTTTAGGGAAACTTTGCAAACAGATGAAGATTAAAAACGGATCCCAATTATCCGTACGAACGTCGTAAATGGATATTGACAAACAAACAGCCAGTAATACCACGCTGGATTTTTTTGAGGCCCGAACAGTCTCAGTTTCAAGTACCGGTAGAGAAAACAATGTCTTAAACTGACTATGAATCAACAAACGAGGATTATCGTAAGTAGATTCCAACGCGTCCTAAGCTAGGACATAACTGCGGTTAGTTAAGGGGAATTTAGCAACTATTTCAAGAGCTTCCCCACTAGTTTTTCGCGTTAAGTGACAAAGACGCCCATTCTCACTCAGGCCAGGAGAGAAAATCACCTTCGAAGACATCCGTATCGCATGGAGGCAACGCAAGATTGTGGACTATATCGAAATTCGGCAGATCAATAGCAAAAATCGAGCTATCCCTAAGATTCCCAATAGCAGTGTGGGTAGACGAATTCATTTTATTTAAAAGAGAATCTCTGCCCTGGGCTTCCTTTGAAATTCCTGACGGGGTCTGGTCACCCTTAGGAATATCAGGGGGATCTTGATTAAACGAAACCACTAAACTAAAAAAAAATCTCAATGACGATTTTCGAGATCGCCAGAATTTATGCTAAATTTTATTAATGTAAGTCGTGAACAACCTCATATTTTCCATCGACCACCACAATGTCTTCAGCAGTAGTATCCTCAGCAGTTGATAAATAGTCAAGACATTTTCAAAAAGAAATTTCTAAATCGACCCATTTTTTACTCAACTCCGTAATTTTTACTTCTAAAATGAAAACATCTAAATCTTCTTCTTTCGCGCCTTAAGTTTAGCACAAAACTTGACCATATTATCCGATACTCTAGTGAAATTATTAAGAGGATTTAGAGCCATGATGATGCGAATAATATGAATTCACACGAAACCCAAATAAACCAATGAAAATATCCAAAAATGTTTTTTTAATAACAAAAAATTTGAAAAAGTGAATTTTCCAAAGAACGAAACGATAAATCCTTTTAAGTCTTGCAATAAGATAACTTTCTTTACAAAAAATCCGGAAATTCGTTTAGAAAATCGAACAGATCTGCCAAAGAAGTTCAAAAAATACAAAAATTCGATTAGAAAACTGGAAAATTCTGCAAACAATTGAAATCAACCAGGAAAAATTTAAACAAATTCCGAAAATTCGATTAGAAAATTGAAAAGTCAGCCAAATAATTACATAATGACATAGAAAAATTCAAAAAAGTTCGATAATTCGACAAGAAAATAGAAAAGTCAAACAAATAATTCCGAAAAACCAGCAAAAATTCCAAAAAAAAAAAAAATAAATAAATAAATCGAAAATTTTAAGAAACCCGAAAAAGACCACCAAATCGGACAAAAAGTTTCTAGAACTTGCGCAACAAATTTAATTTCCCTTTAAAAAAGCGACAAAAATCCACACATATATATATTAGAACCGAAATAATTAAAATAATATTAAATAAACAAGGTAATAATTGCAAATATATACGATAAAATATTTAGAAATAATTATTTTTGCAACTACGAAAAATTATTATTTTTATGTCGAAATTCAATAAAAATAATAATATTTACAAACCGAATAAAAATGCTATAAATGCGGGCTACACGATAAATTAAAATGTCCAAAATTACCTTTGAAAGTAATTACACACACGACCCAATTCAATTAGCAACAAATATTTTTCTTTGTTACCAACGTGTTGACTAGTCGCTATCGACCAACGTGTTGACTAGTCACTGTCGGCCAACCCGATACACGCAAACAAAAGAAAACCGAAAAGTAAAAATATCAATTTCGAAAGTATGCATGTGAGGCGCATGTGTGTATGATGTGCGATGACGAGACGAGACGATTGACCGCTCAACGTAAATATGACACACTCGTATGTATGTAAATATAATTATGTATTATTGAACAGCGAAATAGAAGGAATATTGCAAGCAATGATGTTAGCAATTTGGAGGGTATATTAAGTTCGTCATTCCGTTTGTAACTCATCGAAATAATCATTTTAGACCCAACAAAGTATATATATTCTTGATCAGCGTAAAATTCTAAGACGATTTAGCACTGTCCGTCCGTCTGTCCGTCTGTTGTAATCACGCTACAGTCTAAACAAATTAAGATAGGAAGTTAAAATTTTGCACAGATCTCTCTTTTGTCTGCAGGCAGGTCAAGTTCGAAGATGGGCTATATCGGTCCACGATATCGTATAGCCCCTATATAACGGTACCCCCGATATTCGGTATTTTGATGATTTTACCCACATTTTTCAACGGAATTATCTGAAAATCCACACAAGGAGTTCCTTGTGGGTACTTTATACCTCGGCAGAGAATTGTCCATATAGGTCCACGATATCGTATAGCCCCCATGTAACGGTACCCCCCGATATTCGGTATTTTGATGATTTTACCCACATTTTTTCTACGGAATTGTCTGAAAATCCACACAAGGAGTTCCTTGTGGGTACTTTATACCTCGGCAGAGAATTGTCCATATAGGTCCACGATATCGTATAGCCCCCATATAACGGTACCCCCGATATTTGGTATTTTGATGATTTTAGCCACATTTTTCAACGGCATTGTCTGAAAATCCACACAAGGAGTTCCTTGTGGGTACTTTATACCTCGGCAGAGAATTGTCCATATAGGTCTACGATATCGTATAGCCCCCATATAACGGTACCCCCGATATTTGGTATTTTGATGATTTTAGCCACATTTTTCAATGGAATTATCTGAAATTCCACAAAAGGAGTCCCTTGTGGGCATTTTACCTCCTCTAAAAGAATTGTCTATATAGGTCCACGATATCGTATATCCCCCATATAACTGTATCCCCCGATATTCGGTATTTTGATGATGTTAGCCACGCTTTTCAATGGAATTGTCTTAAAATCAACACAAGTAGTTCCTTGTGAGTACTTCACCCCCTGAGAGAGAATTGTCTATACAGGTCCACGATATCGTATATCCCCCATGTAACGGTACCCCCGATATTCGGTATTTTGATGTTTTTAGCCATACTTTTCAACGGAATGATCACAAAGGGTTCTTTTTACACAAGGGGTTCTTTGTGAGCACTTTACCCCCCGACAGAGAATTCTCTATATAGGTTAACGATAACGTATAGCTCCCATATAACGGTACCCCGCGATATTCGGTATTTTGATGATTTTAGCCATATTTTCCAATCGTATTGTCTGAAATCCACACACGGAGTTCCTTGTGAGTATTTTACACGCAGACATAGATTTGTCTTTATAGGTCCACAATATCGTATATCCCCCCATATATCGGCACCTTCCTATATTAGATATTTTGAAAATTTTAAAACATTTTTTATTGGATTTTATTTTTTTGAAAATTTTCTAATTCGTTCCAAATGGTGGAGGGTATTCAAAGTTCGGCCCGGCCGAACTTACTGCTTTTTTACTTGTTTTTTTCTCTCTTATTGTTACGCACTTTTACACAGTGGTAACCGAAAAAGAATAATGAATATTTTAATATTGTTTATTTTAACACAAATAGGTAATTAAATTTTATTAGTAATTTTACCACTGTTAACAAATAGAAAAAATGCAATTTTTAAACAAATTTCCACCACTTATTCCACAGTTTATTTTTTTGCAATAAATATCTATTTTCACTTGTTTTCGCTGTTCAATAATAACTTCTTGAACCGAAAAAAATATATGTGACGAAACAAAAGGAATACGCGGTGCATTGTAAAGCGGCCGTTTGTTGTTGTAAAATGAAATTAATTTTTGAACTATGGACACTTTTGATTTTTGTTATTATTTTTTGTTTTTGCTCATTTCGAAACGCGAGCTCAAAAATTTAAAACACTGCACCTACCTGATGCTTTGTTTGTGTTTATAGATGATGATTATGATGTTAATGAGGATGATTATGATGTTGTTGATGGCTGGAGCAAAATGTAAAAATGTGCCGAAATTGCGCTCCGTTAAATAAAAAGAATAAAAAACAAAAAGTTTTAGATTTTCATTAAAATGAAAGCAGTCGCTTTATTGATACATAATTAATATTAGTTCCCAATATTAATTATGTATCAATAAAGCGACAGCTTTTATTTGAACGAAAATCTAAAACTTTTTGTTTTTATTTAGGGAAATCGGAAAAACAGATTACCTGTGTTACGATGATCGAAACGAAGATTAATAATGCCGAAAGGTGGCGTCGGGCGCAAACCAATACTCGTTAGAAAACTGCTAGTTGACACTTCAATGATGTAACAATAAGTAGAAGGCAGTTTTCTAACGAGTATGCAAAATCAAACACAATGAAAGTATATTGACAACAAGAAGGAAAGACAATGCAACTTAATTAAATTAATCTTTCTTGCGAAAATAATATGACTAGCTAAACAAAGTGCACCGGGGTCATTCAATCCTGAGGAACAACACATGTGCGAAGAATGAACTAAACGAGAATTAACAAAACTATGGAAAGTGTAACATTACCGCACATACAAACAACAATCAATATCTTAAGGAAAAACACAAGTGTCAGGAATGAGGGTTAGACACACATTTAACTTAAATGAACACACACATGATTACACAGGCAGACAACAATCAATTCAAAATAGGAGACTAAACAATGGAAAGGGTGACACACTTCACCAGTCAAAATCAATAAAAATCAAACCTAATTTATGATGGCAATAAAACTTCAAGTACATGGTTTCCTGGGAGGATATTTGTTGCATTTTGTAAAAGGAAGTCTAAGGTTGTAAAAATTTTATAGCCAATGCTATTTTCGACTGCGAAGGGTTCAAAATAACCGGTCTCTCTGACAACGATTTTTTTATTCAAATTTAATACCTCTCAATGAAGTAAAATTTTTCTTTTAAAATAAATATGCATAACAATGGAAGAATGGTAATCGCATCTTAATCAAGGAAAATATTGATTCGAATCAACATTTCAAAGAAATTCTAGCCTGACTTCAACAATTATTTGATTTAACAACAGCATTTCGGCATACGTACGAGGATTAGTACTGTCGCCCATAACAATGATCTCCAAGACATAGAATTTTGCGACTAATGAATCAAAATTACAATCATTTGGGCTTAAAAAATTAAGGAATGATCTTTATGAATAAACTGGAACATTTTTACAAATCACCAGTCTCGGATAAAACCCCAAACGCTAAAATCAAACGTTCGTTAGATCGTTGATTAGGTTAGGTGTATAACAGAGCATAAAAAATGTGCTGTAATGACACCAACTTAAAACCAAACCACAAAAATTTATACAATTATCCACCACAGGATCTAATATCCGATATGCATTGAAAAACTTAATATGAGTTTTTCTATGAATTACATCGGAATGACAAAGTTAATATGAACTAATATGGTTGAGGGTATAAAAAGGCAATACATTCTATAGTTTGGACAAAAACGTAAATATTAATCGATAAGATGTTCCATAAAACGACGATCTAGCTGTTTTCGACTAAGTCTTACATCATGATCATAAGACGGTGCACGAACAAAAACATGTGTTAATTAAATGTTTCCTCTACGGCTAACCTCCTTTCTGGAGATTATGTTCAATAAAGTATCGAATACTGTTGAGGTAAATGATACACATTTAAATCCAACAGTTTCTCTAAGTGAGGACTTTGATGAATCGCTTTCTAGATAGCTTATTGTTGTAATGCTTCGCAAAACTGTATTTTTATTTCGACAACACCCGAATACTTCAACTGATGCTATTCGTCAGTACGTTACGATAAATTCCAAATTTAACTAGAGCCACGAGTTTAACAGAGAAAATAACATAGCTATGTTAGCTTAACAGAGCTACATAAAAATTGTTTTTTCCTTAATATTTTTGATTTTTAATTACTTATCGTATAAAAACGCTAACAAAATGCATTATATAATCATAATTAAATTACATTCCAAAGATTGTAAGGCAACATACACCCATTAACTCGTAGCACATTACTATGTGCCACGACAAGTTTACACAAAACTGCGCTTTCCAGGACAATTCTGCCGGCACAATATGGGTACCTACAGAAAGCATATGAGGTCTATTATCCATTGGCATTAAGAAAATTATGGGAAGGTCCGGCCAGTTCCGAGGAATTTGGTCATTTCTGGATAACTCCATTGGCAAATATGCCTTCCAGGACAATTCTGCCGGTACAATATGGATACCTACGGAAAGCTTATGAAGTCTACTATCCATTGTTATTAACAAAATTATAGGAAGGTCCGGCCAGTTCCGAGGTATATGGTCATTTCTGGAGGTATCCTTGGAACGGGATAACTCCATTGGCCAATATGCCTCCAGGACAATTCTGCCGGCACAATATGGGTACCTACGGAAAGCTTATGAAGTCTACTATCCATTGCTATTAACAAAATCATAGGAAGGTCCGCCCAGTTCCGAGGTATATGGTCATTTCTGGAGGTATCCTTGGAACGGGATAACTCCATTGGCCAATATGCCTTCCAGGACAATTCTGCCGGTACAATATGGATATCTACGGAAAGCTTTTGAAGCGTACTACTCATTGTCATGTTAAGCAGTGTAAGAGGGCGTGAGAGATTTCAAAGTATTTGGCCATGTCTTTTAATTTTTCTTTTAAAAAGAGTAGTTCCAATACAAAATGTAAATTCAGTTAGATTTTGTCCGAAAAATTGCTGTCAGCAAAGTGAGTTACTGCCAAACCCGTACGACGGTTAGGCTTCGACATCACACACACACACAGATTCTAAGGTATTTGGGCATTTCGGACGGATTTTTTTAAAAAGTATAAATTCAATACAAAATGTACGTACAGTCAGTTAGATTTTGACGGAACATTTAGGTCATTAGAGAAAAGTGATGCAAACAGCATTAAAAAGAATTAAATGCCTCTGTCCCGACCCGGAATCGAAGGCGGGCCGCAATAAATAAGGAAAGCAACCAATGCTGCTAAACAGTTACGCTACGGCGGGATTTGCACGCTCGGTGACTTAATGTCTACAACTATACAATTTAATGGATTCTCTGATGCGAGTTGTAAACATATATACATACATATTCAAACTTTGTTGAAATACCTAAAACAATATAATTTACAGTAACTGAGTATTTGTTAATGAAAAAATTAAAAGGTTTATTGTGGGCAATCTAACAAATCGCTCAAAATTCACATAAAATATCAACAATGTTTTAAAAAAACCAGGTCAGAAAAAAGTTCACGTCGTCTCCGGGATTCGAACCCGAACCACCAGATCCGAAAACACACCGCTTAGCCCACCGCGCTACTTACTGTGGTGAAAAGGGAGTGACAAATGTATGTTCTGAACTACATTATCAACAATCCATTGAAGATTCTCCTCTCACAATTGCAAATATTATGCAAACCTCTTAGAATCAGGAAAAACACATTTTTTTTTGCAAATAAGTTTATACATCTGACTCTTTCTCTTTGTTGGGACGTTAAGATAGATCAATGCAGAAAAGCTGTTATATAACTAACTTAAATGGAAATCGTGGTGAAAATGTAAGTTTTTCAACACTATCTATAAAAAACGTATTTGTTGATCTTAATAGACTATTGAAATAACTTCAAATTTGAACAGTGGTTAATAACATCAACGGAGAAGTTACTTCGTTTCAAAGCTCCATTGAGTGAAACATTAGGTCTGTCTGGCTTTTTTGACATATTATTTATAAAAAAGGCAGTAAGAATTATTATATGATAATAAAAAACAAAACGATTACTTACGTAAGAGTGTTTTAAAAATAGCTTTTAAAAGTTAATTTCAATAATTGCTTTCAATTTCTTTTTTAGTGAAGTAGAGCTAATATATAAAGAATAGTGTTGTGCATTCGTAATTTAAAAAATAATTGTTTAAAAACGTAAATTGCAGTGGAACCCATTTCACCAATATATTTTGAAGTGATAACACATTTTAAGGCATTGTATTATAAAACTATTTTATTAGATTACAAGCTACAATTACAAAATATATATCTACATCTAAAAAAAAAAAAATATATATATATATATATATATATATATATATATATATATATATATATATATATATATATATATATATATATTATATATATATATATATATATATATATATATATATATATATATATATATATATATATATATATATATATATATATATATATATATATAATAATATTATTAAATAATGCGTCCTTGATTGTACCTCAGTATGCAATGGGTTTTGAATTGTTATTAAATCTTTATTTATTATTATATTTTCTATATGTTGACAGACATATACCCCACAATTTACGGAATCTTCAAGTGTTTGTTGCCTGTGCTGTACTATGAGCGGTCTATATTGTTGTTGACTGGTGGCATTCACAAATGTAGTAATAAATGAATTCACGATATATGCGTTTTCCCGTAATGGGTTTACATACGAAAATGTATATATATATATATATATATATATATATTATATATATATATATATATATATATATATATATATATATATATATATACATATATATATATATATATATATATATATATATATATATATATATAAATAATATTATTAAATAATGCGTCCTTGATTGTACCTCAGTATGCAATGGGGTTTTGAATTGTTATTAAATCTTTATTTATTATTATATTTTCTATATGTTGACAGACATATACCCCACAATTTACGGAATCTTCAAGTGTTTGTTGCCTGTGCTGTACTATGAGCGGTCTATATTGTTGTTGACTGGTGGCATTCACAAATGTAGTAATAAATGAATTCACGATATATGCGTTTTCCCGTAATGGGTTTACATACGAAAATGTTTTTTGCTCTTCTTTTTTAATAAAGTGAAATGCCCAGGTTCGAAAACCGGTATGAATATATATTTAAATTTTTTTAGAACAAACTTAAGTTTCTCATCCAAATGTTTTTGCATAAAAATGCTTGCCTCTTCTTCACAAGTAAAACTGTAGCATAGTTTGTCCGAATGGGATATTAGGATTTCTACGTATATGTCTATGATATTCTCGTATAATTGGAAATTTTCAATTAGGTGCTTATACTCATGGAGATCTATTGTGGGTGGCAATCGACGTTTGACATTAATTTGTTTTCGTAGATTTTTGAACCTCAACACCACGTACCTTTTTGTGCAATCGTCACTTTTAAGACGAGCCAAAGCCGATACCTTTTGCATATAGATATCTTTTTTCAGATTTTGATTAGTTTTTTTCTGCGAAGCGTTGTCATTATCTTTTTTCGGATTGCAGATCTGTACATGTTTTTGTCACGATCATATCTTTGGTCACAGATTTTTTAGACCTTTTTGGTGAATGCCCCCATTTTTCTTCGCACATTTTTACTTTTTTATACACCGGTTCGTCAGATTTATTTTGATCTTGTTCTAAGACCTGTTCCGCTTCTATTAATCTTGCCTCAACGAAAGTTCTCGAGATTCTAACATACTCCGTAGGCCTTAGATTCCTATTAAAATTCAATGTAATATTTTTATTTAGATTGAAATAAGACTCTACAGAGCTGTTAGAAACTCGAGTGTTTTTCTTGTCGATAAAAGCACCCATTATATTGGACCATTAGGGAAGGTACGGAAAATATTTTTTTATTAAAATACCTACAAAAACTTCGGAAAAATATTCATTTTCAATTCCCTTATAGTTATAATCTACATTTATTTTTTCGAAAATATTCATTGAGTCCTTGTAAAAGGGGCTCTTTTTATACGCTGAATTAAGCGAAGGATCGTCTCCTAACATGGCTTCATACATGGATTTTGCTTCCAATTGCATCTCAAACTGTGAATCGAGTTTGATGTCTAAAACGATTCCGCTGTCAAATTTCTTTAAAAATTCCATAGACTTTTCTACATATTCTGTTCTTTTTGGATTTGATAAAACAATTAGAAAATGTTCGACCCAGTGCAGGAAAGTATTGTATGTGCTTATATTCAAGCATTTCCAAACTTGCAACTTTATAAATTTGCATATATCCGTAGACTTGAATACGGATTTGAGATCTTTTTCACACATTCGAATAAAGTGCGCGCAACAAATTTGTAAAATTACAATTTTTTGTTTTTCATTGTTTGTACAACAATGATAAAATTGCGTTATATAACTTTCTAAAGTGCTGCTATTTACTGCCTTAGTGACTGCATTCATCAGTACAATGCTCCAGTCTGTACAAATGCGCTTCGCAATTGGCCACCGAATGCCCTCAACGTTGCAAAATGTTTCAATAGCCAAAAGAAAATTTGTCACGTTATTGGCGTAGTAACTCGTTAAAAAAAGCTTCGGAGACTGGTAGAATTGCGCCTTGTTCCTCTTGTTCGCTATAGAAACGAACTACCAATGTATATAAAAATACTCTTTTTGAGTTTGGGTCATATTTTTTACAACACTACCAGTGCTGTCAAAGAATAGAGTGTCATGACTCATATTTAAAGTTAAATTTTTATTCATATGATTCCAGTTCTTATCTGCGTACATTTTACACAAATCAATGTATGTGTCTGCATCCCTATCTAATGCGCATCTCCTCATGCTTAATTTTCCTCGCAACATTTCTGGATGGAACATCCTGATCATTGCCTAAGACCCTCAATTCTTTTGACTGCTCAACAAGTTTCTTATCCCTAAAGCTTGCGGGCTTAATATGTTTTATTTCCAGTTTCGCTATCTTTCTTCTAATTGCCCGTATTTGGTGGCGTTTTTAATTCCTCTGGGACGAAATACTTCAGAAGAAGTACTATACGCATATACTGACATCTTATTTGATTGTAAAAATACACGAAATTTGTAGCTACCACAACCATACTCATAGAATTTTCACCTCGCATATAGAATTAAAATATTTTCTTTCTTTTAAATTTATGAGAACAAAAATTAATTTGACATATATTATTCACATATTCAAATTTTACTATAATAATGTCTTCAAACATTTTCAACGGAAATGAAACCGTTTTTTTATATTTTTAAAAAATACATCTTCTTCTTCGCTAAATATGATATTGACATCTTGTTTTATATAAACATTCCGAACTTTTTTTTATCTTCATTGCTGGTACAAACTTTACATATTTATTTGGTTTTTTGCTCATTCTAATTTTGTTCTTGTTTACAATCATATATATATGGAAAATATAATAATAAATAAAGATTTAATAACAATTGAAAACCCCATTGCATACTGAGGTACCATCAAGGACGCATTATTTAATAATTCAGATGACATGCCTAACGTTTGCTTTCACTGCGGAATGGACCACTACCATATATATGTATATATATATATATATATATATATATATATATATATATATATATATATATATATATATATATATATATATATATATATATATATATATATATATATATATATATATATATATATATATATATATATATATATATATATATATATATATATATCTACAAATAAGCAAAGGCTACAGTCCTGCGGGGCCGACCATGTTATACCCTACAACACTTCAATATGTTAGAAGCTCCCTTATGCCCAAATCCATTTTGGAAGGTTTTGCTTTTGAATTTATGTCACGGAGCACTGCCCAGATATTACACTTAGCATTTTGACCTGGGACATTTTCCCAATATTTACACACTCCGTCGTGGTGTTCGTTTTTGTGGTCATCCAAAATGCCAGAATTCTACCCTGTGCCTAACTATGTTCTCAGGCGTGTAGATTGGCTTCAATTGTGCCATCAGGACATTTTTTCTGTTTCTGGTTCATTGGAACCACTAAATATTTTTCAATCATCTCCAAAAGCAAGACGCCCATCTGTATCTCTAACTTTAGACTCATGTATATGATTTGCTTATCTACGATATTTGGCAATATTCGTCAACGAAATCAGCATAAACAAGTAAGCAAAGGCTATAGTCGTGCGGGGCCGACCATGAGATACCCTACAACACTACAATATGTTAGAAGCCCCCTTATGTCCGAATCTCTTTTGGAATATTTCGCTTTTGAAATTATGTCATGGAGCACTGCCCAGATATTACCCTTAGCGTTTTGACCAGGCATATTTGCCTAATATTTATGCACTCCATCGTACTGTTGTTTGTTATGGTCCATTTTACAGCTACATATACCAATGGTTATCCAAAATGCTAGAATTCTTCCCTGTACTTAACTCTCTTCAATTGTGTGAGCAGGAAATTTGTTCTGTTTTTTATTTTTTTTTATTTGAACTCCTAAATATTTTGCGATCAACTCCAAAAAAAAGAGGCTGTATATACCAAATTTAAACTCATCTATATGATTTGCTTGTCTACGATATTTGGCTTTATTCATCAACGAAATCAGCATAAAAAAGCCAGAAGTTCACATTTTGTATATTACGGATATCGCGTGTAAGTAATGTTGGTATGTCCTGAACTCCAACTTCATGCGAGATTTCCCTTGGATCCAATTTGTTAATTTTTTAACGGCTGCAAAATAAGGAAAAAAATTAGTTGTTGGTCCATTTCAACCTCTAAATATATTACGGACATCTTTGAAAACAATATTCCTAGCCATTCTGAGCCTAACCCTACCCTCTTTCGTGAGGATAATTGCAATCTGTATATAATAGCCCCAACCTGTGTTATAAAATGAGAAAAATATTACAAAATATACACTTCAATATTTTAAGTCAAAATGAAAAAATCGCATACGATAAAAAATATGAAAAAGTAAAAAAGCTGTAAGTTAGGCCGGGTCGAACTTTTAATACCCTCCACCATTTGGTACAAATTTGACAATTTCCAAAAAAAAGTGGACCTGCATAGGCAACTTTTGCCATAAGTTATTACAATATTTAAATGAGAAACTTGAAGAAAAATCTGTTTATAATGTAGCTCAAATCATCAAAACACCGAATATACGGGGTACCGTTATATGGGGGCTATATGAAGACGTGGACCTGCACAGACAATTTTCTGGCATGGGCTGAAGTATCCATTACGAACTTCACATGCGAAATTTGAAACAATCCCGGTAAATAATGTCGCTAAAATCATCAAAATACCAAATATCGGGGGTACGGTATATGGGGGCTATACGAAGATGTGGACCTACATGGCCCATTTTCTGTTTTATGCTGCAGCATCTATTACGAACTTCAAATGCCAACTTTGAAACGATTCCGGTAAATAATGTCGCTAAAATCATCAAAATACCGAATATCGGGGGTATGGTATATGGGGGCTATACGAAGATGTGGACCTACATGGCCCATTTTCTGTTTTATGCTGCAGTATCTATTACGAACTTCACAGACCAAATTTGGAACGATTCCGTTAAATAATGTCGCTAAAATCATCAAAATACCGAATATCGGGGGGTACCGTTATATGGGGGCTACACGAAGACGTGGACCTACACAGATTATTTTCTATCTTAGGCTGTAGTATCTATTACGAACTTCAAATGCCAATTTGAAACAATTCCGGTGAATAATGTCGCTAAAATCATCAAAATACCGAATATCGCGTATACCGTTATATGGGGGCTATATGATAACTACAGGGCCCATTTACTTAACATGCCTACTGGCAAAATATACATGTGTGCAAAATTTTAGCCTTCTATCTCAATTTGTTCGAAAGATAGCGTGATTACAACAGACAGACAGAAAGACGGACATTGCTAAATCGTCTTAGAATTTTACGCTGATCAAGAATATATATACTTTGTTGGATCTAACATGAGTATTTCGAGGATTTACAGATGGAATGACAAAATTAATATACCCTCCATAGTATGGTGGATTGTATAAAAAATAAAAAATGTCATAAAATACTACAAAATCTATATTAACATAAACGCGGCATTGATGCATGCATATCTAAATTTTTATGAAAAGCTCAATTTGGCCTTAAAAACGAAATGTAAAAAGATTGGTGGATCAAGGACCTGTCTGGTTTACACATGCAATACGTAATGCTAAAAGAACGCTTTTTAAATCTTCAAGGAATCTAACGGTGTTGTAAATTATTCAAAATATTCCATGGCAATATATTGACATTAACGTAAAATTCCACATGTTTTTCTCAGCATTTTTTTCCAAATAAGACATATTTTTTAGACGATCTTAAGAACAATGTCAAATTTATAAGCTACAAAAGGGATTTCAAAAATGTCCCTCCAGCATAAAACTCGGTAGTAGAGTCTTCTGACAATCTTGAAATTGTAATTTTATTTGCCGACTTTCTTCAGTCATGACACATCTATTTCTCCTTGCGATATTCATACAACAAAATTAAATCACTTTTGCTGAAGATGTCTTAACGAGTTTAAGGACATTACGATCCTAACTTGTCCCAGGCTCTGACGGTGTTTTAAACAACATTTTAAAATCTGTGCTAGAGAACTATACCAACTTTTGACAAAAATATTTAATGTTTACATGAATATAGCTGTTTTCCAAGCTTTTGGGGATCGAGTTTGGATATTTTTTACATAAATCGGGCAAAAGAATTTTCATTGATATTTATGGATGTGATGCTAAGCTAGCACCATTCCTAAACTTTTCGAAATTTTATTTTCAGGGCGGTAAAATAAAGCCCTTATTTTTGATGCGGCAATAAAACGAAACCTTTTCCGGAAATAAAGTTCCAAACAAAGCATATTACGTGGGTCTTAATTGGAACGGTTTAAGACAACATTAGCGTTTCTCGGGAATAAAAACCCTCTTTTATTAAATGTGCGGAATATCTTTGCTTTATCTTATCTAGGGTGGCAACAGAAGGTGCACCGAAAAATTTTAGTCGATTTGCAAGTACAAGGAGCCCCCCAATTCGACAATGTCAGCACACTTTTAGGCATGACTTGTCATTACAGATGCTTCATCAGAGACACTGCTTTAATGGCAAAACCTCTGACTTAAATTTTAAAAGAGGAGAATAATAAGTGCCTCTCAATTAAGGAAAACAAGGAAGAGATTGAGTCGAATTAACATTTCGAAAGTTGAAGTAAATTCTTACCTCCGAAGATGTCTTACTATTGTACTAGGCATACGGACCAGGAGCAGTATTGTCCCAGGGTGGTAAGCCCATAACAATGATCTCTAGGACATACAATTTTGGGACTAATTAATCCGAATTAGAATCATTGGGACTTAAAGAAAATTGAGGAATGATCTTTACGAACAAACTGGAACATATTTACAAATCAGCAAAATATAGTAATTAGGTCTCGCAATAGTTTTAAGGAATTGATTAGGTTAGGTAGATAACAGAGCCTTAATGAAGTGGTTTAATGACACCAAAACCAAAACACATAAATCTATAAAATTATCCTCCACAGGAGCTAAAACCTGTTGTGATTTGTAAAGTTTAACATGAGTTTTTCAATGGGTTGCAAACGGGATGGCAGAGATAATAAACACTCTATAGCATGGTGGATGGTATAAAAAAGCAAAACAAATTATAATTTAGACCAACAAACTAGAGAGACAGAGTCGATTTGTTCTAATACCCTGTTCACACAGAAGTTGCGTTTCCATAGACAAATATTGTAGACAAGGAAAACAAGTATATAATCCCATTGATCTGTGGGAACGTTACAGGAGTACATTGATAAAATGCACCTATTAATTCTCCGCCAGATCTCTTTAAGACAAATGCAGTTTCTTTTACAAGAATAAGAAGACTGCACAACGACTATAGTTCATGATGAACCAATATTCGAATATTGTGGTATTCATTATTTTATGATTTTCAGGAGACAACGAATACACAGTTAGTTAAAGGAAACTGTGAAACGATTTTCCTAGCTTGTCCAGCACTTTTATTCAGCAAATAGAGCAGTCATTTAATATCACTTAACCGAGTATTATTTATGTGTGTACCGCTAAAGAAGTTGGGAAAGCAAGGCCAAGAAGAAAAATCTACCCCAAAATCATTAACATCAAAAGAGACTGAACCGATTGGTCATTCATCCACATTTTTATTAAATTTTTTTGTTATGCGCCAATTTCGTGGACATTGTACTGGACTGGATGTTAAAAGAAGCAGTAAATATATTCTTTTTTAACATTTTCCAAATTTTCTAAGTTTAAAGATTGCCATAGTTGCATCAAATTCTATCAGAGGTTTTAAATGAAAGTTTTTAGTAGAAAAATAAAAAATATCAATTTAATTTTTATTTATTTAACTGGACAAACTATATATATGGGGGGCAAACCAAATGCAACAAATAGAAAAATTATTACACAACAGGGGTTTGGAATTAAATATAAAAAGCAGAACCATGCTTTGTTAATAAACAGTAAATGGGGCCAACATGAAGTAAGGCGTCGCTGGCACTATTCGCCAGTCGTTGAATTCGGTCGATATTGAAAATTTCAACGATGTTAATCATTTACATGTAATTAGGCGTTAAGCCAATAATTTGCATTACAAATTAAACAGTTAATATAATCGCTGATGAGAATCAGCGTTAAATCTGATCGATCTTAAGAGTTCTACTATCGCGCTGATACAGCTCTGCTATGATCGGGAACCCGATTTCACATAAGAAAACAATGTACTCCGTTGATGGTATACCGACATTTCAATATGGATGAGTTTCCTAAGGACTTTAGATACGAACGGTTTTATAACAATGTTTAGAAAATCGATGTTTCATTTCTGGACTGTAACAACTTTTGAGTGTTGAGAGTTGAAGTAGGTGGGTAAAATAAGATAGCGGAAATGGAAGTAAAAAACGCACTAAATTTGGGTCAAAAAAAATAGCAAAAATACCTGAAAACACTTAAATCAATTTGAATAATTAAAAATGTTTATAAACAAGTTATAAAAGCATTCATTTCGGCCGGGCCAAACTTTTAATACTCTCCACCTAAGGCCAAAGAAACATTAGAACCCATTGTGTCTCACAAATTCCAATGTTTAGACATATTCGTGGAAAAATGTCGCAAAATCATCAAAATATTGATGACCAACAAATACCAATTTTTATACATATTCGTGGCAAAAATGGGGCAAAAATCATCAAAGTACCGAATATGTGGAGGTACCGTTATATGGGAGCTATACCACACCGTGGACCTATACATACAATGTTTCGCCACCGCAGACAGAACTCATTATGACCAATAAATATAAATTTTTAGATAAATTCGTGAAAAAATGTGACAAACACCATCAAAATACCGCATATCGGGAGTTACCGTTATATGGGGGCTATACCAAATCGTAGATCTTTACATGCAATGTTTTGCCACCGGAGCTAGAACCCATTATGACCACCAAGTACCAATTTTTAGACAAATCCGTGGAAAAATGTGGCAAAAATCATCAAAATACCGAATATGTGGAGGTACCGTTATATGGGAGCTATACCAAACCGCGGACCTATACAAACAATGTTTCGCCACCGCAGCTAGAAACCATTATGTTCAACAAATACCAATTTTTGGATAAATCCGTGAGAAAATGTGACAAAAATCATCAAAATACCGCATATCGGGAGGTACCGTTGTATTGGGGCTATACCAAATCGTACACCCATACATGCAATGGTTATGGGGCCTATATTATATGCTATACTTATTCTGCTAAATTTTGACGCTCTACGTCAAATAATGTGATAATGTCGTGATTTCAACAGACAGACGGAGATCATTACATCGGCTTAGAATTTTATGCTGATTATGAATATATAAACATACTTTATGGGGTCTTCGACGAATATTTAAGGATATTGCAAACGGAATGACAAAGTTAATATACCCTCCTTTCCAAGATGGAGGGTATGGTATAACAATAACAATAGTGAGGAAAAAAAACAATAACATAATCAGCATAAAATTCTAAGTCGATTTAACGATGTCCGTCTGTCTGTCTGTTGAAATCACGATACAGCCTACATTATTTTACGTAGAGCGCCAAAATTTAGCAGAGCAATTTGTATTTTGTCTAGGATGGTTGATATTGAACCCGATATTCGGCATTTTAATGGTTCTTGCCACATTTCTTCTAATGTTTCTGTTTTTAGGCTTGCCTTTTTTGCCTGTTTAAATTATAAGATATATATTTTTTGTTTCAGTTTGAGTTCTGTCTTTTATTTAGATTTTTGGGGTAGTGCAATTTAGTTTAAGTAGTATTATTTTGTATAATTTATATTTGGGTTTTAATTCACAAAGTTTTATTTTAATAGATTTTAAGTTTTAAATTAAATAGTTTTAATTCATTAGTTTGTAAATTTCAGCATATAAGTTATATAGTTTCACAATTTATTTTTCACTTTTTAATATTAACAATGTTCTTGGTTTTTTTGTAGTGTTGATTAAATGTTCACTGTTTTTTTGTAAAATTACAAGATTATTAGGTTTTGTTTTGTTCACTAACACTTGTCACACGGGCGGGAACTTGTCTTCGCGATGGTAATTACATGAGAACTAATTATTGTCCAATTTGCATCGTCACATCAAACCTGTTTTGGCTGTTGACGATGCTTAGTTATTGAAATTCAGCATTGGAATTTACCGGTGGCTGCATAAATGTATGTGTGTATGTGTATGTGTTTACATTATTTACATCATTTCGTTATGATGCCATTTATGCGGCCGCCGGTAAATATCCAGCCAACAGTGTTGGACAAAATTATAGCAATTTTATGAACATTTTCTGGGCCCCGAATGACAAGTGTAAGTATTAATTTCTAATATACCATAAGGATCCTCGGTTGTCAGTTCCTCGGCATGTTCTTGATTGGCCCAGCAAACACGTAGCCCAGTTCTGTGTTGTTGGCCAGGACATCTCCAATTCCAGCTGCTGTACACCCATCTTTCCTTATGGCGGAGTACGTGTCCGCTCCCAGTTCCACATCGATCGGACTATTTCCTCTGGGATCCGGGTCAGCAAGAGCATAGTTCGTAAAACATCTCGTGGGGTCTTCTAATATCGGGTCTGAGTAAATCCGTCTGGGGAGGTCTTCAATTATTAAAGCATTTACCTTCAGACTCCAATCAGAGTTTGTGCGGCGGGGCGAAACGGTGGAGGTGGTGAATCGCTCCCCTTTGTAGCTCCGCGACTGCAGACCCAAGCGACGGAACGCGGCATACGAAATCTTAGACATCGTCGCCGATTGGCTAATAATGGCTCGCAGCATACTAAACCCCTCCATGCCCTCGGCCGTTATGCGTACCATCGCTGTTGGTACAAAAACCAAATCCCATGCGAAGGCTGGGGTGGTGACGGATTCTATGTTGAGGGATACGTCGTCCAATTGAGACGCCCCGTGCAAAAGTGTATGGTACCGGTCGTTGCATCTCCGGCAACCAGTTAAAGACGGGCAGTCGGGGGCCAAATGACTTCTCGCCAGGCAATTTCGGCAATACCCCCGACGCTCCACGGTCTCATACCGCTGGAAGGGCGTCTGTCTGCGGAACCTCTCACAGGCACTGAGGGCATGGTCATCTTGGCAGAGCCCACATGAATATTGCCAGTAGCTTGGTCTTTCTTGGCGTTGGCGGGGTCTTGCATCGGATCGACTTCGTTGACGTCTTTCAGGGGATGTGGAACTGGGACGATGGATTGGCCGTATGGGTCGATTGGCGCTTCTTGCTGTGGGACGGGCAGGTGAATCTGGGCTACGGTTGCGATCGTCCAGACGGTAGTCCTGGTTGGGCAAGTAAGCGGCCATATCTGAAAAGAAATTAAGGCGAGTACTAAATTCTTTTTTGAGTGAGAATCCGACTGGTCAGTCGGAAAACAATTTGACAATTTTTGTAATGGGTCTGCTAATGTTGCCACTTGATGTCCGTATGTCTACAACCCTTGTATTTTGATCACTACCTGGATACGTTTTTTCGATACGACCTAACTTCCATTCATGCGGAGCCAATCTATCATCTTTTACGACAACTAAATCTCTTTCTTTGATATTCTCTTTTTCATATTTCCATTTAGTTCTTCTGTGAAGTTCGTGAAGATATTCTAACTTCCATCTGTTACAAAAATATTGCGAAATAACTTTAAGTTTTTTCCAACGATTGACTAAGCTTAAATCTGTATCTGAAATGTCTGGTTCAGCTGGGGTAAGAATAGGTGTTCCTATTAAGAAATGACCAGGTGTCAACGGGGAAAGGTCGTTTGGGTCGTCGCTAGCAGGACTTAAGGGTCGTGAGTTGAGACAGCCTTCAATTCCTGATAAAATTGTTGTAAATTCTTCAAAGGTAAAATTCATTTTTGGGATACTTTTTCTCAAATGAATTTTAAATGATTTGACGCCAGCTTCTCACAAGCCGCCCATGTGCGGAGCACCAGGAGGAATAAATTTCCAAGTAAGATTTTGAGTGAAATTATTTTGAATTGTGCTATTTTGAATACTTTTCATGAAAGCTAATCTATCTCGCTTTAATAGATCAACCGCTCCTACAAAATTGGTTCCGTTGTCGGAAAATATACAAGACAGACAACCTCGCCGACTTATGAATCTGGAGAAAGCGGCGAGAAAGGCATATGTAGATAAATCGCTAGCTGGTTCTAAATGTATAGCCTTGGTGGCGAAGCAGACGAACAGGCAAACATAGCCTTTTGTAATAAAGCAAGCCCTTCCTGAATAACTTTTAATGTTAAAGGGTCCTGCAAAATCTACCCCTGTGTTTGTAAAGGGTCGAGAAAGAAAAGTGCGTTCGGGTGGTAGCGAAGCCATTATTTGAGTTTGGGTTTGTTTTTTTGTGAATTAAGCAGATTCGACATTTTCGTATGGTTTGTTTGATAAGCGACTTGAGTCCAAATATCCAGAATTCGGACCTTAATAACGGGTCATTAATTGATTACCCCCGTGTAAAGTAACCTTATGAGTGAATTCGACTAATAATTTGCTAAGTTTTGCGCCATGTGGTAATATTATTGGGTGACGTTCGCTATAGGTAAGGGCTGACGATTGTACCAATCGGCCATTTGCTCTAATAATACCCTTTGAGTCTGTAAACGGGTTGAGTGTCAACAGAGGACTTGAAGGAGAAATTTGAGTCTTTTTCATAAGTGAGTTGTATTCGTCTGCATATACGAATTTCTGGGTACGAATTATGCAAGATCGTTTTCCATCTTGGATTTCATCTGAAGTAAGGTCTTTTGATGAGGCGCGAAGGTGTTGCCTATTTGTTCCAGTATTTTTCCAGAGTCTTAGGGCATATGCGTATGATCGATAAATTTTAGATAAAGAGGAGAAATTTTTTAAAGGGTCTTCCTTTTCCGCGAAAAGGGTCATGACTTTTGCCGTTTTGGCTTCCAAATTTGTGTCATTTGGGATTTCATATGATGGCCAACGGTCTTTTGGCATTCTGAGCCATTGAGGACCCTGCCACCAGAGATCACTAGTCTTTAGCTCTGCAGGCGAACATCCACGGCTCGCAATATCAGCTGGATTATTTTCCGAATCAACATGTCTCCAATTTTTTTGTCCAACATTATCAGCAATTTCCGAGACTCTATTTCCAACAAATGTGTTGCAATGACAAGGAGTATTTTTTAACCATGCTAAGACGATGGTAGGGTCTGTCCAAAATTGTGTCGAATATTTTGATATTTGTAGACTATTTACAATGGATTTAGCTAATTTTGATAGTAATACTGCCCCCATAACTCGAGTCTGGGTATTGATAATTTTTTAATTGGAGCGACACGAGTCTTTGCTGCTAGCAAGAATGTATGTGTGGTATGGTCAGTATTTTCCACCCGAATATAAAGAGTGGCTCCATAAGCGCTTTCTGATGCGTCACAAAATCCATGAATCTCTTCTTCTAGCGTGTATTGAATCCATCGAGGAACTCTGAGATATTCAATATCTTTGCTATTTTTGACAAAATTGTTCCAGTTCATTTGTGTTATTGGCTTTAATTGATCATCCCAGGCAATTTTGTCTAGCCAGATTTGTTGCATTATTAACTTCGCTACTTCGACCACCGGTGCCAGCCATCCACATGGGTCAAACAATTTGGCTATCGTTGATAAAACTTCTCGTTTTGAAGATACATTTTTATTTTCCATTGAGGGTCGTGTGAAAGAAAAATAATCGCCTGAGATATTCCATCGAATTCCAAGGGTCTTAGTTGAAGCATCTTCGGAAATATCTAGCCAATTGAGTGGTAGCAAATGTTCATGTGGAATATCTTGTATTATTTTGCGATCATTTGATGCCCATTTCATTAGTGTAAAACCGGCAGAGTCTAAAGCGGCAGTTAATTCCTTTCGGGCTTTTATTGATTCATCTTCAGTGTGACCGCCAGCTAATACATCATCAACATACAAATTGTTCAAAATTATATTTGCGGCTCTAGGGTATGATTCTTTTACATCTTCTGCTAGTTTAAGAAGAGTTCTCAATGCTAAATATGGTGCGCAGTTAACTCCAAATGTAACTGTTAGCAGCTCATAATCTTCTACTAGGTTTTCCGGAGACTTTCTAAAGAGAATTTTTTGATATTTTGTTTGATTCGAATCCAAAAGTATTTGGCGATACATCTTTGTAATATCGGCGTTAAAAGCATACTTAAAAAATCTCCATTTTAGAATTTGTAGTACCAAATCTTGTTGTAAAATGGGTCCCGGAAACAATATGTCATTGAGACTTGTTTTGTTTGATGATGGGCAAGAAGCATTGAAGACGACTATTAACTTTGTCGTTAATCGATCTGGCTTAATTACTGCATGATGTGGTAGATAATAATTTGGCATTTTATTGATTGCATTCGGATTGACTTTCCACATATGACCAAGTTCTAAGTATTCAAGTATTGAAGCATCATATTGTTCTTTGATCTCTGGTGTTTTCATAAGTTTTTTCTCCATTCTGTAGAATTGAGCTAGGGCGATGTTTCGGGAATTCCCCAATTCTTCGCATTTTTTGAATGGGAGAGTCACCACATATCTTCCATCCTTGTTCCGTATTGTTGTTTCAATGAAGTTTTGTTCACAAAATTGGTCTTCTTCTGACCGTAAAACTTTTTTAGGGGTCTCTTCCAGCTCCCAAAAACGTGTAAGTACTTTCTCTATTGAAGTTGTATTTAGAAGTGATATTTGTTTTCGTTGAAGGATGCTTCCTGGTATGGGTCCTCCAACTAACCATCCTGATTTGGTTTTTTGTGTTAAAGTTGATCCAAATGTTTTCATTGGAGTTCCAATTGTGAATATTAATGGTCCTATGTCCATCAGCCAGTTCTAATGCTGTTACATCTCGAAGTTGTGATTCATCTAAGTTTTGTGGTGGTAGATTTGAAGGTAAGTTCTTTAAAACTGGAGCCCAGACTTCCAGTTCCAAGCTAGGGTCGTATTTGGATCTCATAGTGAACAAGCAAGATTTCGTGGAAGTCTCAGAAACAAATTGACTTAAGCCAGTGACATGAACTAAGTTGTTCCGTGTAGGTAACTTCAAAAAGTTTTTCATCTTTTCCGAAATAAAGGTGGATTGTGATCCAGAGTCTATTAGAGCTCGGGCATCGTAAAGTTGTCCTTTGGTTTCAATTTGTACTATTGCTGTGAAGAGTAGTGTTCCTCCAGATTGTCGCTCACAAATTTGCTTATCTTGGAGGGTCAAAGTAGTAATAGTAGTTTGTTCTAGGTTTGAAGTGGACTGTATTTGATTTGTAAGAGCAGCAGCACTAGTACTAGGTCGTGCTTCCACTCGAGCTAGGTATGAGTTGGTTGTTTGGGTTTCCGTTCCCTTGTTTAACAAAGTATTGTGTTTCATAGTACAAATACGGCAGCCAAAGCGACTTTTGCAATCCTTTACTCCGTGATTTGATGACAAGCAATTGTAGCATAAGTGTGAAGTTTTCACGATGTGAATTCTGTCATTCACACTCTTTTTCAAAAATTCGCTGCAATCTCTTATGAAATGATTTGATTTGCAGACTTGATAAGTTTGAGTATTTTTCGGCTTATTTTGTTGAGGCAATATTGCATTAGTAGGTCTTCCTCCAAAGTTGTTTGTATTTTTTGAGACATTTGTTTGAAATGTTTTCAAAAGTCTAGGCGTGTGATTGCTATTTGGTTTTTGTTGAGCAAATTTCGATGTAGAGGGCTTTATATTTCCAACTGATTCCAAAGTTATGAATTTGTTTGTTAAGAAAGCGTCAAACTGTTTCCATTTTGGAATTTGTTTGCAATCGCTTAATGAGTTCTCGAATTCTTCTAAAAAGCCTCTAGGTAATTTTGTTGAACAAATGTATATTAAAATCGGATCCCATCCTTTAACATCGAGATCAAGCATCCCCAGTATCTGAATGCTGCTATTAACAGTGCGTTGTAGTTTTTGTATAGTGTGACTTGATTCAGTAGAAACTCCAGGTAGATTAAAAAGTGTCTTGATTTCTTCATTAATTTGCATCCGTTTATTCTCGTAACGATCTGTTAGATTTTTCCATGCTAATGTAAATCCGTCATTAGTTAGTGGGACATGTGAAATAATTTCTCTAGCTTCTCCTGCTGTCTTTTGCGTTAAATGGAATAATTTTTCGACATTGCTTAATTTTGAGTTATTTATATAAATTGCTGAAAATAGATCTCTGAAGGTAGGCCATTCCCTATAACCACCTTTAAATGTGTCTGTATCGCATGGAGGTAGCCGCGATACGTTAGTAAAATCCATTTCCCTTCCTTGTTGTGACATCTCTGACTCTCTTTTCATTTTTTCTTGTGTCTTTTCATCCAAAAGGTTTTGAATTTGTCCATTTATTGAACTCAGCGCTTTCTTGTACGACCCCATGGTATCCATATAGTGCTTCCTCAGTTTATTTTTTATCGATCGGCTTTCCTTCCTCTTCTGGAACATAATCCCGGCAGTCTATGTATGCTCTTTTGACCTGGTCCCATGCAGAGTCCAACTCCATTCGTGTTGTTTCCAATGAATGTACCGTGTCATCAGGTTTGGTTATTGAAAAAATTGAAATATAATCCAGAAGATCGTTGACGCAATTTGTAAATTTATCGCTTAAAGTTTTATCCATTTTGAAAGCTGAGCGTTAACCTTTACGAAATTTTTGTTTTGTTACAAAAAGAAAAGTTGCCCAACGAAAAGGACTAACTTGGTTTAGAATTTAAACTTTTATCCACATTTTTATTTTTAAAATGAGGATAAGTTTCTCTCTCCAATTTTTGTCGACGAAAACGATCTTATCTTATTGGTTTGAGTCAAATAATATTTCGTTTCCTTTCAAGAATTTCAAATTTTTTGAAAAATTTCAAAAATTTGCTTTTTATTTGTCGCCGGACTGATTTGATTAAAAATGTTTGTTGGGTTGCCAGAAGGAGTCAACTTTTAGCCAAAATGAGCAAAAAGGAAAATAAAATCTTTTAAAGTCCACTTACAGGAGGATTTTATTTTTGCAAATCGACAAATAATCAAAGGTTTTAAAACAAAAGTGTGTAAACGAGAATTGCAAAGGCAGAAATTACCAGAGATGTTCTGCTGCCATAAACTATTTTTTCCAAAAAAAAAACGAGAGTCTAGATTGATAGTCAAAGAGAAGTTTTATGTTCCAAAAAGTTTCAGAAAATCCAAAAAAAAAAAAAATTTCAACGAAAGAAAAAAGGTGTGTTGGGTTGTCGAACAAAAGTTTCAAAATTTTTACTTAAAATCGCTTAATATCCTATGACAGGAGGATTTTATTTTATAAAAGCCAATAACTTTGATTATTGCTGTGAAAATTTGTCTGATTCAACAAATTTTCTAAATTCGCCAAATTTTTCGATAAAATTTGCAACGAGAATTAGAGAAAATTATGTATGTATAAATCCAAATATTTCAGCAGAAATATTTCAAACGAATAATTTGGGTCAAAAATCCAAAAATTTGAGCAAAAATATTTGATTTGGGTCAAGGTCCAAATATTTCAGCAGAAAATTTTATGTCCCAGCTTAATATTTCAAAAGAAAATAATTTGGGTCAAAATCCAAATATTTTCAGCAAAGAATTCAAGAAAGTGTAAAAAAATGTCAATGAAGAAATTTTTTTCCCAAAAAGTAGTCTTGTTATGTGTCACAAAATCAAAAGACATATACCAGCAAAATATTTCTGCGAAAAATGCAAGAAATTAATTTTGGGTCACAGCTCCTTTAAGCTCCTTAGAGCAATAGATATTGTGCTAAATGGGAAAAAGGTTAAAATTAGCATAAAAATAAAAATTGTAAATATATGGGATCGATTTTATGTCTGTCCACCAGACTCCGATATAAAATTTGTTCTCCAAATTTTCAAAAAAATTTGTAGTTTAAGTTTCAAATGTATGTCTGTCCACCAGACGCTTGCTTGTTTGCCAATTTTTTCTCCAAGAATTTCAAAAAAATTTAGGTTATTTTTCGTCTGTCCACCAGACGCTTGCTTGATTTCCAAATTTTTAACAAAAATTCTAGGTTATTTTTCGTCGGTCCACCAGACACTATTTTTTTTAACAGGTTTTATTTACTGGTTTATGTATTCGGGTGACGCCAAATTTTTCCAAAAAATATGGCGACTATATATTGCAAGTGACGCTTTGTTTCCAAAAAATTGCATATAGTTTTTGCAATATGGCGTTTATATGTTTGCCAAGTTTAGTGACGCCAATTTTCCAAAATTAAAAGCTTATGTATTTGTGTCAATATGTCGCTAATGTATTCACCTGAACTCCACGTTCAGAAAATTCCAAAATTTTTAGTATATATATATTTGTATATGGCTGAAAATTCCCGCTATTTTCGAAAAAATATGTGTCTGTCTGTTTTTTCTCGGGTCAAAAGCCAAATGTCCGTCCACAAAAATGGCTCCAAATGGAAAATTTTCCTTCACAGTGTCTGAGTGGGCAACTAGCAGCTTTGAATATGGGTCAAAGTGTTATTGCAAATTATGGGAATATGCGGGTCAATGCAAATATTGAAGATTTGCCTGCTCCCGAAATGGCCTTTTGTGTCAAGAAAGAAATTTCAACGAGTACTCACTTTGGGTTTTTTCCGGGTCTCGATGTTGTACCTTGTTTGTTGTTGTTGTGCTGCGTGTGTCCGTCCTACTGCTGGCTCCAAAATTCTCCGTGTTGTGGTTGTTTTTGTGTCACTGTAAATTGTCTCTTGGATATCACTATTTAACGTCTCTTCTGTAACACTGTGTATTGTCTTTTTTTTTTTTTTTTTGTATAAAAAACTTTTTCAACTTTTTATTAATTTTTTAAATTTTATATTTTTTAAAATTGAAGAAAAAACTTAATTTTTCTAAAACTTTAAAAATTTTATTTTTTTGTAGCACTGTGTAACTTCACTTTTTGTTGCATTGTGTACTGTCTATTTTTTTGTAAATTTTTGTAATTTTTTTTCCAATTTTTTTTTTCAATACTTTTTTAACTTTGCACTTATTTTTGAACCCCACTGTATTTTTTTTTTCTATTTCACTGTTCTTGTGTCTGTCCGTCCACTCACAAATTGTTCTTTGTTGTTTTTAATAATTTAAAAAACTTTCACTTTTTTATCCGGCACTGAAGGATCAAATGTTTTTAGGCTTACCTTTTTTGCCTGTTTAAATTATAAGAGATAAATTTTTTGTTTCAGTTTTAGTTCAGTCTTTTATTTAGATTTTTGGGGTAGTGCAATTTAGTTTAAGTAGTATTATTTTGTATAATTTAAATTTGGGTTTTAATTCACAAAGTTTTATTTTAATAGATGTTAAGTTTTAAATTAAATAGTTTTAATTCATTAGTTTGTAAGTTTTAGCATATAAGTTATATAGTTTCACAATTTATTTTTCACTTTTTAATATTAACAATGTTCTTGGTTTTTTTTGTAGTGTTGATTAAATGTTCACTGTTTTTTTTTTTTTTTTTTTTTTTTTTTTGTAAAATTACAAGATTATTAGGTTTTGTTTTGTTCACTAACACTTGTCACACGGGGGGGAACTTGTCTTCGCGACGGTAATTACATGAGAACTAATTATTGTCCAATTTGCATCATCACATCAAACCTGTTTTGGCTGTTGACGATGCTTAGTTATTGAAATTCAGCATTGGAATTTACCGGTGGCTGCATAAATGTATGTGTATGTGTTTACATTATTTACATCATTTCGTTATGATGCCATTTATGCGGCCGCCGGTAAATATCCAACCAACAGTGTTGGGCAAAATTATAGCAATTTTATGAACAGTTTCCTTTACCCTAAAGTGGGGGGTATTAAAAGTTTGACCCGGCCGAACTTAATGTTTTTTACTTGTTTTTTTCTCACGATGTCGACGACAAACGTAAAAAGTGTATGTAAACTTTTAGGGATAAATGAAAGCGATGATATGTTAATATTAGAAGAAATCAAAACAGCATATCTTCGATGTTTGTAAATAATGCGCGAATGTATTAAAATAAATAAATAAGCAATGGTGGAATAAGTATTTAGTTTAATAAGATTATTTAGCAAAATTAACGACTATAACTGGACTGTACACTGAATATTGTTGAAGAACACACGCGTTAAGGCAAATGTAGCCGACGGTGGGAACAAACTTATAAAACTTATAGTTTCTAGAAAGGAAATATGCCAAAATAACAACACTCGCGGTTTACTCAATTTAATGAGATGATTTGGTGATGTTGACGACTAGATGATCTGACTGATGAGGTGTTGGCGGAATTGTGGTGTGGATGTTGTTTCGTTTATAATAGGAAAAAGCAACTATCATCGTTATCGTGATACCGGGACAAATTAACCCAAAAATAAAAGAAATTTAAAAAGGGATTGTGCAGTTTTGGTGAATAGAATTTTCATTGGTATAATTGATAACTTTCTAAGAAACGAGACTTTGCCTTTGCGCAAGCGTAAACAACAATGACGACCGAAACAATGGAAAGTGCCTTTAAGCATCAGAACTAAACGAATATGGTTTTTAATAGAAAGAGCAGAACAAATCGTAAACTTTTCGCAACAACTCGCACTAGACGAATGTGACTCCTAAAAAAGAGGCAGAGAAGACTTCCCAATTGAGATCTAGCGAGAGGCCAACTAATGTTATTAATTGAAATACTGGGGAAGATGGGAAAATGTATCAAACATATTCTTCGTAAAAAATATCAAATTATAAATACAATAAAGCTGTTTCAATAGTATTGGAAAGTCTTAACTTTGTAAAAAATTTGTGCTAGTACTCTATTTTTGCACTAATTGTAGTCCTAATAACTTAAGAAGTTTAAATTCTCCTACTGCTGCTAACTTACCTCCTGGGGATTATATTCAATAAAGTATCGAATCACATCCAAATTTTTCGGCATCGGATCAACATTATTTGATGATTATTTATTTATTTATTTAAGTTTGTCATTCCTCGAAATATACATTTTAGACCTCACAAAGTATATATATTCTTGATCAGCATAAAATTCTATGTCGATATAGATATGTCCGTCTGTCTGCGGGAATCATTCTGGCTTCCGAATGAATTGAAGTAGATTGATAAAATTTAACTAAATGTATACTATGTCTGCAGGACAGGGTTTTAAAACAAAAGTATGTAAATGAGAATTGCAAAGGCAGAAATTACCAGAGATGTTCTGCTGCCATAAACTATTTTTTCCAAAAAAAAAAAAGCGAGAGTCTAGATTGATAGTCAAAGAGAAGTTTTATGTTCCAAAAAGTTTCAGAAAATCTAAAAAAAAAAAATTTCAACGAAAGAAAAAAGGTGTGTTGGGTTGTCGAACAAAAGTTTCAAAATTTTTACTTAAAATCGCTTAATATCCTATGACAGGAGGATTTTATTTTATAAAAGCCAATAACTTTGATTATTGCTGTGAAAATTTGTCTGATTCAACAAATTTTCTAAATTCGCCAAATTTTTCGATAAAATTTGCAACGAGAATTAGAGAAAATTATGTATGTATAAATCCAAATATTTCAGCAGAAATATTTCAAACAAATAATTTGGGTCAAAAATCCAAAAATTTGAGCAAAAATTTCCAAAAAATTTGATTTGGGTCAAGGTCCAAATATTTCAGCAGAAAATTTTATGTCCGAGCTTAATATTTCAAAAGAAAATAATTTGGGTCAAAATCCAAATATTTTCAGCAAAGAATTCAAGAAAGTGTAAAAAAATGTCAATGAAGAAATTTTTTCCCAAAAAGTTGTCGTGTTATGTGTCACAAAATCAAAAGAAATATACCAGCAAAATATTTCTGCGAAAAATGCAAGAAATTAATTTTGGGTCACAGAAAAATTTTTAAGCTCCTTAGAGCAATAGATATTGTGCTAAATGGGAAAAAAGGTTAAAATTAGCATAAAAATAAAAATTGTAAATATATGGGATCGATTTTATGTCTGTCCACCAGACTCCGATATAAAATTTGTTCTCCAAATTTTCAAAAAAATTTGTAGTTTAAGTTTCAAATGTATGTCTGTCCAGAATTATGGGAATATGCGGGTCAATGCAAATATTGAAGATTTGCCTGCTCCCGAAATGGCCTTTTGTGTCAAGAAAGAAATTTCAACGAGTACTCACTTTGGGTTTTTTCCGGGTCTCGATGTTGTACCTTGTTTGTTGTTGTTGTGCTGCGTGTGTCCGTCCTACTGCTGGATCCAAAATTCTCCGTGTTGTGGTTGTTTTTGTGTCACTGTAAATTGTCTCTTGGATATCACTATTTAACGTCTCTTCTGTAACACTGTGTATTGTATTTTTTTTTTTGTATAAAAAACTTTTTCAAATTTTTATTAATTTTTTAAATTTTATATTTTTTAAAATTGAAGAAAAAACTTATTTTTTCTAAAATTTTAAAAATTTTATTTTTTTTGTAGCACTGTGTAACTTCACTTTTTGTTGCATTGTGTACTGTCTATTTTTTTGTAAATTTTTGTAATTTTTTTTCAATTTTTTTTTTTCAATACTTTTTTAACTTTGCACTTATTTTTGAACCCCACTGTATTTTTTTTTTTCTATTTCACTGTTCTTGTGTCTGTCCGTCCACTCACAAATTGTTCTTTGTTGTTTTTAATAATTTAAAAAACTTTCACTTTTTTATCCGGCACTGAAGGATCAAATGCTTTTAGGCTTACCTTTTTTGCCTGTTTAAATTATAAGAGATAAATTTTTTGTTTCAGTTTTAGTTCAGTAGATTAGATTTTTGGGGTAGTGCAATTTAGTTTAAGTAGTATTATTTTGTATAATTTAAATTTGGGTTTTAATTCACAAAGTTTTATTTTAATAGATGTTAAGTTTTAAATTAAATAGTTTTAATTCATTAGTTTGTAAGTTTTAGCATATAAGTTATATAGTTTCACAATTTATTTTTCACTTTTTAATATTAACAATGTTCTTGGTTTTTTTTGTAGTGTTGATTAAATGTTCACTGTTTTTTTGTAAAATTACAAGATTATTAGGTTTTGTTTTGTTCACTAACACTTGTCACACGGGGGGAACTTGTCTTCGCGACGGTAATTACATGAGAACTAATTATTGTCCAATTTGCATCATCACATCAAACCTGTTTTGGCTGTTGACGATGCTTAGTTATTGAAATTCAGCATTGGAATTTACCGGTGGCTGCATAAATGTATGTGTGTATGTGTATGTGTTTACATTATTTACATCATTTCGTTATGATGCCATTTATGCGGCCGCCGGTAAATATCCAACCAACAGTGTTGGGCAAAATTATAGCAATTTTATGAACAGTTTCCTTTACCCTAAAGTGGAGGGTATTAAAAGTTTGACCCGGCCGAACTTAATGTTTTTTACTTGTTTTTTTCTCACGATGTCGACGACAAACGTAAAAAGTGTATGTAAACTTTTAGGGATAAATGAAAGCGATGATATGTTAATATTAGAAGAAATCAAAACAGCATATCTTCGATGTTTGTAAATAATGCGCGAATGTATTAAAATAAATAAATAAGCAATGGTGGAATAAGTATTTAGTTTAATAAGATTATTTAGCAAAATTAACGACTATAACTGGACTGTACACTGAATATTGTTGAAGAACACACGCGTTATGGCAAATGTAGCCGACGGTGGGAACAAACTTATAAAACTTATAGTTTCTAGAAAGGAAATATGCCAAAATAACAACACTCGCGGTTTACTCAATTTAATGAGATGATTTGGTGATGTTGACGACTAGATGATTTGACTGATGAGGTGTTGGCGGAATTGTGGTGTGGATGTTGTTTCGTTTATAATAGGAAAAAGCAACTATCATCGTTATCGTGATACCGGGACAAATTAACCCAAAAATAAAAGAAATTTAAAAAGGGATTGTGCAGTTTTGGTAAATAGAATTTTCATTGGTATAATTGATAACTTTCTAAGAAACGAGACTTTGCCTTTGCGCAAGCGTAAACAACAATGACGACCGAAACAATGGAAAGTACCTCTAAGCATCAGAACTAAACGAATATGGTTTTTAATAGAAAGAGCAGAACAAATCGTAAACTTTTCGGAACAACTCGCACTAGACGAATGTGACTCCTAAAAAAGAGGCAGAGAAGACTTCCCAATTGAGATCTAGCGAGAGGCCAACTAATGTTATTAATTGAAATACTGGGGAAGATGGGAAAATGTATCAAACATATTCTTCGTAAAAAAATATCAAATTATAAATACAATAAAGCTGTTTCAATAGTATTGGAAAGTCTTAACTTTGTAAAAAATTTGTGCTAGTACTCTATTTTTGCACTAATTGTAGTCCTAATAACTTAAGAAGTTTAAATTCTCCTATTGCTGCTAACTTACCTCCTGGGGATTATATTCAATAGAGTATCGAATCACATCCAAATTTTTCGGCATCGGATCAACATTATTTGATGATTATTTATTTATTTATTTAAGTTTGTCATTCCTCGAAATATACATTTTAGACCTCACAAAGTATATTTATTCTTGATCAGCATAAAATTCTATGTCGATATAGATATGTCCGTCTGTCTGCGGGAATCATTCTGGCTTCCGAATGAATTGAAGTAGATTGATAAAATTTAACTAAATGTATACTATGTCTGCAGGACTTTTGGTATTGAAAATGGGCCATGTAGGTCCACGTTTTGGTATAGGCCCCACCTAACGATATTTTGATGATTTTAGCGACAATATTCACCGGATTTGTTTCGAATTTGGTATTTGAAGTTCGTAAAGGATACTACAACTTAAGACAGAAAACTGTCTGTGCAGGTCCACGTCTTCGTATGGCCCCCGTATAACCCGATTTTAGCGACATTATTCACCGGAATGGTTTCGAATTTGGTATTTGAAGTTCGTAATGGATACTACAACTTAAGACAGTAAATTGCCTGTGCAGGTCCACGCCTTCGTATAGCCCTTATAACTGTACCTCTCGATATTCGCGAATTTGATTACTTTAGCTACATTATTAACCGTGTTTTTTCTAAAATTCGTATTTGAATATTGTAATGGCTTATCCCAAAAGTTACCTATGCAGTTCCATGTCCCTAATATTGACCCTAATATAATGGGCACATTCGGTATTTCTACAATTTTAACAGAATTAATGTTAGGTTGTTTCACAAATATAACCAAGTATCAAGAACAAGTGCTGATCAGAGATCAACGACAAAGCAAGCAGCAAAGCAAAGCAATGTTGTCGTTTTGCACTTATTGTGGCCCTGAGAACTTAATAAGTTTAAATTTTCCTACTGCTATTTATGTCACTTCTGGGGATTATATTCAATAAAGTATCGAATCAATTCAAAACTTTTCTGCATAAACTCATCATCATTATTTGCAAAGGTTATTACCAATCCACCTACTATTGTGGTAAATGATACACATTTAAATCCCATAGTTGTTCTAAATGAGTTGCTACGCTTAGAAGAATTTTGTTTTTACCCAGAATACTTCAACTGGTGCTATTCGTGATTACGAAGTGTCCAAAATAACCGATCTCTCTGACAACGATTGTATTCAAATTTAATACCTGTCAATCAATTAAAATTTTAAAAACAAAAATGTCCCTAACAAATTGTTCATCACTATTTCCAGACCAAGGCCCTGCCTGTCTTACCCCTGCATTCAGCCGTTTACGTAATTCTACAACTAGACTATTTGAAATCTTCAAGGAATGTAATGCAAAAAATAGATATTATTCGTAAAACTGCAAATGTTAGTCTCAGCATTTATTCCAAAAGAGACTTAATTTCTACACAATCCTAAGAATTTCTTTAAATTTGTAAACTACTAAATTAAATTTCAGAAATTTCCCTCCAGCATGAAGCTCGGTAGTAAAAATAATTTAGACAATATTGAAATATCAAAATAAATGAAGTTACTAATACCGAATGTAAGGTGCTTTAGCTGAGAATCAGTCAATAGAAATAGCATATCCACTAGACGTTAAATGCAACAAAAATCTCGAAATTATTTTTAATTACAAATTATTAAAACAAATTGCACTTTTTTACTAGTAGACCCACTGTCAATGCGAGGGACAACAATGAATACAGCACAAAAAAAAACAAAAGCATCGTCGGCATGGCGATCAACGCATGTAAGTAGTTATCCACTGCTGGTATATTTTAAATTGAAACCAGAAAAAAGCAACAATGTAGAATATTAGAGTTGTTATTGTTTTTTTCTCACTCTTGGCTAACGATGTCGACAACAAACGTAAGGAGTGTATGTAAGCCTTTAGGGATAAATGAAAGCTATGATATGTGAACATTAGAAGAAATCAAAGTAGCATGTATTCAATGTTTGTAAATAATGTGCGAGTGTATTAAAAAGATAAATAAACAATAGTGGGACAATTATTCAGTTTAACACGATTATTTAGCAAAATTAACGACTATAACTGGACTGTACACTGAATATTACTGAAGAACACACGCGTTAAGGCAACTGTAGGCGACCAGTACGCGACGTTGGGATTAAACTTATAAAACCTTATGGTTTGTAGAAAAGAAAAATGTCAAAATAACAACACTCGCGGTATGCTGAATTTAATGGCATGATTTGATGATGTTGATGACTAGATGATTTGAATGATGGGGTGTTGGTGGAATGTTGATGTGGATGTTTTTTCATTTGTAATAGGAAAAAGCAACTATTAGGAAAACTGCAACAACTTCGGTATGTGATCCGTTTTGAATGGCTTTCAACATTTTCGTGATACGGGGACAAATAAAACCAAAAAGGAAAGAAAATAAAAACAGGGATTATGTAGATTTGGTTAATAGTTTTCAAAAGTATATTTGATAAGTTTCTAACAAAGGAGGCTTTACCTTTGCGTGTCATATCAACGAACGAGCGGAACAAAGTCGTGATAAACAATGACGACCGAAACAATGGAAAGTGCCCTTATGCATCCGAACTATACGAATATGACTTTTAGGAGAAAGAGCAGAAAAAATAGTAGACATTCCTCAGCAACTCGCTCTAGACGAATGTTACTCCTAAAGAAGAGGTAGCGACTATAGTTTATGATGAACCAATATTCGAATATTGTGGTATTCATTATTCAATAATTTCCAGGCGACAGCCAATCCACAGTTAGTTAGAGGAAACTGCGAAACGATTTTCCGAGCTTGTCCAGCAGTTTTATTCAGACACGACAGCATAAGAAGAAATATTATTTTGCCGTTTTAAGTGATTTAAAACAAAAAGAAAATTAGAAAACGAGTTTTGCAACAAGCATCCAAATTAGAAGCCAAAGAAACGAGGTGACATTGCAAAACTACCCGTGCCCGGACCCAGGGTTTGTTAATAAAGAGTAAATCCGGTTGGTAAACTCGCGGTATGCTCATATAATAAGATGATGTTGATGACTATATGAATTTTCATAGATATTTATGGATGTGATGCTAAGTTAGCACCATACCTATACTTTTCGAAATTTTATTTTCAGGGCGGTAAAATAAAGCCCTTTTTTTGATGCGGCAATAAAACGAAACCTTTTCCGGAAATTAAAAGTTCCAAACAAAGCATATTACGTGGGTCTTAATTAAAACGGTTTAAGACAACATTAGCGTTTCTCGGGAATAAAAACCCTCTTTTATTAAATGTGCGGAATATCTTTGCTTTATCTTATCTAGGGTGGCAACAGAAGGTGCACAGAAAAAGTTGAGTCGATTTGCAAGTACAAGGAGCCCCCCAATTCGACAATGTCAGCACACTTTTAGGCATGACTTGTTATTACACATGCTCCATCAGAGACACTGCTTTAATGGCAAAACCTCTGACTGAAATTTTAAAAGAGGAGAATAATAAGTGTCTCTCAATTAAGGAAAACAAGGAAGAGATTGAGTCGAATTAACATTTCGAAAGTTGAAGTAAATTCTTACCTCCGAAGATGTCTTACTATTGTACTAGGCATACGGACCAGGAGCAGTATTGTCCCAGGGTGGTAAGCCTATAACAATGATCTCTAGGACATACAATTTTGGGACTAATTAATCCGAATTAGAATCATTGGGACTTAAAGAAAATTGAGGAATGATCTTTACGAACAAACTGGAACATATTTACAAATCAGCAAAATATAGTAATTAGGTCTCGCAATAGTTTTAAGGGATTGATTAGGTTAGGTAGATAACAGAGCCTTAATGAAGTGGTGTAATGACACCAAAACCAAAACACATAAATTTATAAAATTATCCTCCACAGGAGCTAAAACCTGTTGTGATTTGTAAAGTTTAACATGAGTTTTTTAATTGGTTGCAAACGGGATGGCAGAGATAATAAACACTCTATAGCATGGTGGATAGTATAAAAAAGCAAAACAAATTATAATTTGGACCAACAAACTAGAGAGACAGAGTCGATTTTTTCTAATACCCTGTTCACACAGAAGTTGCGTTTCCATAGACAAATATTGTACGCAAAGAAGACAAGTATATAATCCCATTGATCTGTGGGAACGTTACAGGAGTACATTGATAAAATGCAACTATTAATTCTCCGCCAGATCTCTTTTAGACAAAATGCTGGACTGGATGTTAAAAGAAACAGTAAATATATTCTTTTGTAACATTTTCCAAATTTTCTAAGTTTTAAGATTGCCATAGTTGCATCAAATTCTATCAGAGGTTTTAAATGAAAGTTTTTAGAAGGGAAGTAGAAAAATAAAAAAATATCAATTTAATTTTTATTTATTTAACTGGACAAACTATATATATGGGGGGCAAACCAAATGCAACAAATAGAAAAATTATTACACAACAGGGGTTTGGAATTAAATATAAAAAGCAGAACCATGCTTTGTTAATAAACAGTAAATGGGGCCAACATGAAGTAAGGCGTCGCTGGCACTATTCGCCAGTCGTTGAATTCGGTCGATATTGAAAATTTCAACGATGTTAATCATTTACATGTAATTAGGCGTTAAGCCAATAATTTGCATTACAAATTAAACAGTTAATATAATCGCTGATGAGAATCAGCGTTAAATCTGATCGATCTTAAGAGTTCTACTATCGCGCTGATACAGCTCTGCTATGATCGGGAACCCGATTTCACATAAGAAAACAATGTACTCCGTTGATGGTATACCGACATTTCAATATGGATGAGTTTCCTAAGGACTTTAGATACGAACGGTTTTATAACAATGTTTAGAAAATCGATGTTTCATTTCTGGACTGTAACAACTTTTGAGTGTTGAGAGTTGAAGTAGGTGGGTAAAATAAGATAGCGGAAATGGAAGTAAAAAACGCACTAAATTTGGGTCAAAAAAAATAGTAAAAATACCTGAAAACACTTAAATCAATTTGAATAATTAAAAATGTTTATAAACAGGTTATAAAAGCATTCATTTCGGCCGGGCCAAACTTTTAATACTATCCACCTAAGGCCAAAGAAACATTAGAACCCATTGTGTCTCACAAATTCCAATGTTTAGACATATTCGTGGAAAAATGTCGCAAAATCATCAAAATATTGAATATCGGTAATACAATATTTCGGCAACGAAGCCAGAACACATTGGGACACAAAAATACTAGTTTTTAGACAAATCGGCAAAGAAATGTGGCAAAACTCATCAAAATACCGAATATTTGGAGGTACCGTTATATAGGGACTATACCAATCCGTGGACCTTTACATGCATTGTTTTGCCACCGGAGCTAGAACCCATTATGACCAACAAATACCAATTTTTATACATATTCGTGGAAAAAATGGGGCAAAAATCATCAAAGTACCGAATATGTGGAGGTACCGTTATATGGGAGCTATACCACACCGTGGACCTATACATACAATGTTTCGCCACCGCAGCCAGAAATCATTATGACCAATAAATATAAATTTCTAGATAAATTCGTAAAAAAATGTGACAAACACTGTTCACCTTTATTTTAAGGAAATTATTATACTTTTTAATTATAAAATTAATTTATTTATAATTTTTAAATATTGTTATTTTTTATGGACGGCGAGAAGAAAGACGCGTATCGTTGGCGGTATAATTCACAACAATGACTTTATTATTATTCTTTCTCATTATCCTATTCTTCTACATCTAACTTAATTGTAAATTTACATACTATTTAAATACAAAATTTTACAACTAAGGAATTCATATTATTAATTAATTCAAATTCAAAAATAAATAAAATAAAAAGTCCTAAAAAAAAAAAATAAATTGAAATAACAATTACAATTAACAAAATTTAATTTGAATCAATAAAACTGCTCCAACATTCTGCCCTCATTGAATGGCTGCAGGACATCAACAAATCGGGATTGGAGCGAGCTTCCTTATTGGCCTCTTAAATGTGCCCGTCCTTGTTCTTACTTCCGCCACCCTGACCTTTCCGTCTTGGCCCTCGGTGACGTTGACGATTCGGCCGGTTACCCACTCTTGAGGTGGCAGATCCCTCAGCTCTCTGCTGGCTCCCACGAAATTCGTCGCGTTGTCGCAGTATATCCTCTTGGGGAGCCCACGCCTCGCGGCAAACCCTTTAAAAGAAAGAATAAAAGCATCAGAAGATAAATCAGATACTAATTCTAAGTGAACCGCTTTGGATGTGAAGCAAACGAAGACGGCTATATACATTTTGGTAGGTGGTCTTCCGCGAATTTTTAAAGTTATATTTACGGGACCACAGAAGTCTAGGCCTATTATTAAAAATGGACGTAAAGCTCTCACTCTATCAGTGGGAATATTGCCCATTATTTGGGTCATCAGCTTTGGCTTGTAGCGAAAACAATGAATACAATTCCGAACTATTCGATTACATTCTTCTCTGGCATTGATAAGCCAAATTTGCTCTCGAGACAATGCAACTAAGACTTTTGTACTAGCATGGCAATTATTAAAATGTAAATTATTTAAATATATTGACAAAAAATGATGTTTTTTAGGAAGTAAAAGTGGAAACTTTGTATCATGGGGCAATTGTGCATTTAACAGTCTTCCACCTACTCTAAGCAGAGAAAATGTCCGCTTACATTCAGTAAAATCGTGGATAAATGGTGTCAACTTCTGGATATTGGATTTTAAGCATATTGACCTTTTTTATTTGAGAAATCTCTTCTGAGAAACTCTCTTTTTGAACTGCCTCTACTAATTTAAGAAAAGACCAATTCAATTCTTGAGCTGTAAGACAGATAGATTTGGATATTTTTCGTTTCTTAGCTCGATCGACAAACCGGAAAACATATGAAACCACTCTGAGAAGTTTTTTATATGAAGAATGGTCATTTATTAATTTTAAAAGAGTGTTCCCATAACATTCCTTATCTGTCTTACTATTTAAGGTCAGTAATACTTTGGATTTTCTTGTTTCCAATAATTTTTCCTCCTCAGTCAACTCGAAATGCTTGTTGACTGGCCATTTAGACATATCGTCTAACAAAAAATTGGGTCCTTCAAACCATATCGATGATATAATTTCATCTACACTGCATCCTCTCGACACAATGTCGGCTGGATTCTGTTTAGTTGGCACATGACGCCAAATACATTTTTCTGACCATTCTTGAATTTCTGCGACTCGATTTGAGACAAATGTGGCCAGAGAAGAAGGATGGGTTTTTAACCAGTATAGTGTAATTTCAGAATCAGACCAAAAGTATATTTTTTCAACATCAAAGTTCATCATTGGTTTAATTCGTAACCACATATTTACCATGAGATGTGCTGCTGAGAGCTCCAACCTCGGAAGAGATATAGTTTTGAGGGGAGCTACTTTAGATTTAGCTGTTAGCAGCCTGCAAGATACTCCATTAGAGTCCTCCGAACGAATATAGAAACAACATCCATAGGCACGCATCGATGCATCTGAGAACCCATGAATTTGAATTCTAGATGAAATATTGGTGTTAACGAATCTTGGGATTTTAATCGTATCCAACTTCGAAAGATTGAATTTGAAATCTTCCCAGACTGAACTCAAACGCATGGGAATCGATTCATCCCAGTCTAATTTATTAATCCAAAGTTCTTGCAATAACATTTTGGCTTTGGTTATTATTGGACACAAAAGGCCGAGGGGATCAAACAAACGTGAAGATATTGACAAAATGTGTCTTTTAGTAGCTTTCAGATCTTGGAAGCCTCCCTCTATGTAAAATTTGAAAACATCATTTCTTGGAGCCCAATGAATTCCCAATGCCCTTGCAGTCTCGGAATCCGAGTGTAACAACTTTTCACCACAAGTTGTCTCATTAAAATCTGGATGATTAGAAAACCATTTTGTGAGATTTAATCCCGCTGAACTGAGAATATTAGTGACTTCATCTCGAATTGTGAGAAGACTATTCAAATCAGCAGAACCAGTCAACAAATCATCCACATAGAAGTCGTTGCTTATAACTTTGGCACCAATAGGCCAAGTCTCTTTGGACAAATCGCTCAAATGGTTTAAGCAACGAATTTCTAGAAATTGAGCGGACGAAGTACCATAAGTGACCGTATTCAATCTGAAAATTTGCAGCGGATCATTTTCGTTTTGTCTCCAAAGGATCAAATGAAAATCTCTATCTTTTGCTTCGATTAAAACTTGACGATACATTTTCTCAATATCTGCAGTAATTACGTATTTGTGTAAGCGGAATCGAAGTAACGTTGAGTACAACACTTCTTGAATAGTTGGACCTACCATCAAGAAATCATTGAGTGAAACATGTGAAGATGTTTTACTCGATGCATCAAACACGACGCGATGTTTCGTAGTTGTACTTTGAGGTCGGAAAACACATTGATGAGGAATGAAATAATGTGGGTTATTAGGAATTTTATTGTTCGTTTCTTCCATGTGACCTAAGTCAAGATACTCTTTCATGAAATAATTATACATTCCTTTAGATGTGTCGTCATGAGAAAGTTTTCTTTCCAATGCCAGAAACCGCCTTTTGGCTGTTTCAAATGACGAACCCAAAAGTTTCACATCTTCTTTAAAAGGTAAAGACACTTGAAAGCGTCCTGACGATAAACGTCGAACATATTTTTGGAAATGTTCCTCACATTTTTGATGTTCCTCAGACCAAATTTTTGCACTATTATTTGGAATTTCTTCTAACTCCCAGAATTTCTTTACAATTGCATCAATAGTTTCTTCAGTGTCTATGGCAACATTCAAGTGACATACACCTGAATTTGACCCCTTTGACTCATCGTATTTGCCAACTACGATCCAGCCAAGAGAAGTTTTTTGCAGAACCGGATAACTTGGATTCGATTTGATTTGGCCTACACAAAGAAGTTCGAAGAAAACTTCAGCACCAAGTAATAAATCCACTTTACGAGGTTCATTGAAATTAGGGTCTGCCAGCTCTATATTTTTAGGAATATTCCAATTAGCAGTGGAAATTCTCTGATCAGGTTGAAGACGATGAATAGTTGACCGAAGCGCTAGACGTAGAAGGCTGCTCTTGATCAGAAGCGTATCGATGCAGTAAGAAATGGTGTGATCCACCGCATACTCTACACTTCACTCCTGAATTGCATTTGGCAACAGTATGGCCTTTTTTGAGGCAATTGATGCAAGCAGGGACATCTTTAATGAATTCAAATCTTTGCAGAACTGGTACAGCAGTGAAGGAAGTACAATTATTTATATTATGCTGAAAAGATCTACAGAACACGCACTTTTCAGAAGATGGTTTATGTTTAGAAACTGAAAGTAACGTTTTAAAGTTCCGAATACAAGTAGTCAATTACTCACGAAGTGTTTGGCACTAGTAGAAGCTAATCAAAACAAAGAAAATGAAGTGAAAAAAGGCAAAATTAAACAAATAAATTTAATAAAATAAAAAATATATGTAAATTTGCCGAATTGTAATATTTGTTTACAATTAGTTTCACTCGCGAATGTATAATAAAATTTGTTTTCGCGGATAAGTGTGGTTAGGATTCACACAAATTATGTCCAACGCTGTTACCTGTGAATCAGAATCACTCTCCTGATTGTTGTGTTTGCTCCTGCATAGACGGCAATCGCAGCGACGGGGCATCTGGATTTGATGACAGCAGCAGGTTTTTTGATGGGGAGTGTTTATTTTATTTATTTAATTTAATTGTTTTTTAATATTGTCTTCTTCTTCTTCCTTGTAGTATTTTAACAAGGCTGTTTTGCACAAAATTAACAAAACACACCGACACTTTATATTCCCGGTTTATGTTTAGAAACTGAAAGTGACGTTTTAAAGTTCCGAATACAAGTAGTCAATTACTCACGAAGTGTTTGGCACTAGTAGAAGCTAATCAAAACAAAGAAAATGAAGTGAAAAAAGGCAAAATTAAACAAATAAATTTAATAAAATAAAAAATATATGTAAATTTGCCGAATTGTAATATTTGTTTACAATTAGTTTCACTCGCGAATGTATAATAAAATTTGTTTTCGCGGATAAGTGTGGTGCTATGAATATACAATAACAACAAGTGAAATGGCTGACAAAGCAAAATCGGAATAAGAAAAGGCAAACTTAATTTATATGTAATAATTAAGTTTGAGTTATCTTGCCGCGAAATCAAGCCAAAACGATTCACAAAATATATATAAATTGAAATATCAAGCGTATATGGATAATTTGTGTGAATTTTGATAAAATAAAATTTGTTTAACAAATTCTCTAACACTGAGTAATTTACAGGTTAGGATTCACACAAATTATGTCCAACGCTGTTACCTGTGAATCAGAATCACTCTCCTGATTGTTGTGTTTGCTCCTGCATAGACGGCAATCGCAGCGACGGGGCATCTGGATTTGATGACAGCAGCAGGTTTTTTGATGGGGAGTGTATATTTTATTTATTTAATTTAATTATTTTTTAATATTGTCTTCTTCTTCTTCCTTGTAGTATTTTAACAAGGCTGTTTTGCACAAAATTAACAAAACACACCGACACTTTATATTCCCGGGTTTCGGCACCAAAATGTTCACCTTTATTTTAAGGAAATTATTATACATTTTAATTATAAAATTAATTTATTTATAATTTTTAAATATTGTTATTTTTTATGGACGGCGAGAAGAAAGACGCGTATCGTTGGCGGTATAATTCACAACAATGACTTTATTATTATTCTTTCTCATTATCCTATTCTTCTACATCTAACTTAATTGTAAATTTACATACTATTTAAAAACTAATTTTTACAACAAAGGAATTCATATTATTAATTAATGCAAATTCAAAAATTAATAAAATAAATAATCATAAAAAAACAAATAAATTGAAATAACAATTACAATTAACAAAATTGAATTTGAATCAATAAAACTGCTCCAACAAACACCATCAAAATACCGCATATCGGGAGTTACCGTTATATGGGGGCTATACCAAATCGTAGATCTTTACATGCAATGTTTTGCCACCGGAGCTAGAACCCATTATGACCACCAAATACCAATTTTTAGACAAATCCGTTGAAAAAATGTGGCAAAAATCATCAAAATACCGAATATGTGGAGGTACTGTTATATGGGAGCTATACCAAACCGCGGACCTATGCAAACAATGTTTCGCCACCGCAGCTACAAACCATTATGTTCAACAAATACCAATTTTTGGATAAATCCGTGAGAAAATGTGACAAAAACCATCAAAATACCGCATATCGGGAGGTACCGTTGTATTGGGGCTATACCAAATCGTACACCCATAAATGCAATTTTTATGGGGCCTATATTATATGCTATGCCTATTCTGCTAAATTTTGACGCTCTACGTCAAATAACGGACATCATTACATCGACTTAGAATTTTATGCTGATTATGAATATATATACATACTTTATGGGGTCTTCGACGAATATTTAAGGATATTGCAAACGGAATGACAAAGTTAATATGCCCTGCTTTCCAAGATGGAGGGTATAACAATAACAATAGTGAGGAAAAAAAACAATAACATAATCAGCATAAAATTCTAAGTCGATTTAACGATGTCCGTCTGTCTGTCTATTGAAATCACGATACAGAATACATTATTTTACGTAGAGCGCCAAAATTTAGCATAGCAATTTGTATTTTGTCTAGGATGGTTGATATTGAACCCGATATTCGGCATTTGAATGGTTCTTGCCACATTTCTTCTAATGTTTCCTTTACCCTAAAGTGGAGGGTATTAAAAGTTTGACCCTGCCGAACTTAATGTTTTTTACTTGTTTTTTTTTTCTCACGATGTCGACGACAAACGTAAAAAGTGTATGTAAACCTTTAGGGATAAATGAAAGCGATGATATGTAAATATTAGAAGAAATCAAAACAGCATATCTTCGATGTTTGTAAATAATGCTCGAAAGTATTAAAATCAATAAATAAGCAACGGTGGAATAAGTATTTAGTTTAATACGATTATTTAGCAAAATTAACGACTATAACTGGACTGTACACTGAATATTGTTGAAGAACACACGCGTTAAGGCAATTGTAGCCGACGGTGGGAACAAACTTATAAAACTTATAGTTTTTAGAAAGGAAATATGCCAAAATAACAACACTCGCGGTATACTCAATTTAATGAGATGATTTGGTGATGTTGACGACTAGATGATTTGACTGATGAGGTGTTGGCGGAATGGTGGTGTGGATGTTGTTTCGTTTATAATAGGAAAAAGCAACTATCATCGTTATCGTGATACCGGAACAAACTAACCCAAAAATAAAAGATAATTAAAAAAGGGATTGTGCAGTTTTGGTAAATATAATTTTCATTGGTATAATTGATAACTTTCTAAGAAACGAGACTTTGCCTTTGCGCAAGCGTAAACAACAATGACGACCGAAACAATGGAAAGTGCCTCTAAGCATCAGAACTAAACGAATATGGTTTTTAATAGAAAGAGCAGAACCAATCGTAAACTTTTCGCAACAACTCGCACTAGACGAATGTGACTCCTAAAAAAGAGGCAGAGAAGATTTCCCAATTGAGATCTAGCGAGAGGCCAACTAATGTTATTAATTGAAATACTGGGGAAGATGGGAAAATGTATCGTGAAAAATATCAAATTATTAATACAATAAAGCTGTTTCAATACTATTGGAAAGTCTTAATTTTGTAAAAAATTTGTGCTAGTACTCTATTTTTGCACTAATTGTAGTCCTAATAACTTAAGAAGTTTAAATTCTCCTACTGCTGCTAACTTGCCTCCTGGGGATTATATTCAATAAAGTATCGAATTACATCCAAATTTTTCGGCGTCGGATGTTAGTTCTCGCACTAAACTGAATACAAACTCATCAACATTATTTGATGATTATTTATTTATTTATTTGAATAGCCCCCATATAAAGATACCTACCTAAATTCGGTTTTAGCTTATTTTAGCAACATTATTCACCGGATTTGTTTCGAATTTGGTATTTGAAGTTCGTAAAAGATACTACAACTTAAGACAGAAAACTGTCTGTGCAGGTCCACGTCTTCGTATGGCCCCCGTATAACCCGAGTTTAGCGACATTATTCACCGGAATGGTTTCGAATTTGGTATTTGAAGTTCGTAATGGATACTACAACTTAAGACAGAAAATTGCCTGTGCAGGCCCACGCCTTCGTATGGCCCTTATAACTGTACCTCTCGATATTCGCGAATTTGATTACTTTAGCTTAACTGTGTTTTTTTTCTAATTTTCGTATTTGAATATTGTAATGGCTTATCACAAAAGTTACCTATGCAGGTCCATGTCCCTAATATTGACACTAATATTATGGGCTCATTCGGTATTTCTAGAACTTTTTCAGAATTAACGGATTTTATTGTTTTCGGTCCAGGCCAGAATAAGAAGGAATATTCTCTCTTCTTTTGTTAGGTTGTTTCACAAATATAACCAAGTACCAAGAACAAGTGCTGATCAGAGATCAACGACAAAGCAAGCAGTGATGGTGGATCATCAAGCAATGTTGTCGTTTTGCACTAATTGTGGCCCTGAGAACTTAATAAGTTTAAATTTTCCTACTGCTATTTATGTCACTTCTGGGGATTATATTCAATAAAGTATCGAATCAATTCCAAACTTTTCTGCATAAACTCATCATCATTATTTGCAAAGGTTATTACCAATCCACCTACTATTGTGGTAAATGATACACATTTAAATCCCATAGTTGTTCTAAATGAGTTGCTACGCTTAGAAGAATTTTGTTTTTACCTCCGCTACACCAGAATACTTCAACTGGTGATATTCGTGACTACGAAGTGTCCAAAATAACCGATCTCTCTGGCAACGATTGTATTCAAATTTAATACCTGTCAATCAATTAAAATTTTAAAAACAAAAATGTCCCTAACAAATTGTTCATCACTATTTCCAGACCAAGGTCCTGCCTGGCTTACGCCTCCATTAAGCCGTTTACGTAATTCTACAACTTAACTATTTGAAGTCTTCAAGGAATGTAATGCAAAAAATAGATATTATTCGTAAAACTGCAAATGTTATTCTCAGCATTTATTCCAAAAGAGACTTAACTTCTACACAATCCTAAGAATTTCTTTAAATTTGTAAACTACTAAATTAAATTTCAGAAACTTCCCTCCAGCATGAAGCTCGGTAGTAAGAATAATTTAGACAATATTGAAATATCAAAATAAATGAAGTTACTAATACCGACTGTAAGGTGCTTTAGCTGAGAAACAGTCAATAGAAATAGCATATCCACTAGACGTTAAATGCAACAAACATCTCGAAATTATTTTTAATTACAAATTATTAAAACAAATTTCACTTTTTTACTAGTAGACCCACTGTCAATGCGAGGGACAACAATGAATACAGCACAAAAAAAAAAAAACAAAGGCACGTCGGCATGGCGATCAACGCATGAAAGTAGTTATCTACTGCTGGTATATTTTAAATTGAAACCAAAAAAAGCACACAAAGTAGAATATTAGAGTTGTTATTGTTTTTTTCTCATTCTTGGTTAACGATGTCGACAACAAACGTAAGGAGTGTATGTAAGCCTTTAGGGATAAATGAAAGCTATGATATGTGAACATTAGAAGAAATCAAAGTAGCATGTATTCGATGTTTGTAAATAATGCGCGAGTGTATTAAAAAGATAAATAAACAATAGTGGGACAATTATTCAGTTTAACACGATTATTTAGCAAAATTAAGAAAATAAAGAAAATAAAAACAGGGATTGTTTAACTCAGGGGAGTGGAGGAGGGGCAGACAGCGGCAACAACAACGAGAACTCCCCAGAGTTATTATGTGATGGTGAGAGGTGCGGGTGATTCGCGTGTGTGGTGATGGTGAAAAGAAGAAATTGCAAAGAAATGAAACAAAAGATTATTAATGATAAGTCTATATGGATTTCATCCTTTATTTGTGTATTTCTCTTTTCTATAACAACAAAATTACCTTAAGTAATTTGGGGTGGCGTCCGAGGCCTGGTTAGTATAACCGTGGTACGAGGAGTTAGAGCGCGAGAAGTGTACACTTCAACAACTAAACGACAAGTGAACGCTGAGGTTCTTGCAATCGCAGATGATCGCCGAGGATCATTGCCGATTACTACTACTACATCTACAATTATTTCCAATGAGAGCAGAGTCTCGTATGTATCACAGTGAGCTAACCAACAACAACCACCGCCCGGTGGCATCTGCGCTCTACGGTCTCCGCCGAGGGAAGTATGCCGAAGATATGCCCGTTGTGTCAATCAGCATCCGTGATTGACTGGACTCGGGAAGTTGAAGGCCAACTTAAACATTGCCGCCCACCTTGATACATTTCAATGTATTAACAAAAGCAAGTGGATATCAGTGATATCCCAACAATTAAATTTTAGCTGTAATAGAGTATAGGAAAGAACGTAGATTCAGATTCCTTGTGAGCGATAGTGCTTTGCAAATTAGCAATTTTTTATAATCATAGCGATGTGTTTTGTACTCAGGCGAAATAAGGTAGATTTCAATTTACAATTTCAATACTCAGCGCAAGTGATTATTTCAACGAATTTCGATACGATTGGTCGATATCAATTTTTGGTGCGAGATTAGGTGGGAGGAACCGAACCTGTGAGAATATACCCGAAAATAGACTTTTGGGCCAGCAACGAATCTAAAATGATTTTGGGTGGTTCAGCTTCTAGAATCCGAGGATACAGATCAGCGCCAAGTAGCAAGTCTATGGGGCTGTTATCAAAAGAATCCGCTAATTCTAAATTAGAAACCCGAGTTTTGAAGTTAGACATGGGTGGAGGCAAGAATAAGTTCCCTTTGACCTTACGTAAAACTACTGCCGATGTTTCAACAACTCTCGACGTGTTTTTAGGAGACGATAACTTTAGAGAACAAACCTCTCTTGGTGTAGTAGATTTAGATTTGCTATTCTCAGAGCGAGTCGAAATACCAAGTGAATTCTTAAGTCTTTTTGTTACAACTGAAACTTTAGAGGAGGGGTCAATAATTGCACGAGCAGAATATGATTTGTTATTATGGACAATGTTGACGACAGCTGTTCCTAAAAGCACATTCTTATCTGTAACGGTATTAGGAGACATAGAATCTAAAGATCTATTCTTTGCAAATGGTGGGTGCGGTTCAGAGGTCTTGGAGACTCGACTTTTGACCTTCATAAAAGCCGAAGGGGATTCCAAAGATGGTGATTTGACAAATTTACTAATTTTTGGCCGATGGAGAAGACTGTGATGCCTTTGCTTGCACAAATTGCAAAAATGTTTACTATTACAATTTTTAACAGCATGACAGGTAGATAAACAATTAATACAACGACTATTCTTTTTTACTATAGAAAATTTTTCCTCAAACGAAAGTTTGACAAAACGAGGGCAGAGACGTAGTATATGACTTTTGTTAGTACAGATGGGACAAGAGGTGTTCGACTTTGAATTATTAGACTGAGATCTCGGCTTACATTTTGATTGTGGTGTCAATAACAATCTGTTAGCGGTGCGAGATGTATCAACATGATCAGATATCAACGATTTTGGAGGAGGAACACTTTTTGGCAACAAAGACTCTGACAACGAGTTAGGAGAAGTGTCAAGATTTGACAACAACTTTTCTGTGGGCGGATTTCTACGTATACTCTGAATACATTGCAGAGTTTGTATTCTTTCTGTGAGGAAAGAATTTAAGTCGTTCCAAGAAGACAAAGACGACTTGCTTTTAACACTTTGTTCCCACAGACGTAAAGTTAGTTCTGGCAACCGATGCAAACAAATATACACGACAATAGGATCCCAATGATCCGTGATCACGTCAAAGACGGTCATTGCAGCTAGGCAACTATGAATGCCGCGTTGGATAGTTTTCAGACCGACAACACTTTCCTTATCTAAAGAGGGGAGATTGAACAAATTCTTTAGGTGGCTGTTCACAAGAATACGCTTGTTGTCATAAGCATCCAACAATGTTTTCCACGCTAAAGGGAAACTACGGCTGGTGAGCGGAAATCTCGAAACAATTTCCCTAGCTTCGCCGGTGGTCTTCTGCATAAGATGACAGAGACGTTCAATATCTGAAAGACGCGAGTTATTGACAAATAGGGTGGTAAAAAGATCCCAAAACGTAGGCCAAGATACAAAATCGCCAGCAAAGACTTCGATATTAATAGGTTGCAAAGGAAGACTATGTTTATCGAAGGGAGGATTCAAACAACTATTAGTGGCGAGAGATTCTGGGGAAGCATTAACGATTGGATCAGTAGACTGCACAGCAACCGAGTGGACTGAATTGTCCGAAAGAACCCCAGATGATGGCGTAGGCGTATTAAAAGGTACTCTAGGTGAGATTGGACTACTAGAATGTAGAAGAGTCGGTGTAATTGGAGAATCTAAAGACACAAGCGAATTTTCAGAAACGGACGATTTTAGCCGATCTAGATGCCGATGGACGGTGGTCAAATACCAATGGTATGCAATAAAGGAATTATTGTAGTTGTCCTCAACAACATCAAATTTATCAAGCTGTGAGATTCATTCAACTGTTCGAATGATTCAACTGATTTGAGAACAAGACTAGCAGCTCTAACAAACCGAGTTACTGGAGTTATCGACATTATTTAACCAATTTATCTAAAAATCCTCTGAGACTCTGTTATAGGACAATACAATCAATAGGGAGGTTGAGATTCTAAAACGAACAAGTAATTTGTGGCAATAAATAATAGGAATTGTTAAGAAGTACAGCCAAATTAAGTTATTTCTCCAAAATTTTATGATTAAGGTGAGAAATATTTTGTGGTATATGTCGAATGTAGGGCGTATTCTTCCAAAAAAAATACCCAAACCCTACGGAAACTCACAAACAGTACAACAAATTATCAATTAATTGCCCAACAATTGAGAAATAGTCACAAAAAACGAACAGTTTAAACTAGTAGGTGCTTTAAGAATATGTGCAAAGAATGCCAAATGTAGGATGAATCTGTCTAAAAATTCCAAAAACCCTACTGCCAATTATTAATCTTTCAAAAAATTATCGAAAATTAATTTCTTCAACCAATTACAAACATTCACAATTTATGCTGTTTTACCCCACTGTGCCGTAACCAACAACGGATATCGCACAAAGAGGAATAAAACACAAGCGACGTCGGCAGAGAAATGACTATGCGTAAGCAGCTACGCACCCACACAACAAGCGACGCCACAAACGATCCAACAGTGTTGGGAATAGACCCAACCCCATAGACGATGATATCGATATGGACCTTATCGATCTCGATAATTAAAACTATCGATGAGGTTACATCGTCAAGGAGTTTTGGTTGGCACTCTTCTTCTTGAAGTTTAAAAAAGTGGATCGCCAGATCAAACAAAATTGTGAATTTTTATAAATAAAAAAGTTGACCGACAAAGTCATTTTAACTTTGAAGTAAAAATTATTAAAGTGCTTTTTCTTTTGTGCAGACAACAAACGTAAGTATCGCCAGAATACTTTTGTGTTTGTTGTAGGTTGCTAAATAATATTGTTGTTCGTCTTTGTGCAACAATAAATTTCGGCTCAAAATCTACTCAGTAGAATTTGAACCACAACAAGTCCATACGACGGTATTGGAACTTGTACATGGTCCTTCGAGTCCAAAAAATAAAGAATCGGCTTATATGCCAAAAATATTTTCCAAAAAAGCACTAATTTTAATTTAAAATTAATTTGAAAGTAGTAAGAAGTGTTGTTGTGTTTTCATCTGTGTTCGAATGTGGCGGCTTTTGTGTTGTTTGTCGTAGACACACATACATACAACAAAATCAGCACTGCCATTTCCAAAAGAAATTGTTTGTGTGAAGTTAGAAGAAAAAGAGATATTTGTTTGTATTCATTGTTTATTAACACTATCAAAAACACATACACTAACACCATTATCGGCATTTATTTCATTTTGTTTTGTGTTACATTTGTCGCATTCGTCATTTGTGCCATTTGTAATAAACAATCTTTTTGACATATGTTTATTGTGCCAGATCGATCCGTCTGTTGTGCTTACCATATCGACTATCGATCAGCTGCTGGGTTAGAAAAGTTGTGCATTTACTCGCTAACGTAACGCAAGTTTCTGGCGTAACGTATAAAACTTTGCATAAATTATTGAATCAATAAAATATAATAATACACATAAATAATTTTGAATAAAAATAAATAATAAGATAATAAAAGTTAAAAAAAATAATAATAATAATAATAATTAAATAAACAAATCATAAAAAATATATTAAAAACATTTTTTCAATAAGTTTAAAAACAAATTAAACTTTTGCTGAGAAAAATAATATTATACGGCAAATCAAAAACATTTACGGAAATAATTTAATTTTATTTATTAAAAATAAATAAAGTGATAGTTATAATTTGTTTGTATAATAAATAATAATAATAATAATAAAAAAATAATAAAAAAATAATAATAAAAAAAAGTAAATAAAATATAATAAATAACAATAAATAAACCTCATATAAATATAAAAAATAAATAGAAAAACGAAATGGATTCAACAATTTGTGCTAAGTTTGAATACGAAACCGACAGCCTTATGAATATGTGCATTCAATTGGAGAATACTCCCGACGAACTATTTTCGGAGTCTTTAATAGAAACCAAACTAGAATCCATTGATGAAGATTGGCACAATGCACGCAGTGCATTTGAATGTGCATATTTAGCAGAGATAGAGGAAGAAGAAGAAAAGGCTTATAAATTAGAAGCCAGAAAAATATCTGAGTCCCTCAGGGACAAATACCAAACTACAAAAGCTAAATTATTAGAGATTTTGAAGAAAAGAAAACAAAATCAAAATAATACCGCTAGAGGCGATGTTTCAAATCCGTCACTGTTTTACAGCTCAGCTGTGTATCTTCCGGGTACAACCTTTGACGTGTCGGAAATTTGTATTAAAGTGCCACCTTGTGACAGTCAAGACTTCTACGGAAGTCATGAACAATGGCCAACTTTTAGAGACATGTTTACGGCCATATATGGAAGTCATCCCAGACTCACACCTGCGCAAAAACTCTATCATTTGCGTAACAAAACAAAGGGTGAGGCTGGTAGAATTGTTGATCGGTACCCGTTATCTGATCAGAATTTTTCTTTGGCATGGGAAGCATTATCAGTGCGATACGAAAATGTGAGGGTACTGGTAGATAATCAATTAAAGATTTTATTCAATCTTTCGGCAGCAAAGACTGAATCTAGCAGAGATATAAAAAGAATTCAATCAACAGTTAGCGACTGTCTAGCTATATTAAAAGCACATAAGGTGCAAGTAGATCAATGGGATCCTATTTTGATATATTTGTGTTCAACTAAGCTTCCGGTTGAAACTCTGACTCTTTGGGAACAATCGCTCGAATCACATTCAGAGCTACCCAAATGGTCACAAATGGAAGATTTTCTAAAAAACAGACATAGAGTCCTAGAGAGAATAGACAGTCTAAGAAATATAGCAGCTTCAACTGCCTTTAATGATGAATTTCAAGCGCATCAAAATGCGCAATCGACACAATCGAATAGATGTGTCATGTGTAATAGAAATCATATTTTGAAGAGTTGTTCAAGATTTAATAGTATGAGTGAGAATTTGCAAGACAAAAAAGATTGTGTAACAACTGTCTTATATATGGACACATTTCTCAGGAATGCGTTAGTGTGCATAGGTGTATGTTTTGCAAAAAGAAACACCACACTAAACTGCATTTACCAAATAACGTTCAAGAGAGATCTACACGGCCAAGATTGGTCGCAAGAGAAAGTCAAAACACTTATCGTTCTGAAAATGGACGCCAAACAAATGCTTTAGTTACCACAGAGAATATTGTAGAAGAAATTGCCATGTTCGTCCAATTCTGTAGCTCAAACTTCTAATGTGGAAACACATGTGTCAGTAAGTCATGATGACGTTATGCTGCCTACAGCTCTAGTAAAAGTGAAATATTCTGGGGAAATATTTACGGTTAGAGCTCTCATTGACTCAGCTTCGAAACGAACATTCGTTACTCAAAAAATAATTAAACGAATTGGCATATTAACTGAAAAAGCTAGTTTCAAGATTAGTGGACTGAGTGGAACAGTCGTGGCTAATTCAAATAAAAAATGTGTTCTGACGCTGTGTTCAGAAATAAATGAAACTGAATTTGAAGCAGAAGCATTAGTTGTGCAAAATTTGACAAGTTTATTGCCGACGCAGACTATTAAAATTTCAGATTTGGGAAGTATTGAAGTTAGCAGATCCAGGATTTATGATTTCTGCTCAAATTGATATGCTTATAGGTAGCGACGTTATCCCATGTATAATCCTAGAGGGAGTTAAAAAGAACATATTGGGCAACATAATAGCCCAAAATTCGATATACGGTTGGTATATCTATGGGCCAACATCAGCCAATGAAATTTGTTTAGCGTCTATAGAAATAAAAAATAATTCTGAAGATGACGTTAGTCAATTATTGAGAAAGTTTTGGGAAAAGAAGAAATAAGAGAAGTGTCCATTTCCACGAAATCAGACGAATATTGCGAGAAATTTTACGCCAACACGACATACCGTCGATCAGATGGAAGATTCGTTGTAAAATTACCTTTCAAAGAAGAATTTCCTCAAAAAATGTACCTAAATTCGTCCAGATTCAAAGCAAAGAAACAATATGAACATATGGAAGTAAAGTTAAGCAAGAATGTAGACCTCGAGGAGTCATATAATGAAGTATTAAATGAATATTTGTCATTGAGTCATATGAAACCCACAGAATCAAGAGAAATATGTACTGGTGGGAAATATTTTTCATATTATTTACCGCATCATGCAGTCTTTAGGCCAGAAAGTTCTAGTACTAAAGTGAGAGTGGTGTTTAATGGATCGAGTAAGACAAAAAGCTCTTATTCTTTAAACGATGTTTTACATACAGGGCCAATATTACAAAATGATTTAGTGTCTGTAATTTTGAATTGGCGCCTGTATAAGTATGTGTTTAACGGTGACATTGAGAAAATGTACCGACAGATATGTGTTCATGATTCTGATCGGCAATACCAGAGAATTTTATTTAGAAAAGAAGGTCAGAGTGATATTAAAGATTATGAATTGTGTACTATTACCTTTGGTATAAACTGTGCACCTTATTTGGCGATTCGCACATTGTTGCAATTGGCAGAAGAGTCAAGAGATAAATGCCCAATTGCATCGAAAATAATTAAAAATGAGATATATGTTGATGATGTATTGACTGGAGGCCATACTCTTGCCTCAGCTTTGGAGGCGGAAAAACAATTAATTTGTGTTTTGAATTCGGCTGGATTTCCGTTAAAGAAGATAACGGCAAATCATCCGACCCTTCTTTCTAATGTCCGATCAGAAGATTTGTTAAATGAAGAATTTTTAAGAATTATAGATATGAGTTCAACAAAGACATTAGGTATTCGTTGGAATGCCTTAACTGACTCATTTTCTTATAGTATGAAGTCACTAGAGGTGACTACCCCGATAACTAAAAGGAAAATCTTGTCAACCATTTCGAAATTATTTGACCCAGCAGGGTGGTTAACGCCTTTAATTATACAGGCAAACATTTTGTTGCAAGACCTTTGGTTAGAAGGTGTTAATTGGGATGAAAGAGTAAGTTCATCCACGTATACTAAATGGAAAACATTTTTGGATCAATTTTCAAGTGTTGATTCTATTCAAATACCAAGATGGATTAATTATTGCCTAGAGGGCAATATACAATTTCATGGATTTTGTGACGCTTCTGAGAAAGCGTATTGTGCCGCAGTATACGTTCGAATGGACACAGAATCAAAGTCATCAGTAAACTTGTTAATAGCGAAAAGTAAAGTTGCTCCATTAAAAAGTGTAAGCTTGCCAAGATTAGAGCTTTGTGGTGCCGTATTGCTCTCATCTTTAATGAAGTATGTTGTCTCCAAATTAGATGTGAAAAATTATTCTGTCCACATGTGGACAGATTCAACAATTGTATTGGCATGGTTGCAAAAACATCCATCCACATGGAATACTTATGTTGCAAATAGAACCGCAACTATATTCAAAAATATCGAAAATGCAACTTGGAGACATGTTTCTTCGAAATGCAATCCTGCAGACCTTGGAACAAGAGGTTGTTATTCTGTAGAGTTAAGTAAATGTTCGCTATGGTGGAATGGCCCAATGTGGTTTTTAAGTCCTGGTAATAATTGGCCAGAATCTATTATGGTATCAAAAGTCGTATGTATGTATATTTGTATGTTTTTCGACAAAAGCCATACATCTGGAAGCGTGTTCGTCACTATCCACAGAAGCGTTTCTTGCAACATTTACACGATTCATAGGTAGAAGAGGTTTGCCTAGATGTTTAATGTCAGATAATGGAACCAATTTTGTGGGTGCCAGTCATGTTCTCTCGAGGGAATATCATGAATTTATAACAAAATCCTCCAAAGAAATTTCAGAGAAGTATATTGTAAATGGCTTCGAATGGAAGTTTATTCCACCTAGCGCTCCACACATTGGCGGATTATGGGAAGCAGGAGTTAAAAGTTTTAAGACACATTTCAAAAAGGTAATGTCTGAAAGAAAGTTCAATTTTGAGGAATTTGCCACTGTTTTAGTGAGAATAGAGAGTGTATTAAACTCTAGGCCTTTAACACCATTGTCAGAGGATCCGGAAGATTTAGAGGCTTTAACTCCAGCACATTTCCTAAGAGGTGGACAATTATTATTCGCTCCGGAAATGCCTATTGACTATTTATCGTTAATAAATCGTTGAGAAAAAATAAAAGCCCTACATCATACCTTTACTAAGAGATGGAAAACAGAATATATCCAGGAACTCCATAAAAGATACAAATGGCAATATCCTAAACGAAATATTCAAGAGAATGACTTGGTACTAGTAAAAGATGAACTGCTACCTCCGAATGACTGGAAAATGGGACGTGTGGTAAAAGTGCATGAAGGGCACGATCAACACGTAAGAGTAGTTGATCTAAAACAGGTATCATATCTCGTCCTATTGTGAAGTTATGTGTACTCCCAGTCAGTGGTTGTCAGTAGAATGTAATATATGTGTATGCGTGCCCCAATCATGGTTAAATATCTAACAGACAATGCATCTAATCTAACAGACAATGGCACCCTTTTTTCTCTTGGATATTTTTTCTTTCAATATATTTCTTGCAGTTACATAATAATGAATATGAGCCAAGGTGAAGTCTGTCAGGTTTGCTACGGTATTCATCACCTGAGGAACTGTCCCGCTTTTCAAGTGATGACGGTGGAGCAAAGAGAGAGTGTGGTATTGGCCCGCAGATACTGCAAGAACTGCCTCGGACGGAACCAAGTAGCGAGATTTTGTTCCTGGCCAGGGACATGTCGTATGTGTGGTTCTCGGCACAATACGATGCTAAATAATATTGTTGTTCGTCTTTGTGCAACAATAAATTTCGGCTCAAAATCTACTCAGTAGAATTTGAACCACAACATGTCCATACGACGGTATTGGAACTTGTACAAACATTGAGTGTTGGAGATCAAAATATTTTGTTGTTATTTTACTAAAAATCAAACCGACGCTTAAAAGGGGGCGCGGAATGATGTGGTAGTGTTGTTGTAATATTTGGTAATGCAAATTCTCAAGTGAGAGTAGATCAACGTAGAGAAATAAATGAGGAAGAATTACAACAACAGCGAATTAGACTTTGTTAGTGAGGACGACAAAATAACCAAACGGCGAATAGACGGACTGTCAAGTGTGTTGTTTTTGCAAAAATGAGAATGGGGAATAACAACACCGAGTATGTTTGGTTGGCGAGAATTAGAAAAGAAAAAACAGTACAAAGCACAAAATATGTTTATATGATCAACGCAACGTAGGGTGATCAGTACAACGAATAAATTAATGCACAACAAGAGTGGACTGTATGTAAGTATAGGCAAGAACACACGCGAAGGGTGATTGAAGATCGACCAGTGCTGTTACTTGGACAAAATTTAAAACTCGTATACACTAACAACCACGGGTAGCTCACTTGAACAAGAATCTGAATTTACGTACCTGATTGTTAGTTGGTGATCATGATGATGAGAGATGATCCAAGTAATCTCCATGCAACAGGCTTCTATCCGGCTCGATGCGACCAAATGTTTAACTCAGGGGAGTGGAGGAGGAGCAGACAGCGGCAACAACAACGAGAACTTTTTTTTTGCTAGTATCCTATTTTTGCACTAATTGCAGCACTGATAACTTAATAAATTTAACTTCTCCTAGTGGTGGTAACTTGACTTCTGGGGATTATATTCAATACAGTATCGAATCACATCCAAATTTTTCTGCATTGGACACTAGTTCTCGTACTAAAGTGAATACAAACTCATCAACATTATTTGCAAAGGTAATTTCCAATCCCCCTATAATTCTTGTAAATGATACGCATTTAACTCTAACAGTTGTTCTAAATGAGTTGCTACGCTTTGAAAAGCATTATTTTTACCTCGTCTACACCAGAATACTTCAACTGATGCTATTCGTAACTACGAAGTGTTCCAAATAACAGATCTCTCTGACAACGATTGTATTCAAATTTAATACCTCTCAATCAAGTAAAATTAAAAAAATGTCCCTAACAAACTGTTCATCACTATTGCCAGACCAAAGCCCTACCTGGCTTACGCCGGCATTAAGCCGTTTACGTAACTCTAAAAGTACACGTTTTGAAATCTTCAAGGAATGTAACAGTGCAGTAAATTATTCAAAGTATCCCATGGCAAAAATAGATTTTATTCGTAAAACTGCAAATGTTATTCTCAGCATTTATTCCAAAAGAGACTTAATTTTTAAACAATCATAAGAATTTCCTTAAATTTGTAAACTATTATAAATGAAGTCACTAATACCGACGGTGAGGTGCTTTAGTCGAGCAACAGACAACCGAAATAGCATAACGACTAGACGTTAAATGCAAATCTCGAAATTATTTTCAATTGTAAATTATTAAAACTAATTTCACTTTTTTACTAGTAGACCCACTGTTAATGCGTGTGACAACAAGGTATACCGCACAAAAAAAAAAAAACAAAGGCATCGTCGGCATGGCGATCAACGCATGTAAGTAGTTATCTACTGTTGGTATATTTTAAATTGCAACCACAAAAAAGCACACGATGTAGAATATTAGAGTTGTTACTGTTTTCTCTCACGCTTGACTGACCATGTCAACAACAAACGTAAGGAGTGTATATAAGCCTTTTGGGATAAATGAAAGCTATGATATGTGAACATTAGAAGAAATCAAAGTAGTATATCTTCGATGTCTGTAAACAACGCGCGAATGTATTGAGAAAATAAATAACCAATAGTGGGATAATTATTCAGTTTAACACGATTATTTAGCAAAATTAACGACTATAACTGGACTGTACACTGAATATTACTGAAGAACACACGCGTTAAGGCAACTGTAGGCGACCAGTACGCGTCGTTGGGAACAAACTTATAAAACCTTATGGTTTGTAGAAAAGAAAAATGCCAAAATAACAACACTCGCGGAATGCTGAATTTAATCACATGATTTGATGATGTTGATGACTAGATGATTTGACTGATGGGTGTTGGTGGAATGTTGGTGTGGATGTTTTTTCATTTGTAATAGGAAAAAGCAATACTATTAGGAAAACTACAACAACTTCGGTATGTGATCCGTCTCGAATGGCTTTCAACGTTTTCGTGATACGGGGACAAATAAACCCAAAAAGTAAAGGAAATAAAAACAGGAATTATGTAGTTATGGTTAATAGTTTTCAAAAGTATATTTGATAAGTTTCTAACAAAGGAGGCTTTACCTTTGCGTGTGATATCAACGAACGAGCGGAACAAAGTCGTGATAAACAATGACGACCGAAACAATGGAAATGCCCTTATGCATCCGAACTATACGAATATGACTTTAGGAAAAAAATAGTAGACATTCCTCAACAACTCGCTCTAGACGAATGTTACTCCTAAAGAAGAGGCAGCGACCATAATTTATTATGAGCCAATATTCGAATATTGTGGTATTTATTATTTTATGATTTCCAGGCTACAGCGAATACACAGTTAGTTAGAGGAAACTGTGAAACGATTTTCCTAGCTTGTCCAGCAGTTTTATTCAGCAAATAGAGCAATCGTTTAATATTACTTAACCGAGTATTATTTATGTGTGTGCCGCTAAAGAATTCCCGACTTCAAGAAGAAAAATCTCCCCCAAAATCATCAACATCAAAAGAGGCTGAGCCGATTGGTCATTCATCTGCTCGTGGTCATTGTACTGAACTGGATGTTAAAAGAAACAAAGTTAATATATTCTTTTGTAACATTTTCCAAATTTTCTAAGTTTTAAGATTGCCATAGTTGTTTAACTTGCTCTTCCTTTTTTCTTACCTTATGCACCAAATTCTATCAGAGCGTCAGAGGTTTTAAATGAATGTTTTTAGAGGGGAAAATAGAAAAATAAATAAAATATCAATTTAATTTTTATTTATTTAACTGGCCAAAATTGCCGCCTATGGGGTATTTTAGTTCTTAACAGATCGAAAACTACAATCAATAGTGTAATACACTATGGTACTTATTATATTTTAACTTTAATAATAATAATATTCATAACCCTATACCAAGGAAGAAAACTAACCAAAGTTACCGAGCAACGTAGTGTAGCTATTCAACCTAAACGGACACGACAGAATAAGAAGAAATATTATTTTATCGTTTTAAGTGAATTAAAACAAAAAGAAAATTAGAAAACGAGTTTTGCAACAAACATCCAAATTTGAAGCCAACGATTGGCGGGAAACGAAACAAGGGGGAAGAGGTGACATTGCAACTCGACCTTTATACCTAACAAAGTACGCCAAACTAAGAATTAAAAACGAAGATGACTGAAGAATGTTTTGTAGCGGCAGCGTTGGCACCATTTTTAATGTTAGACCCACAATTCGAGTGACAACGAGGAATTCCGCATAAAACAAAATGAAACACAAGCAGCATCGGCAAAGCCATCAACGCACATAAGTAGTTGATATATTTTAAATTGCAACCACAAATAAGTGCACGATGTAGAATATTAGAGTTGTTATTGTTTTTTTTCTCACTCTTGGCTGACGATGTCGATAAAAAATAAACAATATTGGGATAATTAATTAGTTTAACACGATTATTTAACAAAATTAACGACTGTTACTGGACACAACCTATCTCACGGCAACGGGTTCTACGACACCGGATTAAGCCGAAACAAAAACACTCCAATTTCTTTTGGTCCGTGCCGGCATTGAGGAAACCCCCGGACCACGGTTCTGTATGGTTTGCCAAAATATCATCTACCACAGATCAGTCTCGGTGCGATGTAATGGATGCGGAATATGGGTACATTTTAGGAATTGTTCCGGTTTAACCCGGTTGCGAAACTATAGCGACTATGTTGCATCGTGCTGTACCAACATAGTTCCTAGTGAGTCCACGAACTTGTCGTCGACACCGCAGTACCTATGTTGCTGTTGTAATTCCGGGCAGTGCGTCATTCTTGCAATTCAATTGCAACGGACACCGAGGTAACTTAATCAATTTTGGATTTTATGATACGGAGGAATATTAAGATCGCAGCGGTGCAGGAAACCAAGTTCAATGAAAATTGTAGCTTACAACGTTGCAATGGTTACAACGTATTGAGGAAAGATCGCAACAGAAGTGAAGGTGGGGGATTAGCGTTCCGGTTACACCATTCTGTTCAATACAGGCCTTTTTCGCTTGAGGTAGTCTCTAGTGACCCATTCATGGAATGAATGGGGGTAGCAGTCAGGTGTGGAACAGCCGCGATAGAGGTGCTTAATGTGTATATACAGCCGGTTAATATCCGTGAACCGCGTTACTTGCGTAATATAAGCCCACTTTTGGAACGTAATAACCGCCTGTTACTAGTGGATTTCAATGCCCACTATGAGTTGTGACATTCTGCCCTGGGTAATGATCGGAGAGGATCAGCGTTGGTAGAACAGATTGACTACTCCGCATTTTGCACGGTAAACGAGGATGCCCCACCCGAATAAGAGGGGAGTATCACAGTGCGCCTGGTCTGATAAATGGCGTGACTTGGCAACCCGTCATTTCTCTTGGCTCAGCCCATTTACCGATAATCGTCTCCATTTTCAGATTGCCCGATTTCATAACTTCTAAACGCCATACTTTCTTCAACCATGGGAAAGCCCACTGGCCTCAGTTTAGAGAGTTCAACAACCTTGGCTTCAGAGTACTACCCAACCCTCCTGATGTTCGGGTAGCAGAAAGGTTTTTTCGGGACATCATCAAAGCTGCAGCCGCTAACGTAACGTAACGTTAAAGTCACTCTCAAAGCCTGTGAAAAAGAATGATAGGACAGCAGTCACATTTAACGAAGTAACGGGGACTGATCCGGAGTAGTGCGTTGGCCATTTTAAGCGCCAATTATCGAGCACAGCGAAAGTGATAGGGCGAGGCGAAGAGTACTACGTATAAGATCTCTTCCCTCCGAGGATGTACTTCCACAGTTTACGATGGATGATGTTGCGAATGTGATCCCGAATGCTAAGTCTTCTAAAACGCTGGGCCCGGACGAGCCGAACCAAAGTCTATAACTTGTCGTTAGCCACCCACATAGTTCCTGAAGGATACCAGCAAAGGCGAATCATACAGGACAATTTCGCTTGTAGCAAAGACTCTCGAGGCCTTACTTCTCCCCAGTATTAGAGGAAGATATTCAGTTGCTAACCATGAACACGGTGTGCATCCACTACATAGTTCCACAACAGCATTGCATGCCATATCCACACATATCAGTCGAGGATTCAACCAGAACAGGTCATGCCATAGAACAGTAGTGGTGGCTCTAGATCTATCAAAGGTCTTTGATAAGTTCAACCATGCCACGCTGTTCAAGGACGCCAAAAATACTACCTTCCGGCCAAGTCTGAAACATTGGGGTCACATTAGATAGCATGTTCAAGTCTCTGCCCAAGCCACAGCTATCTGCGGTAAACTGAAAAGTAGAGACAATGTCCTCAAGCAGCACTTGGGGTGCAGATAAGAAGACCTTGTTGACCGCTTATAAAGTGATAGGTCGGTCAGTGGTTAGCTATGCGGCTCCAGTGTGGTCTGCGAATACAAGTGCCACGAAGTGGCAAATTATTCAGACCTGACAGGATGCAGCCCTGAGAACTGCAAAAGGGTTTATGTTTTCATGACCCCAGTGGACCATTCACATGAGGAAACGAAGGTTCTTCGCTTACGTCAGCATAATCATTTGCTTTCGTTGCAGTACCTGCTTGGTGGTGTTATCGTGGGAGTCATCCTAACTACCATATGGTGGACAGAACCCCCCACCCAGACGTGTCAGCAAGGACCTGCATGATCTAGAGAGAGACGTCCAGCGATATAAGAGAGAGGCCCTAGATCATGAAGCCTATAAAGCGGGTCTGAATAGCATTCATACTGATGCAGTCGCAGATGCGTTCAGGATGGTGCCGCTGTCTCAATTCATATTGGGCACGAATTGACGAAGATGTGCGGAACGCCTGCCCAGCGTGCGACACAGGCCCGCACAATACGCTACACCTAATTAATTGTCCAGCCAAGCCTACCCAACTCCGTCCAGAGGATCTTTGGCTACTTTCCATAAAGGCAGCAGAATTCTTTAACCTGGACTTCAAGGAAGAATCAGATTAATTTAGTAAATAAACAGTGACTAATGAGGTGTTGGTGCAATGTTGGTACGAATGTTTTTTTTTTCGTTTATAATAGCAACATGTAAACTTTAAATACCCTCCATAAAATAAATATAAAATCCGTTAAAAATTCTTTTAAAATCTTAAAAATACCGAATGTAGCCGTTATATTAGGGTCTATACGACGTGAAAAAATCATCAAAATACCGAATATCGGGAGGTACCGTTATATGGGGGCTTTTCCAAATACCAACGGTCCTGCAGATATAATATACATTTCAGTAAAATTGTATCAACCTACTTCATTTCATTCGGAAGCTAGATTAATTTCCACAGACGGACAGACACCGCTAAATCGACACAGAATTTTATGCTGATCAAGGATATATATACTTTGTAGGGTCTAAAATGCATATTTCGAGCTTTTACAAACCGAATGACAAACTTAACATACCCTCCATACCATGGTGGAAGGTATAAAAAGCAACTATTAGGAAAACTACGACAACTTCGGTAAATGATCAGTCTCGAATGGCGTAAAACATTGCCGTGATACCGGAACAGGAAAATAAAGAAAATAAAAACAAGGATTATGTAATTCTGTTTAATAGAATTTTCAATGGTATATTTGATAAGTTTCTAAGAAACGACTAACGAGCGGAAGAAGGTCGTGAGCAACAATGACGACCCAAACAATGGAAAGTGCCTCTATGCATCCGAAATAAACGGATATCACTTTAAGGAGAAAGAGCAGAACAAATCGTAAACATGCCCCAGCAACTCGCACCATAGACAAATAAAGGTATAGACTAAAAAGTTGTCTCATCTGTTATCTTCGAAAAAAGTGCTTCAATAGATGTCGTACATGCTGTAAGAGAGGTTCAGTAGACTCACTCAATTCTCTCAAAATACAAAATATTGAATATTATTATGATTCATTATTATTTATCAATTAAAAACGAACAGTCCAAAATAACCGATCTCTCTGACAACGATTGTATTCCAATTTAATAACTCTCAATCAAGTAAATTTTTTCTTTAAAAAATGTGCCTAACCAACTGTTCATCACTATTGTCATAACAAGGCCCAAGGACACATCTATTGCTCTTTGTGAAATTAATACATCTAAAATAAATCACTTAAGGGTTTTAAGGACTTTACGCTCCTCATTTATCCCTGGCCATACTATATTTTAAAATCTGTGCTATAGAACTATTCTAACATTTGACAAAAAAAATATTTAATGTCTCCTTGAATATAGCTGTTTTCCAAGCTTTTGAAGATCGAGTTTCGTTATTCCAATTCATAAATTGGACAAAAAAGATTTCATAGACATTTAAGTATGTGATGCTACTTAAAATAAAATCTTTTCCTAAAACTAAAAAGTCCACTTTTTGAGGAAACTGCGAAACGATTCACCGTGCTTGTCCAGCAGTTTTATCCACCAAATAGAGCATTCGTTTGACTTCACTTAACCGAGTATTATTTATATATGTGCCGCTAAAGAATTCGGGAAACTAAGGCCAAGAAGAAAAATCCCCCCCCCCAAAAACATCAACATCAATTGGGGGCAATGTCATATTTTGAACGATATCACAGCCGGAAGAATTATTTGTCACATTCTTTTCCTGTGCTTCCGGACTAAAAGAGGCTGAGCCGATTGGTCATTCATCCACATTTTTATTAACATTTTTTGTTACGCACAAATTTTTTTATAATTTTTCTCTTTATTGTGATCATTGTACTGGACTAAATGTTAAAAGAAACATAGTAAATATACTGCAAAATGCAGATATTCTTTTGTAACTTTTCCGAATTTTCTAAGTTTTATGATTGTTTTTTAACTTGCTCTTCCTTTCCTCTAACCTACTAATATCGAAATCACCAACTTTTATTGCACCAAATTCTATCAGAGCGTCAGAAGTTTCTTATCGAAAACGACAATCAAAAGTGTAATACACTACAGTACTTATTATATTTTAAATTTAATAAGAATAATATTTATAAACCTACACCAAGGAATAAAATTAATCAAAGTGGACGAACAACGTAGTGTAGGTATTCAACCTAAACGGAGAGGACAGAAATATTATTCCTTCGTTTGTTATATTGTTTCACTGATCAAACAAAGAATAAAAACTGCAAGTGCTGATCAGAGAAGCAGTAATGGTGGATGATCAAACAATTTTGTTTTTGTCGTATATATATGTATATATGTATATATATATATATATATATATATATATATACATATATATATATTTATATATATATATATATATATATATATATATATATATATATATATATATATATATACTATGATATACTACTAATGTGTTACAACATTAATTTGTGTTTTTGGTACAGGGTTGGGTTAAGTACCATCAGTGGAAAAGAATTCTGATTTGTCCAGTTGTATCTTAATATTGCCTGAACGTAATTTACCGAGTACTTTTCTCAAGTGTTGTATGTTCTCGTCTAAGGAAGTTGCATATATAACTATGTCATGTAAATGTACAAGGCAGACTGTCCCGATGAAGTCAGTTAATACATTGTCCATTACCCTTTGGAAAGCGAATATAACATTTTTTAATCCAAAAGGCATCCTTACGAATTCATAGTGACCTCTATCGGTACAAAATGCTGTTTTACCAATATATTTTGGGTGCTTTTAGATCTGGTGAAAAGCGCTAGCTAAATCTAAAGTTGTGAAGTAGAGACATCTCCCCAATTTATCTAATATGTCAGTTATATTTGGTATGGGATATATATCAGAAACAGTTTTCCCGTTTAATTTGCGATAATCTAGAACTAGTCTTCATTTCTGTATATTGCTCGAATCCAACTTTTTGGGAACGATCCATATAGGAGCACTCCATGGTGAAAAGTTTGTCCTAATTATACCTTGTTGCAACATTTTATCAATTTGTTTGCTTATTTCTTTTTGTGTATGTAAAGGTCCATGTATGATTTGGTAAAAATGGGTTTGTCATCAGTTGTCTTTATTTGGTGTTTAATTTGATTCGAGAATGTCAATTGTTCCCCCTTCTTGAAAAACACAGTTTTTGCAAACTTCCAGCAAGCTTGCTTTTCCTCTTTATTAAGATGAACGGTCAGTATCGAATCTAACATGTCATGATTAACATTAACTTCGATGTAATTCTGGTCGTTGTATGTTGTCGTGTTTATTGGGTGTTCAATGTATGCAATTTTATCATGTTCAGAAGTATTAACTATTTCCACAAGGCTGTACCACTTTTTAGAATGATACAGTCCCTCCGAAACAAAGAGGTCAGAACCCAAAAAAGTCCTTGGGAGAAAAAAATTACCATTTTGTGTGTCTACTGGAACATTGATAACCACTCTGGAAAAACCTGGAATAATTAATTTCTCAGAAGTGAAATTGGGTTTGAGATGAATAGGTATGATGGCTTGACTTGTTACTAGAGTTTTATTACCTAGGTCTATTTTAGCTTTGAGAAAATCTAATATGTCCAATCCTATCAGTCCATCGAAATAGTTGTGAAATTTGAAACAAAAAATTCTGCATTTCCTTTTTGTTTCATTTCCGTAAATAAGGGTAGTTTAATTTTTTTGTCCAATGAGTGTTTAGTTAAAATTTTTGTGATTGTAATTGGTTTGCAAGTCATACACTCTTCATAATTTACAAACTCTGGATTTATAAATAATGACGATGCTTGAGTATCTGTTAAAAGTTTCAGGGGTCTTCCAAATGGGGAGGATATGTTAATATAGGGTAATGTGTGTCCATGTTTGTTAATGTCTATATATCCCATTGGTATGGGTAGGCATTCATATGAAAAATTTCATTATCAACTATTTTCGTATTCCGTTTCAATATCATTATTTTGTTGGTCTGTTGGATCGTAGATGTCATTATCATCATTTCGGTAATAAGTATAGTTTTGTTCGAAGTCATTGTCATGTGTTTGTCTGTGGTAGTATTCGTCCAGATCATTAAGGTAAGCTTGAGACACATTGACGTTGTTTAGGTACGATGTCTGTCTCGTTTGTGTAGTCATAGGTTTTCTTAAATGAGTATAGCTAGAACCATGGTACAATAAAAAGGTAAGGTAGAGCTCCCAGCTGATTACAATTTTGTTCTAAGTGTGCCCGACTTCTGTCTATTTTGTGTATGTATTTGTTGTTTTGCAAAATAAATACAAATTATTTTCAAAATCAATGATTGGAAGAAATGTAAATTACGGGGCTCGCATTAATAATATTAAGCGGATTTGCCATGGAATTGAAACATTGAACACTTAGGATCATATTCTTGAGAGAACATGCAGGCATTTTGTTCACTTTTCGCGCTATTTGACTCATTTTACAAATTAACAAAAAATATCAAATAAATGAAAAAAACTTGTTGTCCATAATTTTGAATAATTCTGACTGGTGGCGGGCATAGCCTCAGGGCTGTATTTCTGTAGTTTCATGAAGCTGCTCTACCTCCTTATTGAACCATGGCTAGAACTAACTTGCAATGGTTCTGGTGGTGGTAAGGGTTTGGTTTTAAACTGTTGCTGCCTGAAGTGGTTGAATTTGCTCTGTCCGGACCCATTGTGAGAAAAAGGTATTTTCATAAGTTCATATTTGGTTGGTAATTACGAGCAGGGGCATTATTCCGCGTATTCTATCTATACCCTGGTTGGTGATATGGTGACGGAGGCATATAAAGAATGCATCTAAGCACATTTTAGCGTTATAATCGCGCCTCGAGCTTATGAAATGTTGATATAATATTATTGATTGCTGCCTGTAGCTCAATAATTGAACCGTAAAGCTCTTGTACAGTCTGATTATTTTGTCGTAAACTATGGAGTTCACGCACAAGGGAGGTTTCACTCCTTTTATCGGAATATTTAAGTATTACTCGCCTTAATTACCTCCCAAATTAAATTTAAATTAAGTACTTCATTAGCTTCCCGCACTATTTTGTTTCTGATGGCTCTAAGCACCACTGTTGCTTGGTTAGAACCATCGATATTCGCTAATATTCTTCAAAACATTTTATATACAATAATTTAGTTGCCGTGGATTTCCATTAAATGTTGATAAATATTTTACGGCGTCTGGAATTTTCAACGCTTCGTATGTTTAAGGGAGGATTGTGATGGTTGTTTAGATTGAATTATCTGAGGGGCACTAATGTCGTTAACGGTAGTCATTTCTTGGTGTTCCGGCATTGCAATTAAATATCGAATAGGATATGGTCTTGGTCTAAGTCTTCGCATTCAATATAATTATCCATTTTATTGGTTAAGCAGAGGCTAATAATTGAAATATTTCTTTACTTATCTCTGTTTTATATTTTATAAAGTACTACAATGATGATAAATATAATAATTTTCTTAAAGTAATTACCCTAGTATTATTGTTATTATAAGTAATTTCATTTGCTGCTTGCCAAGGTTTTTATATCTACTTCTTTCCTTTGATGAGGCCAGTATAAGTTGCTTGTAGATATGGACTGCTTCAGGACTGTTCTGGTTCTTCACTTGTAGTTGTTGTTTGTTTTTGTTGTTTAGATATTGTTTTTATACCCTCCACCATACTATGGAGGGTATATTAACTTTGTCATTCCGTTTGTAACTCCTCGAAATACTCATATCAGACCCAACAAAGTATATATATTCTTGATCAGCGTAAAATTCTAAGTCGATTTAGCGATGTCCGTCTGTCTGTCTGTCTGTCCGTCTGTCTGTCTGTCTGTCCGTCTGTCTGTTGTAATCACTCTATCTTTCGAATGAATAGAGATATGTGGCTAAAATTTTGCACACATGTTTATTTTTCCAGTAGGCAGGTTAAGTTCGTAAGTCCATGTAGGTCCACGTTTTCATATAGCCCCCATATAACGGTACCTCCCTATTTTCGGTATTTTGATGATTTTAGCGAAATTATTCACGGGAATTGTTTCAAATTTGGTATTTGAAGTTCAAAATGGATACTACACCCTAAGACAGAAAATTGTCTGTGCAGGTCCACGTCTTCATATAGCCCCCATATAACGGTACCTCCCTATATTCGGTATTTTGATGATTTTAGCGACATTATTCACCGGAATTGTTTTAAAATTGGTATTTGAAGTTCGTTATGGGAACTACAGTCTGTGACAGAAAATTGTCTGTGCGGGTCCAGGTCTTCGTATAGCCCCCATATAACGGTACCTCCCTATATTCGGTATTTTGATGATTTTAGCTACATTATTCACCGTTTATTTCAAGTTTCGAATTTGAATATGGTAATGGCTTATGACAAACAATGACTATGTATGTCCACGTCGTATAGACCCCAAAATAACGGCTATATTCAGTATTTTTAATATTTTAACAGAATTTTTTAAGGATTTTATTTTTTGAAAATTTCCAAATTCGTTGCAAATGGTGGAGGGTATTAAAAGTTCGGCCCGGCCGAACTTACTGCTTTTTAACTTGTTTTAGTTCGTTTTTGTTACGATTGTTGTCAATGTTTTTAACTTTTTAGTTGTTATTCTTTAGTTGATTTTCCTTCTTTGATCTTCTTGCACTGTATTGTTATTTGTTATTGTTCTTTTTGTTGTCTTTTTTTAATCTAATCCGAAAAACATAAAAATTTCAAGACAGCGTATTTTTCAAATATGAAGGATATGGGTTTGACCTAAAAGGATCGTTGATATATATATATATATATATATATATATATATATATATATATATATATATATATATATATATATATATATATATATATATATATATATATATATATATATATATATATATATATATATATATATATATATATATATATATATATGTCAGATGCTTTGTTTGGGGACAGCAATTTTTTTAACTTTTGAACCCATTTTTAGTATAATTAGGGCCTTCCTCAGCTACATTTAATAATTATTAGGTAATTTTCCCGAAAACTTTTGATTTCCAACATATTTTTTACATAACGACTACTTTGAGGTCATCGTATATATTTTGTAGCTCCTTTCAGACACTGTCCCCAAAATGCACACGGCGTATATTTATATATATATATATATATATATATATATATATATATATATATATATATATATATATATATATATATATGTCAAATGCTTTGTTTGGGGACAGCAATTTTTTTTAACTTTTGAACCCATTTTTAGTATAATTAGGGCCTTCCTCAGCTACATTTAATAATTATTAGGTAATTTTCCCGAAAACTTTTGATTTGCAACATATTTTTTACATAACGACTACTTTGAGGTCATCGTATATATTTTGTAGCTCCTTTCAGACACTGTCCCCAAAATGCACACGGCGTATATTTTGTTGTGGGTTGCCACCACGTTGTCAAATATATTCAACACAACTTAACGCCGTTGCATGATAACCGGACGTCCTTTGGGAAAACTGCAAATATAAAATGAGCACATACACATATATTCCTAAAAAAACTGAGTTTAAAACATTTTTTTATCTTAAAAAAGTTCGCTTCAGGAAAAAATTTTTTCAGGAGTTCAAAAATTTCGCTTGAGAGCAACATCTTCTTATAAAATTGAAGTTTGAGGACAAAATATACATAAACAAGTTAAAAAGCATCAGTCGGGTTTGCCGACATATTAATACCCTCAGCCTAAGTCTACATTATTAAAATATGTTAAGACTTGTGTTCTGTGGTTTTTCAATATATCGAACCATTATAGAGGGAAATCCAGAAGATCAATATTGTTCATTTCGCATGTGACCTAATATAAAGGAATTCCAACATTTAATATGTTAAATATGGAAAATGTTGAACTTTTGTGGGGAAGGAAGAAATAGCAGACAGCTGTCTCTAAGAAAATTGTAGACTTCTTTCGCATGCGAGTTATATATATTCAGAATGTTCATACTTTATGAGGGAAGTACCAGAAGGAGTAAGCAGACGTTTTGCATTTAATGAGACTCAGAAGGAGTGGGCTCAGATATATTGAAACATAATATGTTTGAAGAGCATCGCTGACTCGTTGCGCATGTTTAAGAGGTTATATTTATTAAATATTTTGAACTTATGTGAGGAAGGTACTAGAAAGAGTAGTCCCCTATTTTCGATATTCCCATCAGGTATTTTGTGTAAATGTATAGAAAAAAATCGTATTATTATATATTATTCAAAATGTTTGCCTTTGTGGGGGAGGTACCAGAAGGAGTGGTCTGCTATATTCCATTTTTACACAAGATGTTACAATGGTAAAACTATTTGTATGTGCGAAGTTTGAAAATAATCGGATGATTAAATTTTGATCATTTTTTGTGGAGGGGAGGTGCTTACCAAAAGAAGTGGTTCGCCATAGTCCACTAGATTTTATAATGGTAAAAATATTGGTATGTGTGATATTTGATGAAAATGAAAATTAGTTATTCCAAATTTTGACCCTTTGTGGGGGAGGTACCAGAAGGAGTGACTCGCTATACTCCATCTTTACACCAGATAAATATATGGTACAAATATTGATACGTGTGAAATTTGATGAGAATCCGATGTATAGTTTGCATTCTATGAGCGTTAGTTATTCCAAACTTTGACCCTTGTGGGGGAGGTACAAAAGGAGTGGAGAAGGAGTGCTCCGCTATAATATTTACCCCAGACTTTGTAATCGGAAAAAAATTGGTATGTGTGAAATTTGATGAGAATCCGATGTATATTTCGCATTTTTGAACGTCTTAGTTATTCCAAATTTTGACCCTTTGTGGGGGAGGTACTAGAAGGAGTGGCTCGCGGTACTCCATCTTTATACCAGACTTTGTAATGGTAAAAATATTGATATGTGTGAAATTTGATCAGAAAAATGACTAATATAACGACCATAAGCAAAAAAGTTAAAATACTCATAAAAAGCGGTCCCGTTAAAGGATCAAATACTAAAATATGGACCTACGTCCATAATATTTTAATGACATTTTTGTTGACTCCTTAGTAAGTCGAAAAGCGTTGGTTAACACTTGAAAATACTTAAAATAGGGAGGTATCTTAAATTGGGAGCTTTACAAAAATCAAGGCCTATATGAACAATTTTTTCTAGAGATGTTTATTGTCCTCTAAAAACCTAGGATGTATATTTACTTGTTACTAGGACAGCAAAATGTAGCAAAAACTTCTAAATATATAAAATAGGGCGATACCTAAAATGGGGGCCAATTCAATTATGGACCTAAGTCCATACTTTTTAACGGAAGCGTGTTTAGTCCATTGGGAACCCTAATGGTCAAAATAGAACAGTTTTCGTTGACATATGAATCAAAAATCCTAAAAATCGGGCAGTATCATTGTGTGGGGTCAAAATAGAACTGTTTTCATCGAAAAATGAAGCTAAAATCTCTAAAATACTGAAAATAGGGCAGTATTGTTGTGTGGAGGATATGTCAAAACGTGGACCGATATTGGGCATTTTCAAACTTAAACTAAGTTTGAACAAAAAACTACCGTGCACCAAATTCGGGCCAGATCGGGCAGACACACGGACGGACATGGCTAAATCGAATCCAAATTGCCTGAAACGGATTTCGTCTTAGCATATGTGGTGTCTAAAACCATTATTTCGAGTAGGCACATTCTCATCGTATCAGGGTTTATACGATATACCTTCTGTAGGCAAAATGATGACCTAGACTTATCTGTAGTTTAGTGAAAGAGTTGCAATGGTAGAAATTGGTGTCCTGATCACAGGAAAGGCTACCCGGGTATTTGACACAAAAGTTCGGGTTAAAAAACCAGTTTTCCGGAACTGATTACTACAATATGGGTATCGTTGGAAAGCTTATGAAAATAACTTTCGAACAAGAAGTAAAATGTGGCTAAAGGTCGACCACCTGAAAAAAGGGTGTTGGGTATAAAAATCAAGTTTGAAGACAACATATTCTTTAAAAATCGATATTTCAGGAAAACATATTCCTCAAATATCCACTCCACTTTAAATGTCAAATTACAGCCCATTCTGTGGTTAAATGTGCTCACAGACTGTAAGATACTTAAGTTTTTTTGGGACTAATAGATTGCAAAATGCAAATTGCAAAATGCAAATATGCACACACACACTGGAAAATACTTTGAAACAATGGTTCAAGTTTTTGGCGCGCTTTCTGGGGTCTATGGCAAATTTTGGACCTATGTCCACAAGTTTTGACTGGAATGTTGTAGACTCATGAAACCTTAACTATTTAACTTACCCATGTCGAATTGTGCTCCCCCCCAAATGTAAAAATTAGCATTTCTAACTTCGTCGCTTTTTAAGACGTATGGGGGGCTACACCAAAATTTGGACATATGTTGCTAAGTAGACCCCTTAAATGCAAAATTAGAGTCCACGCGACAATAATAAACAGGCATGTAGACCCAAGAAACCTTGAATTTCAAATAACAGACAATCTTCTTTAATTAGAAGGCTACTAATACTTTGTTCTTCTGCAAAAAATACGACTTACGTTTTCCTCTATATAATACGATTAAACTTTTTCTTCTGTATATAATATGACTTTTGTTGTCGTCTTCTGTAATGAAGACTGTCTACGTTTTTTCTTCGTTATAGAAGGGGCCTAAGTAAAAATTTTCTAACCTGCCTTGATTTTAGTGTCTACTTTCATATCGTTATGACAAACATCTCCGCCAATGATGTTTTACTCCCTGTCCTTTGATTTACTATGTTTTCTGTGGTAGAAAAATATTAAGCATGAAAATTAGGATCCAAAAAATCATTTTTCTGAAGAACTTAGGAATTACTGTCAATTCAATGTTCTTCAACCTTCTCATGAAATTATTATTAGGATAATAATTTAGGATTAGGATAATCAAATGAATTTTGATTCGCGTGTAGAAAAGTAGTGTAGGTTATCAGTAGACAACGGAATTTTATTTTTATTATGAATTAGGCTCAAGTTTTGGGACGGAGCATTTTTTGATTCTAAGTAAATTGTTATAGAAACTGATTGTACAGTAAGAAATTCCAAACTTTTATATATTTTTTGCTGGGAAAAATACTTAAAAAATCAACACTTAAAGGTAACAAAATAAAAGTTCTCAAATATACAGTAGACTCTCACAATTTCTAATGATGGATTTTGCTCTATTTATCAGTTCCTGAATAATGAAATATGTGAAAATCAACTGTATATATTGTAATTGTCAGTTGTTCATATAAACACTATGTTTATTGCAAACATAAATTTAAACAAATTAATTTAATTTAAAAGAAACGTGTAAAATTTATATGATGATTTATATAAAGTGTTTTCTTTCGATATTATTAAATATTTTATATATTTATAATACAGTTAGAATTATAGTGCAATTTTATTACACTCTTAATTTTAAATAAACATTTGAAGTTTTTATATTCGTGTATATAAATAAAGCGGTTTGTATTAAATTATATGACTTATTTTTTTATATAAGTATACATTTATAATTATATTATAATGTATATAAATTATTACAAGATTTAGTGCACATTGTGCATATATTAATTTAACAGCATTGCATTGTAAAATAACTACCCGAAAAGGGTTGTAATGAATGAAAAATTTCATCATTAATATCTTTATTAAAATCATTAATATCATCATTAATATCAACCTTAATTTTTTTGCCTTTTTTCCTTTTGCTGTCTATAAACGTTTTTACTTGTGCTGGGGTTCTGCAGCATAGCACTTCATTTTCAGACACGACCCTCATGCACTCCTTGAGAGATGGCAACTTTTCCATTGAAAAAATATCCCCAAATTCAGCAGTCAAAGCTTCTTGCTCATCGATTGTCCACCGGCATTTTTTTGTTTTTCCGCAAGAAGTATCTGTAAAAATTACACAATAATCATTTCATAAGCCTAAAACAGATGTAACAAATATCCTATTTAATAATGTCAAATGAAAATGAATGCGAACAAAACATTAAAGTCGTTTAAGAATATAACAGTTTTATCTTTCTTCATTAGCATTCATTTTTTTCGGCATAGCACAGTGAAAAATTGCACACGAAAAACCTGACCAAAACCAAATGCAATATAAATTATGCAAACAAATATGTACTCCAAATTTATTTTTGATTAGAAAATCTAATATATTATATATTGGAAACAACAAACCGATTTAAAATATAATAGAAAAAATAGTTTGTATTGGCTATGTTCCAGAACCTGCAAGAATCTACTAGTTTTGCAATTTTTTCCGATATCGTAAAGAGGAAATCGGTTATCGTAGTAAAAACTTTAACATTCCTGCATTTCTGGAACAGACCAATTATTATTGCATTTGTGATTAATCTGTAAAATGTCAAATCGGCCATGATATCAAATCTTTACTGGATTTTAAATAAGGCAATTTGGGGAGTTTGAAAGTGCCGGTAGCATAATCTAAAAAAATATTTGTACTGTTTAAATAATTTTGTGAGTGGACCAAAAAGGCCACATTAATACTCAGTAGGAGGGTTAAGTGAAATGAAATATAAAATCAGGAATACAAAAAAAATTAAAGCTAGATCATAATGCATTTGATTTTGGTCATGGTTTTCGGTAAATTAACCACTGTGTATTTTGAAACATAAGTCTACGCAAGCTTAGTTATAGTTTCTACTCAATATACTTACTATCAAGTTTCTTATTGTAGGTACTACTAGTCTTCCTATTATACTTACTACCAATTTTCTTTTTTACCAAATTTGCGCCATATGTAATATTGTCTGATTCATCAGATGTTGACTCAGATTCGGAAGTTATGTTTCCACGAAGATTATCAAAACTATTATTTTCGGAGTTTTCCTCATTCCTACAACCAGCAGCTGACAGCAAAATCTTCGACACTGTAGTGATTTCCGCCATTGGTACCGATACTCTATAAATACTTTTGTGTATATCCTTATGGTGACCAAGAAAATTTGCTAGCTTATCCACACAGTGGACCAAAAAGGCCACATTAATACTCAGTAGGAGGGTTAAGTGAAATGAAATATAAAATCAGGAATACAAAAAAAATTAAAGCTAGATCATAATGCATTTGATTTTGGTCATGGTTTTCGGTAAATTAACCACTGTGTATTTTGAAACATAAGTCTACGCAAGCTTAGTTATAGTTTCTACTCAATATACTTACTATCAAGTTTCTTATTGTAGGTACTACTAGTCTTCCTATTATACTTACTACCAATTTTCTTTTTTACCAAATTTGCGCCATATGTAATATTGTCTGATTCATCAGATGATGACTCAGATTCGGAAGTTATGTTTCCACGAAGATTATCAAAACTATTATTTTCGGAGTTTTCCTCATTCCTACAACCAGCAGCTGACAGCAAAATCTTCGACACTGTAGTGATTTCCGCCATTGGTACCGATACTCTATAAATACTTTTGTGTATATCCTTATGGTGACCAAGAAAATTTGCTAGCTTATCCACTGTGGCTTCTTCAACGTTTAGCAAAGCTGTATACGTTGCTATATGCTTCCTTAATTTAGTTCCTCTTAATGTGTGAGGAATAGTAGCCCCACACTCTAAGGCAAACTTGCGTAATAACGGGCAAGCTCTTATATATTTTTTTGATATTCCTGATGATCCGGGAGCCGCGAAAATATAGTGATTTGATTTCGGGATTCCGGCACTATTGCGATGCTTTAATATAAGGTCAACTGCCTTTCTACTTAAAGGATCCGGCAATATGCTGACAGTACGTCCTAATTTGCCTCTTAGGGTAATTCTTACATACTGTTTAGCGAATTCAAAAGATTGGTTAGAAATATTATCAAGAAATCCAGCTTCTATATTGTCAGTAATAGTTTCCTTCTTATTGTAGTTTTCAATAGTTATTCTCTCGATCTCACCGGCTCGTCGTCGATTGAACACTTGTAGACATATTAGAGTAGTATCAAAGATAAATTGTTTAGTTAATGTAGCTATAGAATATACCATTTTGGTTCTTAGAAAATCATAAAGTTGTTTGATATCTTTTTTGTTTGGCAAATCTTCCTTCTTAGATCTTTTTTTGTTTTCTCTATCTTCAATAGCTGTTTTATTTATTTGAGTGGGAGTCTCTTCAACCCACAATGAAACAAAATTGTCCAGAAGGTCTTTCATATCAATATTTTGATTTTTTATGAACTCATTCTTTTGTATGTTCCCACGAACCTGATAAGTTGGTGGCAACTGCTGGAGTAGAAAACCCCCGACCAAACTCCCACTTTGCAGTTTTGCGTAATGCTTCAATTGTCATATCAAACTAATGTGGCTTAAAAATTTCCTTCAACTCCTTTATTTCAGGATGTAATTTTATGCACTCAATTTTGAATCGACCCAAGAGTCTCATGTTCGCTCGGATTTGATCATGGTGGTGAATATCAGGTAACTTTTCGGATAACCTGTTGCCGTATCTAATTATTAGTTCGTCGTACCGAATGGCCTTCGTAATTTCATCGTTTCGTAGAACGGGAAAAATCGCTGTTTTGATTTCTGTGTTTGCCAATTCGTGTACGTATTGAGTGATTTTCCTACCTTCAATGAAATTGTTCCGTTTATTTTTTTATTAGAGCATTTACTAATATGAGTTCTTGCCGAAGTGATGCTATAATACCCTTTACAGTGGACGCAGCATACGTAGTGGTCTGCTTTATGGTATGCTTCTGATTGTTGTCGTCTTGTAACGATGAGTGAACCTGTATTTTTATCATGAGCGGTATTATGTATAAAATCTCCTTTTTTTCGGAGCTTATCAAATATTTCTCTGCGTTTTCGGTTTCCTTTTGGTAAGGCCATTGCCATTTTAACCATATTCTCCTTTTTGTGCCTCAAACAAAAGTGTCGAGCAATCTTACATTGTAAGGTTTTGCAAAACACACAGAAATGTTGCTTTGATTTTTGCTTCGAAAATGGTACTGTCAAAACATCGACTTTTACTGGTTTAGGTATAACCTCTATGAAGGAGCTCACATTTGTGCTATTGTTGTTGTTGCTAGAATCGGGGGGTAGAAACTCTGACGTAGAGTTTCCTGGCAAAGTTTCGATTGTAGAATTTATTGTGCTTATATCCGTAAAACCTACACAGTCACTGGTTTCTTGTGGTTCAATTGCCGTTGAGTTTTTGAAGTGGAATTGATCTGTAGTCCGCATTTCAGGGGACTTTCTATTAGATATTGCTCTCCATGACGATTCTTCTAATCTGTCCAATGACAATAGCGGCGACCTAATTCCGCTAGTTGATCCTGTTTCCTGTAGTTTTTGTGGGTTTTTTACGGATGTGTAACCAGAAACGTTGTGTATTACCATACCATTTGAGTCAGGTGGTAGACAATCGGACGAAAAGTCTTCTGATTGAGTTTCAATTGTAGAATTTATTTTGCTTGCATCCGTGGTATACAAAGTATTATTGGTTACTTTGGGTTCAATTGCGGTCGAGTTTTTTATACAGCTAGGGTTAATATTCTGCATTTTTATATATCCTATTCTATATATTTCTATTAGATATAGTGCACAAAGACGATTCTTTTAATATGTCAGCTGATGACAATGGCTGCGACTTTTTTATTCGTTGTTCATTTCGTGGGGTTTCTTCAGATAACCCCAAAGAATTAATTGCTACAGTTTCCCAAACTTCGTTTTCTGGTTCATCAGTTGTTGACCTCTCCCATTCAGTGCATATTTCCACAGTAAAACCTTGAATATATGCTTTAGATGGACAATTTAAGTCCATTGATTTTTCTAATAGCTCTGTTGATGAACAAATTTCTGATGGATCTGAATTATTTTTTGATTTTTCTTCCGATTTACTATTTTTGATGTCCGGCGGTAAAATTGCATTTTCTTTTATTTGCTTTTGTTTAAAAAGTTGTAATTTGTCATCTACAAAAATATACCATGTTAAAACTTTCCCCAAATATATATTTCTATATTTGAAATCAAATTTGATTCCAAAAAAACAATGCTAGGACTAATTAATAACTGCATCATCACCATGATTTTTCAATAAATAGTAATTATATCTATTATAAAAATTATATAGCTATTTTTGTTAACTTACCGCTAGTCGAAATTAAATTAGCTGCATATTTTCCGCCTTTACATTTCACCACACACGTACCTCCTTGGATTTGTGTTATAGATTTGGAATTTACGACACAAAATTCTGAATCGTCATATGTGATCAAGGAGAATTTAAATAATATATAATAAAAAATATTTAGTGTCAATTATTTTTGATAGATATTTTTAGTTTTATTTTTAAAACGTTTCTTCTCCCATAAACTTATGGTTTTTTGGGCTAAGTATGCTTACCGGGATAAATCAAATTGTCCTCTTGATATAGTTTCAAAAGATGAAAAATCTGTCGTATTATTCTCTTCCGAATCCGATGCGTTATTTTCACCATGTATAGTGACTGAAGACATAGGCTCTTAATCTGATCTGTTTGATCCTAGTGGAGGTAGATTTTTTATATACTCTTTCATGTATAACATTGTCGACGGTAAAATATTTTGATAAGCACGACCACGGCTCGCAGGAATTCTTGGTGCTATTTGTGTTCCTTGATTCTCCGCGTTTATTGTCCCCATTAAATTCTCACTTTGTTTCTTCTCTTCAAGATTTTCTTTATTATCTATGAAAATTAATGTATTAATATTTTAGTCCTGGTAACGTTCTAATATAAAATCTAACTCTATTGTATTCTACGGAACTCTACAAACTCCGACGGATATAATCTTGAGTTTTACTTAATTCGGTTAGTAAGTAAAACATTTTCCTTTGACGCTTTTTAGACTTTTACAGTCATATTGTTTCTTGTGTTTAATTATGAAAAAAATGGCGCCTGTGATGCTTTAAGTTTATTTTTATTTATTTTTTGGACAAAGTAGCACGATCTAAATGATCGTTTTTCTATTTTGTGACCAAATTTGTTCCAGAAATTTCACAAATATTTTTGGAAATAAAATTCGAGCAATATTTATAAAATTCCGACGCGGGTTTGAAAATTATATTATTTCTTATTCACCTGCTGTGATTTTTTTCTTAAAATCATTTTTGCATATTTTAGCAATAATTTTTCATACCCTTTGCATGCTGACAAGGACATGCGATGAAAAAAAGTTATTATCATGATTTCACAATATATAGGCATGTCATGGAAACTAATGTGTCGCATAGACACATAATTTATACTCTTATTTAAAAAACGGTTTAATTATTTGAATATGTTTTGTATATTAAATTGTATTAACTTACCGTCAGCTTTAATGAAATTTGCGGAGTACGAACAGCCTTTATACTTTACAATACAATTGTCGGAATTGTGATGCTTCACGTCTTTTGTTTTGACAACATAGAAGTCACCGTCATTGTCAAACTTTACTAGGGAAAACATGTTGAACTAAAAAAAAACTTTCAACGAAATTTTAAAAAATTAACTAATAAAATAAAAGTGTTAAGTTTTGTTTTATAGAGAGGGTTATTTTACATCTATTGAAGAATACGTAAAATTAAAGTCAAAAAAATTTGGGACTAATAATTATTATAGATGCATTTTCAAATACGCGTCTTCAATCTTTTCTTCCTTTACAAAAAATAATTTAACGATAAAATATGCTAAGCAGAGCTTAAACATACTCTGTGTTTCTTGCACGAATTCGATCGGAAAGCGAAACTGGAGCAATCGCTCTCACTTTTTGATCGCTTCCTCGAGCGAGTAATAATCGCTCACAAGCATTACTCTGAATTAAGCAAAAATAAAAAAATTCCGATTTGAATTCATTTTCACCCAATATGGCTAAGTCCATATACTTTTGGGTCCACTGTTGTCCCATTTGGAGGTGTGAGATTTCTGAATTCGCCATCAAAAATTGGATTAGACCACCCAATCTATTATTCCCTAAATATATTCCAACGTCAGAAAAAAATGCGATTTGTAGTCACCCAATATGGCTAAGTCCATATACTTTCGGATTTTCAACACCACTCCTTCATTTACTATTAAATTATACCTTATATAGTACTTTTCCAACAGTAATGGTACCCTTTTTTCAAAACATTTCCATATATCCATCTAACACAACATTTCGATTTGCATCTCTACCATATTCAGTACTTTTGCAACTCTTATGATATTCCTTTTCCAAAAGATCTCTACCTTTCCACCCTAACACTAAATTACGAATTTCCACTTCTACTCATTATATTTACGTTCGAATTGTACATTATTAAGTACTTTTTTGTCAATTATAGTACTCGTTTTTTAAAACATCTCCATATATCCACCCATCTTCTCTACTCAACAATTATATCCTATTTAGAAGTATTCCAACACTTATTGCTCTCGTTTTCCAAAACTTCTTTATATAACTATAGAGAGCTTACCATTATTGATTCTCATACCAAATTCGACGATTCTAGATCCATTCATTCATAACATACGAATAGTAACATTTAAAGTACATATTAGAAGTTTTCGCACCCTTTTGGTACAAATTTCCCAAAACGATTTGTCACATCTATCCTACACACCATCGGTGACGCTGAATCCAAATTGCAGAGCTGTAGCTCTTCTCGGTTCCTTTTCGTACCCTTCCAAACGTCAAAAAATCCAGCCTTAGCACTCACCTACAGCCCAACATCAACCCGGACGGAGCCGACTATCTGACACCCTACACCACTGCTGTTATGTGCACAAAATTGCATTGGGTTTTTATAGCCTTCACTCGACCATATGTGTCAAATTTCATGCCTTTTGGGCTAATATTGCACATTTGGTGCACAATGCATCAAACCTCGGATGAAGTTATATATGGGAGCAATATCTGAATCAGATCCGATTTTCACCAAATTTCATAGAGTTAATTCTTGGTGTACACTGACTACATGTGCTAAAGTTCATCCCCTTTGGACTGATATTGCACAGGCTGAGCACAATAAACCAAAAATCGGATCAAGATATATGTGGGAGCTATATCTAAATCACATCCGATTTTCACCAAATCCCACAGAGTTAATTCTTGGTGTACATCGGCTACATTTGCCAAATTTCATCCCATTTGGGGTATTATTGCACAGGTTGTGCACAATAAACCAAAAATCGGATGAAGATATATATGGGAGCTATATCTAAATCTGATCCAAACCAAACAAACATTGTTTGCAAAATTACATCTCAATCGGATAATAAATACGACCTGCATTTTGTTCACAAGAATACATGGACGGACATGCATAAATCGATTAAAAAAATGATTCCATGAATATCTTCAAAAGTAACCATGGGTCTATCTCGCTTATTTCTCTCTGTTACAAACAAATTCACAAATACATAATACCCTTACCACTATGTGGTGTAGGGTATAAACACATTCTATTAAAATTTCGGTTTTAACACTTAGGTAGAAAAGGAAACTTGTTGAACTAAATTTTAATAACAGCAGCATTTGGGGTAGTTTGGACCAGGAAAGGCTGAATTTATTTACACAAAACAAGTAAATAAGCAGCTAAGTTCGGCCGGGCCGAACTTTAAATACCCTCCATCATTTAGAAAGAATTTGAAATTTTAAAAAATCCGTCGAAAAATAAAGCTAAAATGAAAAAATACTGAATATCGGGAGATACCGTTATATGGGGGCTAAGCGAAGATGTGGACCTGCATAGATAGGTTGTAGTACCCATTGCGAATATTAAATGCGAAATTTGAAACTATTCCGGTGAAAAATGTCGCTAAAATCACCAAAATACCGAACATCGGGAGGTACCGTTCTGTGTGGGCTATCCGAACATGTGGACCTACATAGGCAATTTTCTGTCATAGGTTGTAGTACCCATTGCGAAAATTAAATATGAAATTTGAAACAATTCCGGTGAAAAATGTCGCTAAAATCATCAAAATACCGAATATCGGGAGGTACCGTTATATGGGGGCTATACGAAGACGTCGACCTATATGGCCCCTTTTCAATACCAAAAGTCCTGCACACATTATATACATTTCGTTCGGTAGCTAGAGTGATTTTCACAGACGGACAGACGGACGGGTCTAAAATGTATATTTCGAGGTGTTACAAACGGAATGAAAAATTTAATATACCCTCCATACTATGTATGGTGGAGGGTATAAAAATACTGAATATCGGGAGATACCGTTATATGGGGGCTAAGCGAAGATGTGGACCTGCATAGATATTTTTCTGTCATAGGTTGTAGTAGCCATTGCGAATATTAAATGCGAAATTTGAAACAATTCTGGCGAAAAATGTCGCTGAAATCATCAAAATACCGAATATCGGGAGGTACCGTTATATGGGGGCTATCCGAAGATGTGGACCTACATAGGCCATTTTCTGTCATAGGTTGTAGTACCCATTGCGAAAATTAAATACGAAATTTGAAACCATTCCGGTGAAAAATGTCGCTAAAATCATCAAAATACCGAATACCGATGAGAATCCGATGTATATTTCGCATTTTTGAACGTCTTAGTTATTCCAAATTTTGACCCTTTGTGGGGGAGGTACTAGAAGGAGTGGCTCGCGGTACTCCATCTTTATACCAGACTTTGTAATGGTAAAAATATTGATATGTGTGAAATTTGATCAGAAAAATGACTAATATAACGACCATAAGCAAAAAAGTTAAAATACTCATAAAAAGCGGTCCCGTTAAAGGATCAAATACTAAAATATGGACCTACGTCCATAATATTTTAATGACATTTTTGTTGACTCCTTAGTAAGTCGAAAAGCGTTGGTTAACACTTGAAAATACTTAAAATAGGGAGGTATCTTAAATTGGGAGCTTTACAAAAATCAAGGCCTATATGAACAATTTTTTCTAGAGATGTTTATTGTCCTCTAAAAACCTAGGATGTATATTTACTTGTTACTAGGACAGCAAAATGTAGCAAAAACTTCTAAATATATAAAATAGGGCGATACCTAAAATGGGGGCCAATTCAATTATGGACCTAAGTCCATACTTTTTAACGGAAGCGTGTTTAGTCCATTGGGAACCCTAATGGTCAAAATAGAACAGTTTTCGTTGACATATGAATCAAAAATCCTAAAAATCGGGCAGTATCATTGTGTGGGGTCAAAATAGAACTGTTTTCATCGAAAAATGAAGCTAAAATCTCTAAAATACTGAAAATAGGGCAGTATTGTTGTGTGGAGGATATGTCAAAACGTGGACCGATATTGGGCATTTTCAAACTTAAACTAAGTTTGAACAAAAAACTACCGTGCACCAAATTCGGGCCAGATCGGGCAGACACACGGACGGACATGGCTAAATCGAATCCAAATTGCCTGAAACGGATTTCGTCTTAGCATATGTGGTGTCTAAAACCATTATTTCGAGTAGGCACATTCTCATCGTATCAGGGTTTATACGATATACCTTCTGTAGGCAAAATGATGACCTAGACTTATCTGTAGTTTAGTGAAAGAGTTGCAATGGTAGAAATTGGTGTCCTGATCACAGGAAAGGCTACCCGGGTATTTGACACAAAAGTTCGGGTTAAAAAACCAGTTTTCCGGAACTGATTACTTCAATATGGGTATCGTTGGAAAGCTTATGAAAATAACTTTCGAACAAGAAGTAAAATGTGGCTAAAGGTCGACCACCTGAAAAAAGGGTGTTGGGTATAAAAATCAAGTTTGAAGACAACATATTCTTTAAAAATCGATATTTCAGGAAAACATATTCCTCAAATATCCACTCCACTTTAAATGTCAAATTACAGCCCTGTGGTTAAATGTGCTCACAGACTGTAAGATACTTAAGTTTTTTTGGGACTAATAGATTGCAAAATGCAAATTGCAAAATGCAAATATGCACACACACACTGGAAAATACTTTGAAACAATGGTTCAAGTTTTTGGCGCGCTTTCTGGGGTCTATGGCAAATTTTGGACCTATGTCCACAAGTTTTGACTGGAATGTTGTAGACTCATGAAACCTTAACTATTTAACTTACCCATGTCGAATTGTGCTCCCCCCCAAATGTAAAAATTAGCATTTCTAACTTCGTCGCTTTTTAAGACGTATGGGGGGCTACACCAAAATTTGGACATATGTTGCTAAGTAGACCCCTTAAATGCAAAATTAGAGTCCACGCGACAATAATAAACAGGCATGTAGACCCAAGAAACCTTGAATTTCAAATAACAGACAATCTTCTTTAATTAGAAGGCTACTAATACTTTGTTCTTCTGCAAAAAATACGACTTACGTTTTCCTCTCTATATAATACGATTAAACTTTTTCTTCTGTATATAATATGACTTTTGTTGTCGTCTTCTGTAATGAAGACTGTCTACGTTTTTTCTTCGTTATAGAAGGGGCCTAAGTAAAAATTTTCTAACCTGCCTTGATTTTAGTGTCTACTTTCATATCGTTATGACAAACATCTCCGCCAATGATGTTTTACTCCCTGTCCTTTGATTTACTATGTTTTCTGTGGTAGAAAAATATTAAGCATGAAAATTAGGATCCAAAAAATCATTTTTCTGAAGAACTTAGGAATTACTGTCAATTCAATGTTCTTCAACCTTCTCATGAAATTATTATTAGGATAATAATTTAGGATTAGGATAATCAAATGAATTTTGATTCGCGTGTAGAAAAGTAGTGTAGGTTATCAGTAGACAACGGAATTTTATTTTTATTATGAATTAGGCTCAAGTTTTGGGACGGAGCATTTTTTGATTCTAAGTAAATTGTTATAGAAACTGATTGTACAGTAAGAAATTCCAAACTTTTATATATTTTTTGCTGGGAAAAATACTTAAAAAATCAACACTTAAAGGTAACAAAATAAAAGTTCTCAAATATACAGTAGACTCTCACAATTTCTAATGATGGATTTTGCTCTATTTATCAGTTCCTGAATAATGAAATATGTGAAAATCAACTGTATATATTGTAATTGTCAGTTGTTCATATAAACACTATGTTTATTGCAAACATAAATTTAAACAAATTAATTTAATTTAAAAGAAACGTGTAAAATTTATATGATGATTTATATAAAGTGTTTTCTTTCGATATTATTAAATATTTTATATATTTATAATACAGTTAGAATTATAGTGCAATTTTATTACACTCTTAATTTTAAATAAACATTTGAAGTTTTTATATTCGTGTATATAAATAAAGCGGTTTGTATTAAATTATATGACTTATTTTTTTATATAAGTATACATTTATAATTATATTATAATGTATATAAATTATTACAAGATTTAGTGCACATTGTGCATATATTAATTTAACAGCATTGCATTGTAAAATAACTACCCGAAAAGGGTTGTAATGAATGAAAAATTTCATCATTAATATCTTTATTAAAATCATTAATATCATCATTAATATCAACCTTAATTTTTTTGCCTTTTTTCCTTTTGCTGTCTATAAACGTTTTTACTTGTGCTGGGGTTCTGCAGCATAGCACTTCATTTTCAGACACGACCCTCATGCACTCCTTGAGAGATGGCAACTTTTCCATTGAAAAAATATCCCCAAATTCAGCAGTCAAAGCTTCTTGCTCATCGATTGTCCACCGGCATTTTTTTGTTTTTCCGCAAGAAGTATCTGTAAAAATTACACAATAATCATTTCATAAGCCTAAAACAGATGTAACAAATATCCTATTTAATAATGTCAAATGAAAATGAATGCGAACAAAACATTAAAGTCGTTTAAGAATATAACAGTTTTATCTTTCTTCATTAGCATTCATTTTTTTCGGCATAGCACAGTGAAAAATTGCACACGAAAAACCTGACCAAAACCAAATGCAATATAAATTATGCAAACAAATATGTACTCCAAATTTATTTTTGATTAGAAAATCTAATATATTATATATTGGAAACAACAAACCGATTTAAAATATAATAGAAAAAATAGTTTGTATTGGCTATGTTCCAGAACCTGCAAGAATCTACTAGTTTTGCAATTTTTTCCGATATCGTAAAGAGGAAATCGGTTATCGTAGTAAAAACTTTAACATTCCTGCATTTCTGGAACAGACCAATTATTATTGCATTTGTGATTAATCTGTAAAATGTCAAATCGGCCATGATATCAAATCTTTACTGGATTTTAAATAAGGCAATTTGGGGAGTTTGAAAGTGCCGGTAGCATAATCTAAAAAAATATTTGTACTGTTTAAATAATTTTGTGAGTGGACCAAAAAGGCCACATTAATACTCAGTAGGAGGGTTAAGTGAAATGAAATATAAAATCAGGAATACAAAAAAAATTAAAGCTAGATCATAATGCATTTGATTTTGGTCATGGTTTTCGGTAAATTAACCACTGTGTATTTTGAAACATAAGTCTACGCAAGCTTAGTTATAGTTTCTACTCAATATACTTACTATCAAGTTTCTTATTGTAGGTACTACTAGTCTTCCTATTATACTTACTACCAATTTTCTTTTTTACCAAATTTGCGCCATATGTAATATTGTCTGATTCATCAGATGATGACTCAGATTCGGAAGTTATGTTTCCACGAAGATTATCAAAACTATTATTTTCGGAGTTTTCCTCATTCCTACAACCAGCAGCTGACAGCAAAATCTTCGACACTGTAGTGATTTCCGCCATTGGTACCGATACTCTATAAATACTTTTGTGTATATCCTTATGGTGACCAAGAAAATTTGCTAGCTTATCCACACAGTGGACCAAAAAGGCCACATTAATACTCAGTAGGAGGGTTAAGTGAAATGAAATATAAAATCAGGAATACAAAAAAAAATTAAAGCTAGATCATAATGCATTTGATTTTGGTCATGGTTTTCGGTAAATTAACCACTGTGTATTTTGAAACATAAGTCTACGCAAGCTTAGTTATAGTTTCTACTCAATATACTTACTATCAAGTTTCTTATTGTAGGTACTACTAGTCTTCCTATTATACTTACTACCAATTTTCTTTTTTACCAAATTTGCGCCATATGTAATATTGTCTGATTCATCAGATGATGACTCAGATTCGGAAGTTATGTTTCCACGAAGATTATCAAAACTATTATTTTCGGAGTTTTCCTCATTCCTACAACCAGCAGCTGACAGCAAAATCTTCGACACTGTAGTGATTTCCGCCATTGGTACCGATACTCTATAAATACTTTTGTGTATATCCTTATGGTGACCAAGAAAATTTGCTAGCTTATCCACTGTGGCTTCTTCAACGTTTAGCAAAGCTGTATACGTTGCTATATGCTTCCTTAATTTAGTTCCTCTTAATGTGTGAGGAATAGTAGCCCCACACTCTAAGGCAAACTTGCGTAATAACGGGCAAGCTCTTATATATTTTTTTGATATTCCTGATGATCCGGGAGCCGCGAAAATATAGTGATTTGATTTCGGGATTCCGGCACTATTGCGATGCTTTAATATAAGGTCAACTGCCTTTCTACTTAAAGGATCCAGCAATATGCTGACACTACGTCCTAATTTGCCTCTTAGGGTAATTCTTACATACTGTTTAGCGAATTCAAAAGATTGGTTAGAAATATTATCAAGAAATCCAGCTTCTATATTGTCAGTAATAGTTTCCTTCTTATTGTAGTTTTCAATAGTTATTCTCTCGATCTCACCGGCTCGTCGTCGATTGAACACTTGTAGACATATTAGAGTAGTATCAAAGATAAATTGTTTAGTTAATGTAGCTATAGAATATACCATTTTGGTTCTTAGAAAATCATAAAGTTGTTTGATATCTTTTTTGTTTGGCAAATCTTCCTTCTTAGATCTTTTTTTGTTTTCTCTATCTTCAATAGCTGTTTTATTTATTTGAGTGGGAGTCTCTTCAACCCACAATGAAACAAAATTGTCCAGAAGGTCTTTCATATCAATATTTTGATTTTTTATGAACTCATTCTTTTGTATGTTCCCACGAACCTGATAAGTTGGTGGCAACTGCTGGAGTAGAAAACCCCCGACCAAACTCCCACTTTGCAGTTTTGCGTAATGCTTCAATTGTCATATCAAACTAATGTGGCTTAAAAATTTCCTTCAACTCCTTTATTTCAGGATGTAATTTTATGCACTCAATTTTGAATCGACCCAAGAGTCTCATGTTCGCTCGGATTTGATCATGGTGGTGAATATCAGGTAACTTTTCGGATAACCTGTTGCCGTATCTAATTATTAGTTCGTCGTACCGAATGGCCTTCGTAATTTCATCGTTTCGTAGAACGGGAAAAATCGCTGTTTTGATTTCTGTGTTTGCCAATTCGTGTACGTATTGAGTGATTTTCCTACCTTCAATGAAATTGTTCCGTTTATTTTTTTTATTAGAGCATTTACTAATATGAGTTCTTGCCGAAGTGATGCTATAATACCCTTTACAGTGGACGCAGCATACGTAGTGGTCTGCTTTATGGTATGCTTCTGATTGTTGTCGTCTTGTAACGATAAGTGAACCTGTATTTTTATCATGAGCGGTATTATGTATAAAATCTCCTTTTTTTCGGAGCTTATCAAATATTTCTCTGCGTTTTCGGTTTCCTTTTGGTAAGGCCATTGCCATTTTAACCATATTCTCCTTTTTGTGCCTCAAACAAAAGTGTCGAGCAATCTTACATTGTAAGGTTTTGCAAAACACACAGAAATGTTGCTTTGATTTTTGCTTCGAAAATGGTACTGTCAAAACATCGACTTTTACTGGTTTAGGTATAACCTCTATGAAGGAGCTCACATTTGTGCTATTGTTGTTGTTGCTAGAATCGGGGGGTAGAAACTCTGACGTAGAGTTTCCTGGCAAAGTTTCGATTGTAGAATTTATTGTGCTTATATCCGTAAAACCTACACAGTCACTGGTTTCTTGTGGTTCAATTGCCGTTGAGTTTTTGAAGTGGAATTGATCTGTAGTCCGCATTTCAGGGGACTTTCTATTAGATATTGCTCTCCATGACGATTCTTCTAATCTGTCCAATGACAATAGCGGCGACCTAATTCCGCTAGTTGATCCTGTTTCCTGTAGTTTTTGTGGGTTTTTTACGGATGTGTAACCAGAAACGTTGTGTATTACCATACCATTTGAGTCAGGTGGTAGACAATCGGACGAAAAGTCTTCTGATTGAGTTTCAATTGTAGAATTTATTTTGCTTGCATCCGTGGTATACAAAGTATTATTGGTTACTTTGGGTTCAATTGCGGTCGAGTTTTTTATACAGCTAGGGTTAATATTCTGCATTTTTATATATCCTATTCTATATATTTCTATTAGATATAGTGCACAAAGACGATTCTTTTAATATGTCAGCTGATGACAATGGCTGCGACTTTTTTATTCGTTGTTCATTTCGTGGGGTTTCTTCAGATAACCCCAAAGAATTAATTGCTACAGTTTCCCAAACTTCGTTTTCTGGTTTGTTGACCTCTCCCATTCAGTGCATATTTCCACAGTAAAACCTTGAATATATGCTTTAGATGGACAATTTAAGTCCATTGATTTTTCTAATAGCTCTGTTGATGAACAAATTTCTGATGGATCTGAATTATTTTTTGATTTTTCTTCCGATTTACTATTTTTGATGTCCGGCGGTAAAATTGCATTTTCTTTTATTTGCTTTTGTTTAAAAAGTTGTAATTTGTCATCTACAAAAATATACCATGTTAAAACTTTCCCCAAATATATATTTCTATATTTGAAATCAAATTTGATTCCAAAAAAACAATGCTAGGACTAATTAATAACTGCATCATCACCATGATTTTTCAATAAATAGTAATTATATCTATTATAAAAATTATATAGCTATTTTTGTTAACTTACCGCTAGTCGAAATTAAATTAGCTGCATATTTTCCGCCTTTACATTTCACCACACACGTACCTCCTTGGATTTGTGTTATAGATTTGGAATTTACGACACAAAATTCTGAATCGTCATATGTGATCAAGGAGAATTTAAATAATATATAATAAAAAAATATTTAGTGTCAATTATTTTTGATAGATATTTTTAGTTTTATTTTTAAAACGTTTCTTCTCCCATAAACTTATGGTTTTTTGGGCTAAGTATGCTTACCGGGATAAATCAAATTGTCCTCTTGATATAGTTTCAAAAGATGAAAAATCTGTCGTATTATTCTCTTCCGAATCCGATGCGTTATTTTCACCATGTATAGTGACTGAAGACATAGGCTCTTAATCTGATCTGTTTGATCCTAGTGGAGGTAGATTTTTTATATACTCTTTCATGTATAACATTGTCGACGGTAAAATATTTTGATAAGCACGACCACGGCTCGCAGGAATTCTTGGTGCTATTTGTGTTCCTTGATTCTCCGCGTTTATTGTCCCCATTAAATTCTCACTTTGTTTCTTCTCTTCAAGATTTTCTTTATTATCTATGAAAATTAATGTATTAATATTTTAGTCCTGGTAACGTTCTAATATAAAATCTAACTCTATTGTATTCTACGGAACTCTACAAAACTCCGACGGATATAATCTTGAGTTTTACTTAATTCGGTTAGTAAGTAAAACATTTTCCTTTGACGCTTTTTAGACTTTTACAGTCATATTGTTTCTTGTGTTTAATTATGAAAAAAATGGCGCCTGTGATGCTTTAAGTTTATTTTTATTTATTTTTTGGACAAAGTAGCACGATCTAAATGATCGTTTTTCTATTTTGTGACCAAATTTGTTCCAGAAATTTCACAAATATTTTTGGAAATAAAATTCGAGCAATATTTATAAAATTCCGACGCGGGTTTGAAAATTATATTATTTCTTATTCACCTGCTGTGATTTTTTTCTTAAAAATCATTTTTGCATATTTTAGCAATAATTTTTCATACCCTTTGCATGCTGACAAGGACATGCGATGAAAAAAAGTTATTATCATGATTTCACAATATATAGGCATGTCATGGAAACTAATGTGTCGCATAGACACATAATTTATACTCTTATTTAAAAAACGGTTTAATTATTTGAATATGTTTTGTATATTAAATTGTATTAACTTACCGTCAGCTTTAATGAAATTTGCGGAGTACGAACAGCCTTTATACTTTACAATACAATTGTCGGAATTGTGATGCTTCACGTCTTTTGTTTTGACAACATAGAAGTCACCGTCATTGTCAAACTTTACTAGGGAAAACATGTTGAACTAAAAAAAAACTTTCAACGAAATTTTAAAAAATTAACTAATAAAATAAAAGTGTTAAGTTTTGTTTTATAGAGAGGGTTATTTTACATCTATTGAAGAATACGTAAAATTAAAGTCAAAAAAATTTGGGACTAATAATTATTATAGATGCATTTTCAAATACGCGTCTTCAATCTTTTCTTCCTTTACAAAAAATAATTTAACGATAAAATATGCTAAGCAGAGCTTAAACATACTCTGTGTTTCTTGCACGAATTCGATCGGAAAGCGAAACTGGAGCAATCGCTCTCACTTTTTGATCGCTTCCTCGAGCGAGTAATAATCGCTCACAAGCATTACTCTGAATTAAGCAAAAATAAAAAAATTCCGATTTGAATTCATTTTCACCCAATATGGCTAAGTCCATATACTTTTGGGTCCACTGTTGTCCCATTTGGAGGTGTGAGATTTCTGAATTCGCCATCAAAAATTGGATTAGACCACCCAATCTATTATTCCCTAAATATATTCCAACGTCAGAAAAAAATGCGATTTGTAGTCACCCAATATGGCTAAGTCCATATACTTTCGGATTTTCAACACCACTCCTTCATTTACTATTAAATTATACCTTATATAGTACTTTTCCAACAGTAATGGTACCCTTTTTTCAAAACATTTCCATATATCCATCTAACACAACATTTCGATTTGCATCTCTACCATATTCAGTACTTTTGCAACTCTTATGATATTCCTTTTCCAAAAGATCTCTACCTTTCCACCCTAACACTAAATTACGAATTTCCACTTCTACTCATTATATTTACGTTCGAATTGTACATTATTAAGTACTTTTTTGTCAATTATAGTACTCGTTTTTTAAAACATCTCCATATATCCACCCACCTTTCTCTACTCAACAATTATATCCTATTTAGAAGTATTCCAACACTTATTGCTCTCGTTTTCCAAAACTTCTTTATATAACTATAGAGAGCTTACCATTATTGATTCTCATACCAAATTCGACGATTCTAGATCCATTCATTCATAACATACGAATAGTAACATTTAAAGTACATATTAGAAGTTTTCGCACCCTTTTGGTACAAATTTCCCAAAACGATTTGTCACATCTATCCTACACACCATCGGTGACGCTGAATCCAAATTGCAGAGCTGTAGCTCTTCTCGGTTCCTTTTCGTACCCTTCCAAACGTCAAAAAATCCAGCCTTAGCACTCACCTACAGCCCAACATCAACCCGGACGGAGCCGACTATCTGACACCCTACACCACTGCTGTTATGTGCACAAAATTGCATTGGGTTTTTATAGCCTTCACTCGACCATATGTGTCAAATTTCATGCCTTTTGGGCTAATATTGCACATTTGGTGCACAATGCATCAAACCTCGGATGAAGTTATATATGGGAGCAATATCTGAATCAGATCCGATTTTCACCAAATTTCATAGAGTTAATTCTTGGTGTACACTGACTACATGTGCTAAAGTTCATCCCCTTTGGACTGATATTGCACAGGCTGAGCACAATAAACCAAAAATCGGATCAAGATATATGTGGGAGCTATATCTAAATCACATCCGATTTTCACCAAATCCCACAGAGTTAATTCTTGGTGTACATCGGCTACATTTGCCAAATTTCATCCCATTTGGGGTATTATTGCACAGGTTGTGCACAATAAACCAAAAATCGGATGAAGATATATATGGGAGCTATATCTAAATCTGATCCAAACCAAACAAACATTGTTTGCAAAATTACATCTCAATCGGATAATAAATACGACCTGCATTTTGTTCACAAGAATACATGGACGGACATGCATAAATCGATTAAAAAAATGATTCCATGAATATCTTCAAAAGTAACCATGGGTCTATCTCGCTTATTTCTCTCTGTTACAAACAAATTCACAAATACATAATACCCTTACCACTATGTGGTGTAGGGTATAAACACATTCTATTAAAATTTCGGTTTTAACACTTAGGTAGAAAAGGAAACTTGTTGAACTAAATTTTAATAACAGCAGCATTTGGGGTAGTTTGGACCAGGAAAGGCTGAATTTATTTACACAAAACAAGTAAATAAGAAGCTAAGTTCGGCCGGGCCGAACTTTAAATACCCTCCATCATTTAGAAAGAATTTGAAATTTTAAAAAATCCGTCGAAAAATAAAGCTAAAATGAAAAAATACTGAATATCGGGAGATACCGTTATATGGGGGCTAAGCGAAGATGTGGACCTGCATAGATAGGTTGTAGTACCCATTGCGAATATTAAATGCGAAATTTGAAACTATTCCGGTGAAAAATGTCGCTAAAATCACCAAAATACCGAACATCGGGAGGTACCGTTCTGTGTGGGCTATCCGAACATGTGGACCTACATAGGCAATTTTCTGTCATAGGTTGTAGTACCCATTGCGAAAATTAAATATGAAATTTGAAACAATTCCGGTGAAAAATGTCGCTAAAATCATCAAAATACCGAATATCGGGAGGTACCGTTATATGGGGGCTATACGAAGACGTCGACCTATATGGCCCCTTTTCAATACCAAAAGTCCTGCACACATTATATACATTTCGTTCGGTAGCTAGAGTGATTTTCACAGACGGACAGACGGACGGGTCTAAAATGTATATTTCGAGGTGTTACAAACGGAATGAAAAATTTAATATACCCTCCATACTATGTATGGTGGAGGGTATAAAAATACTGAATATCGGGAGATACCGTTATATGGGGGCTAAGCGAAGATGTGGACCTGCATAGATATTTTTCTGTCATAGGTTGTAGTAGCCATTGCGAATATTAAATGCGAAATTTGAAACAATTCTGGCGAAAAATGTCGCTGAAATCATCAAAATACCGAATATCGGGAGGTACCGTTATATGGGGGCTATCCGAAGATGTGGACCTACATAGGCCATTTTCTGTCATAGGTTGTAGTACCCATTGCGAAAATTAAATACGAAATTTGAAACCATTCCGGTGAAAAATGTCGCTAAAATCATCAAAATACCGAATATCGGGAGGTACCGTTATATAGGGGCTATCCGAAGATGTGGATCTGCGTAGATATTTTACTGGCATAGGTTGTAGTACCCATTGCGAATATTAAATGCGAAATTTGAAACAATTCCGGAGAAAAATGTCACTAAAATCATCAAAATACCGAATATCGGGAGGTACCGTTATATGGGGGCTATACGAAGACGTCGACCTATATGGCCCCTTTTCAATACCAAAAGTCCTGCACACATTATATACATCTGAGCAAAATTTCATCAACCTATGTCATTTCGTTCGGAAGCTAGAGTGATTTCCACAGACGGACGGACATCGATAAATCGACATAGAATTTTACGCTGATCAAGAATATATATACTTTGTGAGGTCTAAAATGTATATTTCGAGGTGTTACAAACGGAATGAAAAACTTAATATACCCTCCTTACTATGTTTGTTGGATGGTATAATAATGCATATATAAGTGCATGGACTCCCGCAAACACAAAGACATAAAAGAGACTTATGAGCAGGGCACCCGGTTTGTGATATTCTGGTCAGGAATTTAAATAAAGATTTTTTGGGTGTTAGACAGGTGGGTTTCCACTATTCAAGTGTAGCTCCAAACAATTTACATTTATTTTTGTCCTATATGGGGTCGCAACTTTTCAGCCGATGTACTCTATTTTCAACCAAAATTATTGGTCACCGAAAGTATATGGGAAATAACCATATGCATTTTTAAGAACAACACAACAGTTTTTTGTTTCTTTTAAGAACAATAATGCAAAATTTTTTATCACGGTTTTATAACATAATTTGGATGTTATTGATAAATTGGTCAAAACACACATTAATACGCAAAAAGCAAAAAAGTTTGTACTCTAATCATGAATTTCAATAAACTATTGAAGACAAGCAGCATATGGGCACTCGTCATTTCCATGATTTTCTTCTTTTGATCCAACGATTTCAGGTACTCCAAGCGAAGTGTTTCTTAAATTCCGCACAATTGTAGGTAGTTTTTAAAACATGAAAAAATCTGCAAACGTAAAATGTTTAATAATTGCAAACGATGATCTACGAACATGTACTTATACTTTCCATTGAATTTTGATGAACTGAGCTTCCTGGCATTTGCTTTCATTTTACTACTCAGGTAAGCAAAATTTTCATTGTGAGAAACACTGCAAATGGTCAATATTTTCCAAACATTATCCATTTACGTTGATTTTGTTCTAATGTTAAAATAAAATTATTGTATAGGGAACACGAAATTGATTTTGTTCTTTGTTTTGCTATTTAATTCGATTTTGAGTAACAGGGATATGTAAATATATTTTCGACATAATGTAGCACGACCAATGACATCAACGATCACCGTTTGTATGTTTGATGCAGGGCCGCGGTTACATAATGTTGTGTCGAAAGTCGATACAATCTCAAAATCGATAAATCGAATCGATAAATAGCAAAAGAAGAGAACAAAATCAATTTATTGCTCCCTATACAATAATTTTATTTGAAAGGGCGCGAAGTAATAAACAAAACATTGGAACAAAATATACGTAAATGGATAACGTTTGAAAAATATTGACCATTTACAGTGTTTTTCACAATGAAAATCTTGCTTACCTGAGGAGTAAAATAAAATCAAATTCCAGGAGGCCCAGTTCATCGAAATTCAAATGGAAAGTTTAAGTGCATGTTCGTAGATCATCGTTTGCAAATATTAAACATTTTTCAGGTTTTTTATGTTTGTTAAAAACTACCTACACCTTGTGCGGAATTTAAGGAACACTTCGCTTGGTGTACCTGAAAGCATTGAATCAAAGAAAGAAGAAAATCATGGAAATGACGAGTGCACATATGCTGATTGTCTTCAAGAGTTCATTGAATTGAATTCTTTAAAAACATTAGGTGCAAATTCATGATTTCTGTACAAACTTTTGTGTTTTTGGCGCATTAATGTGTGTTTTGATCAATTTTTCAATAACATCCAAATTATGTTTTAAAAACAGTAATAATATTTTATGAATATTTATTAGTAAAATAAAACCAAAAATTTTTGTGTTGATTTTAAAAATGTATGTGGTTATTTCATCTATTCTTACGGTGACCAACATTTTTGGTTGAAAATAGAGTACATTTAGACATCGACTGAAAAGTTGTGACCCCATGTAGGACAAAAATAAATGTAAATTATTTGGAATAGTGGAAAGCCTACCTGTCTGGCACGGATTTAAATTCCTGACCAGAATATCACAAACCTCTCTCTATGAGGTTTTGAATGTCGCGTCGTACGAACTCCGCGATAAGAGTCGGCCTATATATGGATCGTGTGCACTGATCATAAGAGTGCATGCACTTATATGTGCATTATTTTGTTTGATTGAATTTAGCCTTGCCTGGTTCCAATTACCCCAAATGCTGATGTTATTAAAACTTAGTTCAACAAGTTTCCTTTTCTGCCTAAGTGTTAAAATCGAAACTTTAATAGAAAGTGTTTTTATACCCTCCGCCATACTATGGAGGGTATATTAAGTTTGTCATTCCGTTTGTAACTCCTCGAAATTCTCATGTTAGACCCCACAAAGTATTGGATCAGCGTAAAATTCTAAGTCGATTTATCGATGTCCGTCTGTCTGTCTGTTGTAATTACGCTATCATTCGAACGAAATGAGATAGAAGGCTAAAATTTTGCACACATGTTTATTTTGTCAGTAGGCATGTTAAGTTCGTAAATGGGCCATGTCGGCCCACGTTTTCGTATAGCTCCCATATAACTGTACCTTCCAATATTCGGTATTTCGATGATTTAAGCTACATATTAACCGGAACTGTTCCAAATTTCGTATATGAAGTTCGGAATAGGTTCTACAGCATATGACACAAAATTGCACATTCAGGTCCACGGCTTCGTATAGCACCCATATAACGGTACATTCCGATATTCGGTATTTTGATGATTTTAGCGACATTATTAACCGGAACTGTTCCAAATTTCGTGTTTGAAGTTCGAAATGGGTATTACAGCCTATGATAGAAAATTGCCTATGCTGGTCCCCGTTTCCGTATAGCCCCCTTACATCGGTACCTCCCGAATTTCGGTATTTTGAAGGTTTCTGCCACAATCAACATTGATAAACATAGTGGTTAAGGGTATAAATAGTTCGGCACGGCCGAAATTACTACTTACTGTCTTAACGATTTTCTTCATTTAAAAACTCACCTGCGCTTCTATGACTTTAAACAAATCAACATAGTGGACAACGAGAACCATCAATAAAAAAGAGGACACATAAAGTACGTTAATAAAATATGGAACGCAAATCAAAAAAAGTACTGTTCACTATAATAGAGTAAACTTATGATGCAAGTAGGCTTTAATAATCCAAAATGTTTAATAAAAAAGATACATAACTATTTGTCAATAATAAAAACGCTAACACTGCAATAAATGACCTTCACCACATAGTGTTAGTTTGTGACTTCGGAGAAGATACATAGGACTGTCCTTAAATGTCAGACTGTCTTTAAATACCAGAATTGCAGGCTAAATTTTGAGTTTTTTTCTAAAATGTTCAAGCTGTCCCCCCTCTTCAACATTAACCGCCTGGGCCGCCCTTGTGTATAGAACTAAAATCATTTCAATCCAATGAATTGTATTAATTTTCAAATCTTTTAATAATCAATTTATGAAAATAAAAAGTCCGAACACCAAAAATTGAAACAAAATCTAATTATTTTGAATTGAAGGAGCGCCAGACATTATTTAATCACACACGCACACAAAGGGTTCATCGACAGCAGCAGTTTGGCAGTAAATGTATGGGCCGCTTACAAAGCATACAAATATTGAAAACAAAAAAAAAAACATGACAAAAAAGGGTTAATCATGGCAAATGATTCATAAACACTATCTATTACCCCACCTTGAATATTCATCTACCAATGATTTCAGGTACTCCAAGCGAAGTGTTTCTTAAATTCCGCACAATTGTAGGTAGTTTTTAAAACATGAAAAAATCTGCAAACGTAAAATGTTTAATAATTGCAAACGATGATCTACGAACATGTACTTATACTTTCCATTGAATTTTGATGAACTGAGCTTCCTGGCATTTGATTTCATTTTACTACTCAGGTAAGCAAGATTTTCATTGTGAGAAACACTGCAAATGGTCAATATTTTCCAAACATTATCCATTTACGTTGATTTTGTTCTAATGTTAAAATAAAATTATTGTATAGGGAAAACGAAATTGATTTTGTTCTTTGTTTTGCTATTTAATTCGATTTTGAGTAACAGGGATATGTAAATATATTTTCGACATAATGTAGCACGACCAATGACATCAACGATCACCGTTTGTATGTTTGATGCAGGGCCGCGGTTACATAATGTTGTGTCGAAAGTCGATACAATCTCAAAATCGATAAATCGAATCGATAAATAGCAAAAGAAGAGAACAAAATCAATTTATTGCTCCCTATACAATAATTTTATTTGAAAGGGCGCGAAGTAATAAACAAAACATTGGAACAAAATATACGTAAATGGATAACGTTTGAAAAATATTGACCATTTACAGTGTTTTTCACAATGAAAATCTTACTTACCTGAGGAGTAAAATAAAATCAAATTCCAGGAGGCCCAGTTCATCGAAATTCAAATGGAAAGTTTAAGTGCATGTTCGTAGATCATCGTTTGCAAATATTAAACATTTTTCTTTTGCAGGTTTTTTATGTTTGTTAAAAACTACCTACACCTTGTGCGGAATCTAAGGAACACTTCGCTTGGTGTACCTGAAAGCATTGAATCAAAGAAAAAAGAAAATCATGGAAATGACGAGTGCACATATGCTGATTGTCTTCAAGAGTTCATTGAATTGAATTCTTTAAAGACATTAGGTGCAAATTCATGATTTCTGTACAAACTTTTGTGTTTTTGGCGCATTAATGTGTGTTTTGATCAATTTTTCAATAACATCCAAATTATGTTTTAAAAACAGTAATAATATTTTATGAATATTTATTAGTAAAATAAAACCAAAAATTTTTGTGTTGATTTTAAAAATGTATATGGTTATTTCATCTATTCTTACGGTGACCAACATTTTTGGTTGAAAATAGAGTACATTTAGACATCGATTGAAAAGTTGTGACCCCATGTAGGACAAAAATAAATGTAAATTATTTGGAATAGTGGAAAGCCTACCTGTCTGGCACGGATTTAAATTCCTGACCAGAATATCACAAACCTCTCTCTATGAGGTTTTGAATGTCGCGCCGTACGAACTCCGCGATAAGAGTCGGCCTATATATGGATCGTGTGCACTGATCATAAGAGTGCATGCACTTATATGTGCATTATTTTGTTTGATTGAATTTAGCCTTTCCTGGTCCCAATTACCCCAAATGCTGATGTTATTAAAACTTAGTTCAACAAGTTTCCTTTTCTGCCTAAGTGTTAAAATCGAAACTTCAATAGAAAGTGTTTTTATACCCTCCGCCATACTATGGAGGGTATATTAAGTTTGTCATTCCGTTTGTAACTCCTCGAAATTCTCATGTTAGACCCCACAAAGTATTGGATCAGCGTAAAATTCTAAGTCGATTTATCGATGTCCGTCTGTCTGTCTGTTGTAATTACGCTATCATTCGAACGAAATGAGATAGAAGGCTAAAATTTTGCACACATGTTTATTTTGTCAGTAGGCATGTTAAGTTCGTAAATGCGCCATGTCGGCCCACGTTTTCGTATAGCTCCCATATAACTGTACCTTCCAATATTCGGTATTTCGATGATTTAAGCTACATATTAACCGGAACTGTTCCAAATTTCGTATATGAAGTTCGGAATAGGTTCTACAGCATATGACACAAAATTGCACATTCAGGTCCACGGCTTCGTATAGCACCCATATAACGGTACATTCCGATATTCGGTATTTTGATGATTTTAGCGACATTATTAACCGGAACTGTTCCAAATTTCGTGTTTGAAGTTCGAAATGGGTATTACAGCCTATGATAGAAAATTGCCTATGCTGGTCCCCGTTTCCGTATAGCCCCCTTACATCGGTACCTCCCGAATTTCGGTATTTTGAAGGTTTCTGCCACAATCAACATTGATAAACATAGTGGTTAAGGGTATAAATAGTTCGGCACGGCCGAAATTACTACTTACTGTCTTAACGATTTTCTTCATTTAAAAACTCACCTGCGCTTCTATGACTTTAAACAAATCAACATAGTGGACAACGAGAACCATCAATAAAAAAGAGGACACATAAAGTACGTTAATAAAATATGGAACGCAAATCAAAAAAAGTACTGTTCACTATAATAGAGTAAACTTATGATGCAAGTAGGCTTTAATAATCCAAAATGTTTAATAAAAAAAGATACATAACTATTTGTCAATAATAAAAACGCTAACACTGCAATAAATGAAAAATTTTACCTATTTTTATCGTGTCATGTGATGTGTGCCGCTTTATATCTACTTAAACTATTTATACCCTTCACCACATAGTGTTAGTTTGTGACTTCGGAGAAGATACATAGGACTGTCCTTAAATGTCAGACTGTCTTTAAATACCAGAATTGCAGGCTAAATTTTGAGTTTTTTTCTAAAATGTTCAAGCTGTCCCCCCTCTTCAACATTAACCGCCTGGGCCGCCCTTGTGTATAGAACTAAAATCATTTCAATCCAATGAATTGTATTAATTTTCAAATCTTTTAATAATCAATTTATGAAAATAAAAAGTCCGAACACCAAAAATTGAAACAAAATCTAATTATTTTGAATTGAAGGAGCGCCAGACATTATTTAATCACACACGCACACAAAGGGTTCATCGACAGCAGCAGTTTGGCAGTAAATGTATGGGCCGCTTACAAAGCATACAAATATTGAAAACAAAAAAAAACATGACAAAAAAGGGTTAATCATGGCAAATGATTCATAAACACTATCTATTACCCCACCTTGAATATTCATCTACCAATGATTTCAGGTACTCCAAGCGAAGTGTTTCTTAAATTCCGCACAATTGTAGGTAGTTTTTAAAACATGAAAAAATCTGCAAACGTAAAATGTTTAATAATTGCAAACGATGATCTACGAACATGTACTTATACTTTCCATTGAATTTTGATGAACTGAGCTTCCTGGCATTTGATTTCATTTTACTACTCAGGTAAGCAAGATTTTCATTGTGAGAAACACTGCAAATGGTCAATATTTTCCAAACATTATCCATTTACGTTGATTTTGTTCTAATGTTAAAATAAAATTATTGTATAGGGAAAACGAAATTGATTTTGTTCTTTGTTTTGCTATTTAATTCGATTTTGAGTAACAGGGATATGTAAATATATTTTCGACATAATGTAGCACGACCAATGACATCAACGATCACCGTTTGTATGTTTGATGCAGGGCCGCGGTTACATAATGTTGTGTCGAAAGTCGATACAATCTCAAAATCGATAAATCGAATCGATAAATAGCAAAAGAAGAGAACAAAATCAATTTATTGCTCCCTATACAATAATTTTATTTGAAAGGGCGCGAAGTAATAAACAAAACATTGGAACAAAATATACGTAAATGGATAACGTTTGAAAAATATTGACCATTTACAGTGTTTTTCACAATGAAAATCTTACTTACCTGAGGAGTAAAATAAAATCAAATTCCAGGAGGCCCAGTTCATCGAAATTCAAATGGAAAGTTTAAGTGCATGTTCGTAGATCATCGTTTGCAAATATTAAACATTTTTCTTTTGCAGGTTTTTTATGTTTGTTAAAAACTACCTACACCTTGTGCGGAATCTAAGGAACACTTCGCTTGGTGTACCTGAAAGCATTGAATCAAAGAAAAAAGAAAATCATGGAAATGACGAGTGCACATATGCTGATTGTCTTCAAGAGTTCATTGAATTGAATTCTTTAAAGACATTAGGTGCAAATTCATGATTTCTGTACAAACTTTTGTGTTTTTGGCGCATTAATGTGTGTTTTGATCAATTTTTCAATAACATCCAAATTATGTTTTAAAAACAGTAATAATATTTTATGAATATTTATTAGTAAAATAAAACCAAAAATTTTTGTGTTGATTTTAAAAATGTATATGGTTATTTCATCTATTCTTACGGTGACCAACATTTTTGGTTGAAAATAGAGTACATTTAGACATCGATTGAAAAGTTGTGACCCCATGTAGGACAAAAATAAATGTAAATTATTTGGAATAGTGGAAAGCCTACCTGTCTGGCACGGATTTAAATTCCTGACCAGAATATCACAAACCTCTCTCTATGAGGTTTTGAATGTCGCGCCGTACGAACTCCGCGATAAGAGTCGGCCTATATATGGATCGTGTGCACTGATCATAAGAGTGCATGCACTTATATGTGCATTATTTTGTTTGATTGAATTTAGCCTTTCCTGGTCCCAATTACCCCAAATGCTGATGTTATTAAAACTTAGTTCAACAAGTTTCCTTTTCTGCCTAAGTGTTAAAATCGAAACTTCAATAGAAAGTGTTTTTATACCCTCCGCCATACTATGGAGGGTATATTAAGTTTGTCATTCCGTTTGTAACTCCTCGAAATTCTCATGTTAGACCCCACAAAGTATTGGATCAGCGTAAAATTCTAAGTCGATTTATCGATGTCCGTCTGTCTGTCTGTTGTAATTACGCTATCATTCGAACGAAATGAGATAGAAGGCTAAAATTTTGCACACATGTTTATTTTGTCAGTAGGCATGTTAAGTTCGTAAATGCGCCATGTCGGCCCACGTTTTCGTATAGCTCCCATATAACTGTACCTTCCAATATTCGGTATTTCGATGATTTAAGCTACATATTAACCGGAACTGTTCAAATTTCGTATATGAAGTTCGGAATAGGTTCTACAGCATATGACACAAAATTGCACATTCAGGTCCACGGCTTCGTATAGCACCCATATAACGGTACATTCCGATATTCGGTATTTTGATGATTTTAGCGACATTATTAACCGGAACTGTTCCAAATTTCGTGTTTGAAGTTCGAAATGGGTATTACAGCCTATGATAGAAAATTGCCTATGCTGGTCCCCGTTTCCGTATAGCCCCCATACATCGGTACCTCCCGAATTTCGGTATTTTGAAGGTTTCTGCCACAATCAACATTGATAAACATAGTGGTTAAGGGTATAAATAGTTCGGCACGGCCGAAATTACTACTTACTGTCTTAACGATTTTCTTCATTTAAAAACTCACCTGCGCTTCTATGACTTTAAACAAATCAACATAGTGGACAACGAGAACCATCAATAAAAAGAGGACACATAAAGTACGTTAATAAAATATGGAACGCAAATCAAAAAAAGTACTGTTCACTATAATAGAGTAAACTTATGATGCAAGTAGGCTTTAATAATCCAAAATGTTTAATAAAAAAAGATACATAACTATTTTTCAATAATAAAAACGCTAACACTGCAATAAATGAAAAATTTTACCTATTTTCATCGTGTCATGTGATGTGTGCCGCTTTATATCTACTTAAACTATTTATACCCTTCACCACATAGTGTTAGTTTGTGACTTCGGAGAAGATACATAGGACTGTCCTTAAATGTCAGACTGTCTTTAAATACCAGAATTGCAGGCTACATTTTGAGTTTTTTTTCTAAAATTTTCAAGCTGTCCCCCCTCTTCAACATTAACCGCCTGGGCCGCCCTTGTGTATAGAACTAAAATCATTTCAATCCAATGAATTGTATTAATTTTCAAATCTTTTAATAATCAATTTATGAAAATAAAAAGTCCGAACACCAAAAATTGAAACAAACTCTAATTATTTTGAATTGAAGGAGCGCCAGACATTATTTAATCACACACGAACACAAAGGGTTCATCGACAGCAGCAGTTTGGCAGTAAATGTATGGGCCGCTTACAAAGCATACAAATATTGAAAACAAAAAAAAAACATGACAAAAAAGGGTTAATCATGGCAAATGATTCATAAACACTCACACACTTTTCATTACAATTTTTATCAATTGTCCATCCAGGCATGTATTTTCCCTTTACACAGCAGGTAAGGAAGGTTTGCACGCTGAAATAAATTTTTAGATCAACAATATTTCATAATAATTATCTATTACCTCACAATATTTTATTTACATTGCGCTCTCTTCTTTCAAGTGTATTGTTCGGAAAACTAAAAATTGATTTTGATGAATTGATCATGTAACATCGGCTCTGTTGTCCAACAAAGAATAGCGCTTATCGCTGTCGATAATCGACTTGAATATCCCTAAACGCGAATAAAGTAACAAAAGCAATGATCGAAATAAAATTTTAGTTCCCTGAACAATACTTTCGAAAAAGGAGAACGCAAAGTAAACAAAATATTGTACGTGAATAGTTAAAGTGAGTTAGCGGATAATTATTAGAAAATATTGTTGATCAAAAATGTATTTCAACGCGTAAACCTTCCTAAACTACTGGGTGAAGGGAAATATCTGCATAGATGGATATAAAAAGTGTATGTTAATGTTTATAAATTGTTTGCATTGAATTCCCTTTTTCTTTTGCCAGATTTTTTGGTTTTTTTTAAATTTGTCATGCGGCTCATACATTTTACTGCCAAACTGCTGCTGCCGCTGAACATTTCGTGTGCGTGTATGATTAAATAATGTCTAGCGCTTCTTCAATCCAAAAATAATTAGATTTTGTTGGAAATGTTGATGTTCGGAATTTTTTCCAAACATAAAATTTGAAAATAAATACAATTCATTGGATTGGAGGGAATTCAGTTTTATAAATTGTTTTGATCTCTATCCTGCTTGAAAACTCACACATTAGTCATGTTTATGTTGGAGAATTTTCAAATAAATAATCATAAAGGAGGTTATTCTGAGGATTTTGGCTTATCTCTATTTTAGTAAAAACTCTAGAATTTTTTTGCAATGGTTGAAATTGTTGTCCTGATCACAGGAAAGTACTTTTTTCGTGGGAAACGGTTGGGCTTTCCAAAACCGATAACTACAATATGGGTATCGTTGGAAAGCTTATTTTAAACAAGTAGTAACATGGCGGTATTACTTCTATCGCTTTAGGAGACATTTCCAAAATACCTGTTTTCAAAATCGGTTTTTTGTAAAACACTACCCATTATGGGGTTTCGCAATATTGGTACCAAATTAAATCGTACCTTTTGACCTTTCCAAAATGGTATAACATAAAAATATGGCCAAAGGTCGGCCAACTTAAAAATGTAATGAATATAGATATACTTTGGATCCCGTAGCCTGTTTTGAAAATACCCCAGAGGAGAAAATCTCAAGTCACGGCCGAAGGCCTGCCACGTAAAAAGATATTGAATAGGACTGTTTCTGTCGAAAAATGAAGCTGAAATCTTTAAAATACCAACAATCGGGTGGTATTGTTGTGTGGGGGATATATCAAAGAGTGGACCGATATAAGCCATTTTCGAACTAAAACTAAGTTTGGTCAAAAAACTACTGTGAGCCGAATTTGGGCCAGATCTGGGGCTCCGTTTGAGAGTTGTCGAGCTCACCAGCCAGCCAGACAGACGGACGGACATTGCTAAAGCGACCCCAAATTGTCTGAAACGGGTTTACTCTTAACACGTGTGGGGTCTAACACTATTATTTCGAATTGGCAAATTTTCATCGTATGAGGGGATAAAAACCAAAAGAGTTAAATGTCTCTTGGGAGCTCCAGCTTTGATCGGGCTGAAATTTTTGCCATAGTTAGACCTCAGCTTCCTGACCACAACGACATACATATTTTCGAGGGGAAGTCCATACTTCCCGAGAAATGGGCCGTGACTTTTCGGAAAATCACCATTATTACTGCTATAACAATATCCGTATCATTTTAAAGCTCACGAAGAGTACTTTATAATGCGGACAATATAGAAGAGTTAATAATGGTGATATATATCAAAAAGTCAGGACACATATCTCGGGAAGTATGGACTTCCCCCAGAAATATCAATATCGTTGTGATCAGGAAGCCAAGGACTTACTATGGTAAAAATATCAGCCTGATCCGAGAGGAGCCCATTATGAACCCAAAGGTACTATTGTAGGAAATTTCCTAAAAGTCAAGACCCATATCCCGGGAAGTATAGACTTCCCCCGGGAAACCTATATATTGTGGTGATCATGGTCCCGGAGACTACCCCACCTCCAATCTTACTCCATCTTTTATAATAAATAATTTGTTTCTTATGCTTAATTAACTGTGCAGTTACTTACATTTTAATACTTCTTCAGCAGACGCACCGATTTCTTTAAAACCTCCTGGTTTTTCTTCTTTTTATAAGAGAGGGAAGACACACTTGCTCTTCAAAACGTCTTTTTTTAATTCTGCAGCAACTTTATTTTAAAATTTTTCTTTTATTTTTATAATTGGAAATTGCGCTATAAACTGTAAAAACCACTCCGATTTATTTCACACAGTAACAACGAATGACGCGCTTTTGAAAAACTTGCATAATATGGCGTCACGCAACATTAAACTACAACACTGTTGCCTATGAAAAATATCAACAGAGATGTATTTTTCATGCCGAAACCTTCGGTCCAAAATCGACTCGATTTAAAGAAATCATGATATAAGACCCAATGTTTTCTCCTTTAACAGAAGGAACCAAGTAAAATGAATCTCATGTCAACTTTGAAAAGATAAAAATCTTAAGATATGTGAAAATCTAACAACATTAAAAAAATTTAAAGATGTATGCATATTTCCTGTGTGGATCTATAAATATTTTGTAGCTTTGTTCCAGTACTGCAAGAAGTTACTAATTTTTTTATTTTTCTCGATAACATAAAGGATTGTATCTTAGTAAAAAATTTTAGATTCTTGCAAACAAAAATTAAGAGAGAATGAACTAGGTGACTATGAATTACATATAGCGTCGTATGAATGGGTTTATTCGTGTACCCGCTTTACTTTTTTTGTTCTATGAGTTCGTAAAATCGAGTCGATTTTGCTCCGCAAGTATAAACGCGCCTAATTTACTTTCTTTTGTTTCTGGATTTTTACGCAAATTTCAGCAAATTGACAACATAAGAAAATAGTGTATACTAAAGACGTGCACAGTTCCATCTTAACATACCTGTTTCTGTGCGATAACAGAATTGAGTATGTACAGTTAAATACATTCGTGTTTCTGTTATAAGTTGATAATGTTATTCTCTTTAACTGAATGGTGGTGAGTAGATAAAAAGAGAATGAGAGCAACATATCTGTTTGCCTCTGATTTATTCAAATAGATCAAACAGTTACTGGTGGGAATACCATAAGTACTTATGGTATTATGTCGAACATTTGTAAAGAAATGTATTGCAAAGCAAACAAAGACAGGCAGAGATATTTGTTCTGTTTTGAATGCAATTTGCGTGCAAATAAAAAAATACATATGTAATAGTTTTATGTTGTGCAACAACACCTTTTATTAATTCATATAAATAACATTAATCAAAAACAAATAATTCAGTTCTTTGAAAATAAACAATAAGGTAAAAAATAATGCTTATAATAAAATAATTAATATATTAAAAGTGTTTAATTTGAGTAAAATTATAAACTTCAGGTAACAAAAATAATTCAGTCTTTTCATATATAACATATAACATAAAACATAAAAAACAAAAATGCAATCCGTATGATGTGAAAATGTAAATTTTAGTTTTCGAATTAAAATTCAAACAAGTATGTTATTATTCTTTAGAATTAATATTAACAAATAAAATTTCATTAAACGACTTTTTATTAGCTCCTAGTTTTGATCTTTTATCCGTTATTAATGTTCGCGCAATCGAGAATATTCTCTCTGACGGTGCACTAGATGCCGGTATTGCAAATATCCGGCAGCACAGTTTATATAATAATGGGAACTCGTTCTTTCTATCGTTCCACCATTTCAAAACATTAAAATCATTTTCAAGACCCACTACTGTGTTTTTATATTTAGTTATTTCATTTTCAATAATGAATTGATTAGAAGTAGCACGTTGTATGGGTTGCACATACTTTTCAAATAGAGAATATATTTTCGATGAGTTTGGTTCAATATCTGCAATATCATTTATTACTTCATTTGCGAAAGGAAGCAACAAAGATTTGCACTTGCTAATTATTTCATCTTGCTCTTCATTACTAAACTGTGTAAGCTTATTTGCCGGTGGAAATAAAAATATAGCTAACTTATGATAAATTGTTATGTTTTTGTCTACTAAGGATGTTAAAGTGTCATAAATATCTTTTTTAAACTGTGTAATAAAAGTGGGTTCTTCATTACTAGAGGCACTGACTATTGCTTTTAAATTATTAACGTGAGGGTGAACTAAATGTAGGGTAACATAGGAACTACCCTCAAGAGCTTGCGAGGCTTCCATGAATGGCTGTAAAATTGATATTATTTGGTCCAGATTATATTCTTTTATAATACAATATTTCTCAGAAAGATTTTTCTCGTAAAGAATTTTTTGAATATTAGCAAAATTAGTTTTAATTGATAGTAATGTCAAATAAACAGTGTTCCACCTTGTTGGTGTATAGCTTTTTAATGAAGTATTTAAATCACAATTCAAACCTGATTTTTTAAAAAATTTGACTAGTTTAGATGACATTGTAACAATTTCATCTATTTGTGGAGATGTTTTATGCATTTTTCTATTGTGTTGTGAAGCAGGTGGTTGATGCAATGAATATTTTCATGTTCTTTTAATGCCGCTTTTATATTGCTTCCTCTATCGGTAACTATAACTGTTCTGTCATTTAAGGAACAATCAAACTCAGCAAGCAAATTATCCAACTTACGTTTTATATTGGTGCCTATATAAAGGAAATAACGGACATCTTTAGTAATAAAACTTATAAAATTTTTCTCTACTATTTTCAACGAATTTTCAAATTACCAATAACTTACCCGTGTTTAGAATACCTTTCATTGACTTTACTCCAAGCAGCTTACTTTTATAATCTCCATCCACAATAAAATGGACCGTTAATGCGAGGTAAGTAGTAGTTTTCTGACCATAGGTCACACGTAAGAGCATATCCAACGTTTCTTATTGCCGAAATATCACATTTAAGCTTCGCAAAGTGCGTAGCATAACTATTTTCAACGTTTCTATATAATGTTGTTGGATGAGGAAGTAAAGAATCAACATTAAGATTGGCACCAAACTTACTTCCGAGGGATAACAACATTTTTGAGTAGGATTTTAACCCCCTGTCCTTTACTAATGAGTAAGGTCGAATATCTCCGACTACCCATTCTGTCATAATTTCTGTGCAGGCTTTTTTAGCGTCGTTGTTGGGCTCAATTAATTGACTATCTTTTTCATTTTGCAGTATAGAATAACATTTATGTTTGTTTAAGTTCGATAGGGAATTTTTATTATATTTATATACATTATTACAGGATTTGCAGACAACAAAATTTTCTATTTCAATATCATTTTCATTTTTTATAATGCTAAAACAGTCCCATACTTTGCTTCGTCCTCTTTTGTCACTTATTTTGTATTCATCTGACACAATTTTTTCTTTTATATCCAAATTATTCATTTTAAATATTGTTTTCACGTTAATATAGTTTTATTTAATTCGCACGTGCCAATCTTAATGCACTTGATTTGCCGCTTGTCTAACTTGATCTTCCACCACCAACATTGTTCGTATTCTCAAATATTTGTTGTACTCTCAAATATTTGTTGTACAACAAATATTTGTGAATACAAACAAATAAATCTAAGCAAAACGAAAAATAACTGTTTGGAACTGTTTCTCTTTTGAAGGGTGGAGTGAGTGTGTTTAAGCAGAGCATAACTGAACTGTTAAACTCATTCTCTCATGTATACCAGTAACAGCTGATAAGTATTTGGTGTATTTGTTTTTGCAATACTTTCAGCTATACCTTTGCACGCCTTTAGTGTATACTTTCATTTTCAGGCATACCAAATACTTTAAATCATAAATAAAATGAAATCGTTTGGTATGCAAATATAATAGTCCATTTATATTGAAGTTCTTTATCAGGACATTATCGGGTTTTATTTTCTTAATTTGATCAAAATCAGCCAGATTTGTCATACAAAATGAATCTTTACTTATTTTAAAACCGGGACAAATCCTCAAATGCAACACTGTTTTTTAAACATAAATCTGAACACTTCCAAAAAATCAAAAAGTAACACTTCATATGAGTCAACGTTATATTTTGCATTTTGAGTTATCACAAAGAAAATACTAATTTTGCAGTAATAGTACGTTAACACTAACTGGGTCAAGGTTAAACTTGTCACATCATTTGCATACACGTCAAATAAACCGACATGAAGAAAGTTAAACTGCAAAACCTCATGTGAAAAAATAAGCAAAATAAAGGAAATAAAGTAGCAATGATTCCTACAGAAATCAAGTTTAATTGAAATTGCTTTTTTTAAATATTAAATACAAATAATGCGTATTCAAATGTTGAGATATGCTCTGTCTTAAAACTACAGGGTAGTAGACCGTATTGTAGACCTATTTTTGCCGATAACATAAAGAAAAAAATGTTATTTTCAGATTCTGGAACATATCAAAAATTTAAGGATTTGTTGCTTAAACATCATAAACGTTTATCTAAATTCTGCGATATTTGTACGGGATTTTTTAAAATCTAGTAGAGATTTTATTCCTTATAACTGAGCTATAAATCCTAAAAAAGATCCAAAGTTTGGTTTTGTCTTCCGCAAAAAGAAATACAACACTGTTGACACTTTTGCATGCAGTGTTGTAAAACCTTTAGCATATTTTGATGTCATAAGTGACAACAGTGTTGTATTTCCAGCAATTGCAAGTCCAAATCTACATTAGTTTATCGGTGAGAGAGTTTATAGTACGTTTACAACTGACTGGGTTAAGCCACTGAATTAAGGTTTAAAAAATAAACCCAATTGACAATTGGAGTAAAAAAACTTGTTTGAGTTATTAGTCTAATCTTCACAAATTTTCCACAGTCGCACTTTGGTTGGCTTTCGCTTTGTTTTTTTTGATTAAATTAGTCCGAAGCTTATTCCGTAATATTTAAACGACTACACTCAATATGTATATTTCATAAATTTCATGTGATTTTTCTGTGATTATTGCAAAAACAAAATAAAACTAGTAAGCAAAGGATACAGTCGGGCGGGGCCGACCGTATAATACCCTACAACACTATAATAAGCCATACAGTTTATATAGGAATGATACTCGAACGCATTCTTCAAGATAGAGTGATAAATAATTTTTCGTGTAGTATGGCTTTAATCTATTTTTTTATATCCAATTTAAAAATTGATGTTGGACTCAAATGCTGCTCGTTTCGAATTATCCTATATCTAGAAAATGGCAAAAGTAAAACATTATTGTTCTTTTTAACCGAAACCATGTGGACATGCTGATTTTCGTAGCATTTAACCCATATTTACCCCCTCTGTATCTCCAAATATAGACTCTTCTACATGATTTACTTTTCTTTCAACGAAATCTGCATAAAAATGCCAGAAGTTCGTCTTTTGTATATTTGTAATTCCGCCTGGAAGTTATTTTCAGGATTTCGGTAAAATGAAAATGTTCGTATTTTTCGCACAAAAATAGTCGTCCATTCTACCCGCTGTCCTGAACTCTAACCTGATGCGATATTTCGTGTTCTTTGGTCTCTTATTGTGCCCTTTTTAACGGCTGCAAAATCAGCAAAATTTTTAGTTGCTGGTCCATTTCAGCCACTAAATATATTGCGGAAATCTTCAATAACAATAGGCCTAATATTTTTGAGCCTAACCCTACCCTCGTGAAAATTTTCGTGAAGATCGGACGATAATTGCAATCTGTATATTATAATCCCAATCTGTGTTGTAAGGTAAAAAAAATATTAGTAAATGTATATTCAATATTCGTGAAGATCGGACGATAATTACAATCTGTATATTATAATCCCAACCTGTGTTGCAAGGTAAAAAAATAGTAGAAAAAGTATACTTCAATATTGTAAGTCAAAATGAGAAAATCACATGCGATAAAAAATATGAAAAAAATAAAAAACATCACAAAATATTACAAAATGCATATTATCGTCATTATTGACATCTTTTTATGCGAAACAAAAAAAAAACATTCTGAATTGACAAGATTTGTCAAAATCTGTCCAGCCATTCTTGAGATATAAGCGCTCAAACTAATTTCCATTTTATATATAAATTCTACATATTTCGCTATATATACCTGATATCATTACTATCAACATCTATGTAACGGTCAGAATTGACCTTCTCGTCTATTTGTGATTTTGCCGGGACTAAAAATATTCGCGGTTTATTGAAAAATTTGATTTTTTCAACACAAAATTCGGGGTCTATTTTACCCGCTAAATATTATCCGATGTCCACCAAAATTAAAAGACTTCTGGCCAATGCTAAGCTCTAGCCCCATGCTACATTTCGCTTGGTCTATAATAGCGACCTGTATAGCCACTTCAAAATCAGACATTTTCTCAGTATTTGGTCCATTTCAACCCCTAAACATGTGGCGATCATCTCCAAAAGCTTCCATTCTGACCCTAACCTCACCTTCGTGCAAAATTTCGTGAGGATCGGACCATAATTGCAACCTGTAGCGTGAATACAAATTAATATGGACAGACGGACATACATAGCTAGATCGACTCAGCTCGGCGAGCTAGGAAGATCCATATAACCCATAGTGTTGTAGGGTATAAATATGCAGCATTCTGTTACAGATTTTATGTTTTCTTTGTCAGAATTGAAATAATTTTCCATTAATTTGCCAACGTTCGTGTTAGGATGTTTATGCGTTAAAGAAAACATGCAGGCAGTCCAAAGTTGTCACTTCCAGTAATAGCGAACGGCGTCAAATATTGTAGAAAATTGGTTGAAACTCGGCAATCCTACCGGAGTAAACATACATTTTTTTGTCAATAAAATGAATATATATAATGTTTGCAGGCTAAACATTAAAATTTTTTTTTTTTTTTAGAATGAGAAATAGTTAAAATACCATAGGAGCATAAAAAATACATTTGTATATTTTGTGTCCCCAAAGAGATCATGTCACCAAAGAGTTCACAGCATATAAAAAAATTTGGGGACTGCCCCCAATATGGCCAACTGTCCTCATATATATATATATATATGGAAATATATATATATATATATACATATATATATTCTATATATATATATATAGAAATATGTATATATATATATACATATATATATACATATATAAATATATATATATATATATATATATACATATATATATATATATATATATATATATATATATATATATATATATATATATATATATATATATATATATATATATATATATATATATATATATATATATATATATATATATATATATATATATATATATATATATATATATATATATATATATATATATATATATATATATATATATATATATATAATATTATATATATATATATATATATAAATAGATTGGGGGCAGTCCCCAAATTTTTCTATATGCTGTGAACTCTTTGGGGACACAAAATATATAAATATATTTTGTATTCATTAAAATTAATACCAGAGGAAGAATAGACTGGTAGAGTCTTAGTTACGTTGTTACATACTGCGGTTATGTTAAGCACCAAGTAATTTGGTTCTGGATATATTATGTCCGAAGTTAATCCTATATCTCTAAGGTGAAATGGAACCATTTCTTTCCTAAATAGAATTGATTTCAGACAATCTTTATTACTTTCGTATTGAGTTTCATAGTTGCAGTAACATTTTTGTTCTATTCGTTTGCATCGGTTATCGAAAAGATAAAGGTTAGCATTGTTTATTAAAGCGTATTCGCCAGTTATTATTTCTAAGTTGTTATTTATGCGGGTTTTCATTATGTGTAATAATTTAAAGAGTTCATTACAAATTATAGGAATTTTTATGTCAAATATTATGTTTGTGTCGTTATAATATGATGTCAGTTGCAGTAATTCATACATATGTTCTTGGTATGTAATGTGCGTTGCATTGTTAAGTATGTTGTGTATTTCATTCAGTTAGTCAGTAGTTAATATTAATTTTGGGACGGTGTTAAGCCTCACTAATACTACTGATTCTGCAATATCATTAAATGGTCAGTAAGTATATCTATGTTAAAACTGATTTGAAGTTAATTTTGCATTAGGATTATTGCATTAACCGAGTGGCTTATGGAATTTCTTGTCTGATTTTGAATCATCATTATAGAACGTTCTATTAGGTTTTGTTTTTCATTTATGTTATTGGTAATGTTTTCGAATCTAGTTATCACTTTGTTATTTAACATCAATTGGTGTTTTAGCGTTGGTTTTATTTGTATAAATTGTCAATGTTTTTATTTAGTTCTTCTGCATCTTTGTAGTCCATATTTCCCGTTATGAATTTGATTGCTGATCCTAAGGCGTTAAGAAATCCTCGTTTTTTCCTATAAATTGGGGTCAACATATCCAATTTGGCTGAGAGGCTATTCAGTTTCAGTTTCGTAGTTCTATGTTGTGATGTTGTAAATCTTTTCTCCTCTATTCGGACCAATGTTTACTTTATAGTGTTAATACTGTCGTTATATGTTTTAAGGTTAATAACATGGATTAGATGTTGAAAGTCTGTGATTAATTTAGCGTCAACTAGTGTTAGTGGTATAAGTCCCTGAGTCTGCGTTATGTTTGTTATTGTGACGTCGGATTGTACACGTACGAACCTAAAAGACAAATAGAAGTCAGTTTATGTAAGACGATTTCTTTTCATTTTGGCTTCATGTAGTTTTTGGTCATTTGACGTTATCAGCGTCACTTTTTTGTTTTCTTTGACTATCCTCTTTGAGAAGCGAGGGGTTATTTTGTTCCTCCCTGATTCCCTTCTCTATATGCGTTTAGTTTTTCTATACGTTTGTCAGTGCCCATGGATAATTTATCTTTATCTAATTTATCTTCAGAGTTATAGCTTAATGTCTTCTCGAAGAGTTCAAATGGGGTTACTTTTGTAGCACTATGGATAACCCATAGATAATTTATCTTTAATAACATTGTGTAAGTCATTTTGAAATTCTTGGAGTCTACTTAAATAGTCGTATTCAGAGTTATAGCTTAATGTCTTCTCAAAGAGTGCGTTGTTATAGCTAAAAATGATTTCTGATAGTATTTCGTCGTAATACTTTTCGTAAACTATTCTGTAGGTTTTGGTAATGGTTGAATTTAATCTTTCTACGGGAGAGTTTCCTGCACTTTGATGAAATTATGTATAATGCAAGGTTATCTGATGCATTTTAGAAAAATCTCTTATAATGGATGCATTAAATTCAGCGCCCTGATCCCAAACAATTTTCTTGGGTATGCCGTGTAGGCTTATGAAATGTTTGAAACTTTTCAGAATTGATAGACTATTCTCAGAGTCTAAAGAGTAAGCGGCTGCAAATCTACATAATTTGTCCATGATGGTAGGTATATTACGCTTGTTTATACAATAGATGTCCGTGTGAATAATATCCAATGGTTTTTCGTGAATTCCAGGTTCTTTAAATTTGGGTATAGGTGGTTTCCTGTCATATTTTAAAGTTTGCCATGAATGACAATGATTAATACAATATTGTATTTTGTTTTTCATGAAAGGGAAGTAGTATTCTCGTTTTAAGTGTGCATATGTTTCTTGCCATTGATGAGCAAGACAAAATTATTAGTGAATACAATATGAACCATGATCATAGAGGTAGATTATGGTTCATATTGTATTCATTAATAATTTTGTCTTGCTCATCAATGGTTCTAATGTCTTGATGAATATGCATGCACCGTACTAACTTAAATAGTTTGCTGTTTGCAAAGACTTTATTTGGTGCTATATAAATTTGGAAAAGGTTAGTCAATGTCTGTTCGTCGAATTTTTCTATACGTCTTGCGTATTTTATTTCTAAATATTGTTTCTAAATTATTGGTTCCTTGGTTTGGGATATTTTCAACTGAATTAGTGCTTACATCGACATGTTCTTTTACAGATAGATTGTCTAGTTTAATACGACTTAGTGCGTCTTCGTTAGTATTTAATTTTCCTTTTTTGTAGATAATTTTATAGTAATTTCGGATTCTGTTCTTTTAGACCCATGATCCATGAGTCCTATGGTCGGTAATTATTATAAATTTCCTTCCAAAAAGGTATGGCCTGAAATATTTTGTCGCCCATACGATAGCAAGTAATTCTTTTTCTATAATTTATTTCGCTATTCGGTAATGTACGACTTGCGTTATATATAGGCTTGTCACTACCTATTGGTCCATGGGAAAGTATTGCTCCTAAAGCAAAGTCGCTAGCGTCGGTATTTAAAATAAATGGTTTTGAAAAGTCAGGATATTGGAGCAGTGGGTCGTTTATTAAAAGATTTTTATAAGTAGCAAATGTATTCAAATATCTCTTATTTAATATTATTTTTCTCCCTTTCTTAAGACATTCTGTGAGAGGTTTCGTTAATTGCGAGAAATCTTGAATAAATTTCCTATAATAACCGAGTAGTCCTAAAAATGATTTTATTTGTTTTTGTGTTTTTGGTACAGGGAAAGCTTTTGTGGCATCAATTTTATCAGGGTTGGGTTAAGTACTATCAGTGGAAAAGAACATTCTTTCTTTACGAATTCTGATTTGTCCATTTGTATCTTAATATTGGCTGAACGTAATTTACCGAGTACTTTTTTCACGTGTTGTATGTTCTCCTCTAAGGAAGTTGCATATATATGTCATGTAATATGTATATATGTCTAAGTGTGCCCGACTTCTGCCAATTTGGTGTATGTATTTGTTGTTTTGAAAAATAAATACAAAATATTTTCAAAATCAATGATTAGAAGAAATGTAGATTACGGGGCTCGCATTAATAATATTAAGCGGATTTGCCATGGAATTGAAAGATTGAACACTTAGGATCATATTCTTAAGAGAACATCCAGGCATTTTGTTCACTTTTCGCGCTATTTGACTCATTTTACAAATTAACAAAAAAAATATCAAATAAATGAAAAAAACTTGTTGTCCATAATTTTGAATAATTCTGACGGGAGGCGGGCATTTCCTCAGGGCTGTATTTCTGTAGTTTCATGAAGCTGCTCTACCTCCTTATTGTACCATGTCTAACTAACTTGCAATGGTTCTGGTGGTGGTAAGGGTTTGGTTGTAAACTGTTGCTGCCGTAAGTGGTTGAATTTGCTCTGTCCGGACCCATTGTGAGAAAAAGGTATTTTCATTAGGTGCCTGAGGTACCTTTTGTGAAAATGCATTAGTTGTTGGAGTATATTCATTTCTTCCCTGAGTATTAACGGTATTTTGAATCTATTTATATTGTTCTATGCGTAAGGGTGAATTTGTCCGTGTGTAAATCTATGTGTGTTATTCATATTTGGTTGGTAGTTACGAGCAGGGGCATTAATTGAACCGTAAAATTCTTGTACAGTCTGATTATTTTGTCGTAAACTATGGAATTCACGTACAAGGGAGGTTTCAGTCCTTTTATCCGAATATTTAAGTATTAGACTCGCCTTAATTACCTCCCAAATTAAATTTAAATTAAGTACTTCATTAGCTTCCCGCACTATATTGTTTCTTATGGCTCTAAGCACCACTGTTGCTTGGTTAAAACCATCGATATTCGCTAATATTCTTAAAAAAAGTTTATATACAATAATTTAGTTGCCGTGGATTTTCATTAAATGTTGATAAATATTTTACGGCGTCTGGAATTTTCAACGCTTCGTATGCTTAAGGGAGGATTGTGATGGTTGTTGAGATTGAAGTGTCTGAGGGGCACTAATGTCGTTAACGGTAGTCATTTCTTGGTGTTCCGGTATTGCAATTAAATATCGAATAGGATATGGTCTTGGTCTAAGTCTTCGCATTCAATATAATTATCCATTTTATTGGTTAAGCAGAGTCTAATAATTGAAATATTTCTTTACTTATCTCTATTTTATATTTTATAAAGTACTACAATGATGATAAATATAATAATTTTCTTAAAGTAATTACCCTAGTATTATTGTTATTATAAGTAATTTCATTGCTGCTTTCCAAGGTTTTTATATCTACTTCTTTTCTTTGATGAGGCCCGTATAAGTTGTTTATAGAAATGGACTGCTTCAGGACTGTTCTGGTTCTTCACTTGTAGTTGTTGTTTTTTTAATTCGTTTTTGTTACGATTGTTGTCAATGTTTTTAACTTTTTAGTTGTTATTCTTTAGTTGATTTTCCTTCTTTGATCTTCTTGCACTGTATTGTTATTTGTTTTTGTTATTGTTCTTTTTGTTGTCTTTTTTAGTCTAATCCTAAAAACATAAAAATTTGAAGACAGCGTATTTTTCAAATATAAAGGATGGGGGTTTGACCGTAAAAATATAACGAATGTTTCCTTTTACGCGATAAAAGAGAAATTCCTTCTCTTTGGACCGTATTATTTGCTGATATTCCCTCAACGATTTTCCTTAAATATTTATTCCAACCAAAAAGATATTCATCCTCTCCGGATGGTAATTTTTTGATGGATTTTTTGATAGTCCGTCAACTATATATATATATATATAATTATATATATATATATATATATATATATATATATATATATATATATATATATATATATATATATATATATATATATATATATATATATAATTATATAATTATATATATAATTATATATGTATATGTCTGTATATATAATTATATATACATATATAAAATTATATATACATATATAATATGAATAAAACACATAGATTTACACACGGACAAATTCACCCTTACGCATAGAACAATATAAATAGATTCAAAATACCGTTAATACTCAGGGAAGAAATGAATATACTCCAACAACTAATGCATTTTCACAAAAGGTACCTCAGGCACCTAATGAAAATACCTTTTTCTCACAATGGGTCCGGACAGAGCAAATTCAACCACTTCCGGCAGCAACAGTTTACAACCAAACCCTTACCACCACCAGAACCATTGCAAGTTAGTTCTAGCCATGGTACAATAAGGAGGTAGAGCAGCTTCATGAAACTACAGAAATACAGCCCTGAGGCTATGCCCACCTCCTGTCAGAATTATTCAAAATTATGGACAACAAGTTTTTTTCATTTATTTGATATTTTTTTGTTAATTTGTAAAATGAGTCAAATAGCGCGAAAAGTGAACAAAATGCCTGGATTTTCTCTTAAGAATATGATCCTAAGTGTTCAATCTTTCAATTCCATGGCAAATCCGCTTAATATTATTAATGCGAGCCCCGTAATCTACATTTCTTCTAATCATTGATTTTGAAAATATTTTGTATTTATTTTTCAAAACAACAAATACATACACCAAATTGGCAGAAGTCGGGCACACTTAGACATATATACATATTACATGACATATATATGCAACTTCCTTAGAGGAGAACATACAACACGTGAAAAAAGTACTCGGTAAATTACGTTCAGCCAATATTAAGATACAAATGGACAAATCAGAATTCGTAAAGTAAGAATGTTCTTTTCCACTGATGGTACTTAACCCAACCCTGATAAAATTGATGCCACAAAAGCTTTCCCTGTACCAAAAACACAAAAACAAATAAAATCATTTTTAGGACTACTCGGTTATTATAGGAAATTTATTCAAGATTTCTCGCAATTAACGAAACCTCTCACAGAATGTCTTAAGAAAGGGAGAAAAATAATATTAAATAAGAGATATTTGAATACATTTGCTACTTATAAAAATCTTTTAATAAACGACCCACTGCTCCAATATCCTGACTTTTCAAAACCATTTATTTTAAATACCGACGCTAGCGACTTTGCTTTAGGAGCAATACTTTCCCATGGACCAATAGGTAGTGACAAGCCTATATATAACGCAAGTCGTACATTACCGAATAGCGAAATAAATTATAGAAAAAGAATTGCGTACTATCGTACGGGCGACAAAATATTTCAGGCCATACCTTTTTGGAAGGAAATTTATAATAATTACCGACCATAGGACTCATGGATCCTGGGTTTAAAAGAACGAAATCCGAAATTACTATAAAATTATCTACAAACCAAACCATGGTACACAAGGAACCAATAACTTTAGAAACAATATTTAAAAATAAAATACGCAAGACGTATAGAAAAATTCGACGAACAGACATTGACTAACCTTTTCCAAAATTATATAGCACCAAATAAAGTCTTTGCAAACAGCAAACTATTTAAGTTAGTACGGTGCATGCATATTCATCAAGACATTAGAACCATTGACGAGCAAGACAAAATTATTAATGAATACAATATGAACCATAATCTACCTCTATGATCATGGTTCATATTGTATTCACTAATAATTTTGTCTTGCTCATCAATGGCAAGAAACATATGCACACTTAAAACGAGAATACTACTTCCCTTTCATGAAAAACAAAATACAATATTGTATTAATCATTGTCATTCATGGCAAACTTTAAAATATGACAGGAAACCACCTATACCCAAATTTAAAGAACCTGGAATTCACGAAAAACCATTGGATATTATTCACACGGACATCTATTGTATAAACAAGCGTAATATACTTACCATCATGGACAAATTATGTAGATTTGCAGCCGCTTACTCTTTAGACTCTGAAAATAGTCTATCAATTCTGAAAAGTTTCAAACATTTCATAAGCCTACACGGCATACCCAAGAAAATTGTTTGGGATCAGGGCGCTGAATTTAATGCATCCATTATAAGAGATTTTTCTAAAATGCATCAGATAACCTTGCATTATACATAATTTCATCAAAGTGCAGGAAACTCTCCCGTAGAAAGATTACATTCAACCATTACCAAAACCTACAGAATAGTTTACGAAAAGTATTACGACGAAATACTATCAGAAATCATTTTTAGCTATAACAACGCACTCTTTGAGAAGACATTAAGCTATAACTCTGAATACGACTATTTAAATAGACTCCAAGAATTTCAAAATGACTTACACAATGTTATTAAAGATAAATTATCTATGGGTTATCCATAGTACTACAAAATTAATCCCATTTGACCTCTTTGAGAAGACATTAAGCTATAACTCTGAATACGAATTTCAAAATGACTTACACAATGTTATTAAAGATAAATTATCCATGGGTTATCCATAGTGCTACAAAATTAACCCCATTTGAACTCTTCGAGAAGACATTAAGCTATAACTCTGAATACGACTATTTAAATACACTCCAAGAATTTCAAAATGACTTACACAAAGTTATTAAAGATAAATTATCCATGGGCACTGATAAACGTATAGAGAAACTAAACGCATATAGAGAAGGGAATCGGAGAGGAACAAAATGACCCCTCGCTTCTCAAAGAGGATAGTCACAGAAAACAAAAAAGTTACGCTGATAACGTCAAATGACCAAAAACTACATGAAGCCAAAATGAACAGATAACGTCTTACATAAACTGACTTCTATTTGTCTTTTAGGTTCGTACGTGTACAATCCGACGTCACAATAACAAACATAACGCAGACTCAGGGACTTATACCCTTATAAAACAATTTCTTATTCCGCATTTGGTAAAATTAGTTCTGTAATCATAATTTTATCAATAATATTTGTAATAAGAGAATCCATAAAATTAATCTACTCCATAACCCACAACAATAATGAAGTTCTGGCTACAAATGATCCGAAGCCCCTTTAGCCCCCACTTTATTTTGGAGAGGGAAGAGTTACCTAAAGCCACCAATAAAGAACATTGTTATTAAGATCATTATTACCAACTACAATATTAACATCATTATTATTAAGTTCATTATTCCCAACTTCAATATTAGCATCATTATTATGGAGTTCGTTATTTTCAACCACAACGTCATTTATTAATAACATCATTATTACTTACAACATTTTCATAAACACTTAAGAGCTAAAATCAATATCGTTATTATTTCATCAGCAATAATTTTCCACTTCAACATCACAACAACAACATTAGTAATAAAACTGTAACGGAAATGAGAGAACCCAAAAAGAAATGTTCACTTTTACTGTTTACAATACATATTTTTAGCTTAAGTATTTTTCTTGATAGCTCTAGATTTTGTGTTTCTTTGTTCTTTGCCAGAATCAATAATTATAAAACCACTCAAATATAAGAATTTTTTGAATAAATAATCAGTTTGGCGTTTGGCATCTTTATTTTCGGTTATGCGGCTATAAAATTGGCAGTGGACAAATCCAACACTGCCTCTAAATAGCTTTGGCCGAGAAGCAAACGAATACACAAACATATCCTTTTGCAATTTTGGAAGCCCGACCCGAAAACGATTTTAACTCCAAAGGACCAGCGAAGTCCACACCAGTTGTAGTAAATGCCCTACCGCTAATTGTTCTTTACGATGGAAGAGCAGCCATAATTTTACTACAATGTTTCTTTTTATCTAAAATACATACCCTACAATGACGAATGATAGAGCGAATAAAATTTTTTACTCTGGGAATCCAATATTCCATTCTTAAGGTATGAAGCATCAACCGTGTTCCTCCGTGAACACTCTTGACGTGAACCACGTGAACACCATTTCAACGAGCATTTGGTTATATGGAACTAAATGACTCGAGTGTGACACGGGTTTTTTATCCATCAAATCCTTATACCTTAGCGAAGTGGACCTTTTGAGTGATGACTATCAAACGTAAGCGAACCTCATTAAATTCCGAAGTTGTAATCTTTTTCTGAGAGTAATAATATTTACCTCGAAGCGAGAATGTGTTTGACACAAAAATCTAAACATGAAAGCGACAGCCCGAATACCATTAACAAATGACGAATATCTCTCCAAAATATCTGTAAAGGTTGACGGTACTTGACGGATATATACTACCCCCGTGTATGGCTTAATCGAGGCATCAGAAAATACGTGTAGCTCCGCCGAACATTGGGGGGTATATTGGACCCAACGAGGAATTTGTAATCGATTGACTTCATGGTAGGATTCAACAAATTTACGCCACTCCGTATAAGTAGTTTCTACATGGGGGTCGTCCCAACCGTTTTGATCTAACCAGACCTTTTGCATAATGATTTTTGCCGTGACAATAACTGGCCCTAGCCAGCCAACAGGATCAAACAACTTGCTAAGCTATTGCCGAAAGCACTTCCCTTTCTTTATAACTCGACTTTTTCTCTATAGGCTTGACATCACAATAAAACGAACCTAACTTAGCATTCCACCTTATACCAAGAAGTTTAGAACTACCAGCTGCTACAAATGACAACAATTGCGCATCTACTGGGGTTTCTGGGGGAAACAGTTCAAAATATTTTTATCACTTCGCCGAAGACAGTGCCAAAATAAGTTGGTTCCTAACAGTCACCGCGGTCTCAAGGTCATGGGCTCCTGCCAATACATTATTTACATACATTGATTTCCGCAATATGTGCGCAGCTAGAGGCAACTCCTTTTCTGTTCCGTCCGCGAGTTGGAAAAGAGTTCTAATAGCTAAGTAGGGAGCACAGTTCAATCCGAAAGTCACGGTTTGCAATTAAAACTTTTGAATTAGCTTCGTTGGCGAGTCCTTATAGATAATTTTTTGAAGAGGAGTGTACCGAGTGTCTACTCGTATCTGCCGATACATTTGGGTAATGTCCGAGTTAAACACGAATTCGAATACTCGCCAACAAAGTATCAGAAGAACAAGATCGAGTTGTAAAGTGGGTCCAACATGTAAAATCTCGTTTAAACTATTCCCATTAGATGTTTTATTTAAAGTGTTTAATTTAGAATTGCATTAAAATTAGTTTTTTTGACTCTTGGTTTGGTCCTTAATTAGTCTTTAAAATATACGCACTACGGTTTAATGCAACTATTGCTAGCGCATTTGACATTTTAACTACTAATTAGTTGTCACTTGTTTTACGCCTCCTTTAGTCATCGAGTGGTAATGTAATTCGGACAGACAACACCCGCAATATCGTTTGCAAAGCACATATCGTTGTGCATAGAAAGGCATATTGTTGCCACAGGTAATATCGTTACCACCATCCAAACTAGTAATAAATAGTTACATATATTAGGAAAACCCCTTGTGTTTTATTTCTTTTTATATTTCCACCCTACGGTCCACTGCTCGACGCATTCGGCGTATTACTCCCATCGGTGGAGCCCCTCTGAGCTAAACATTTGATATAATCGAACCGGATATTCCAACCCTCTTGAACGCATTTGGAACCCAAAATATACAGTCCATTAATCCTGCATTATAAGGTACGTATAGTGCAGTTTTTTAAAGTGAGCTCGCGTTAGTCAATTGCCGCGACAATAACAAACAATCGGTTTGTTTAGGTACAAAGGTCGTTTTACAACGTCACCTCTTTCCTTCTTGTTTTGTTTCTCGCCAATCGTTGGCTTCTAATTCGGATGCTTGCAATCGGCAGCATCACAATCAAAACAAAACTCTAAAATTAAATTGGAATTTAATCGTTGTATCTCCTCCATGTCGACTGATAACGTAACCCACAGATCAATTGGATCCGAAACTTGTTTTTCTTTGCCTACAACGTTAACCTAAAGAAACTCAACTGCTGTGAGAACGAGGTGTCCAAAAACAAATCGACTCTGTCTTCATGGAAAGATTTATAAACTTTTCATTCAGAAAGAGTAACACGCTTGTGTGTTTCGAAAATTAAAGCGACAAATCGATTCCTGTGCGTAATTCAAATTCGTTTAACACCCTTTCAGTTGGAAAAACGTGTTCTCTTTGTAGTGAGAAAATCCATCGACTTCATATGTGTTCAAAATTTAAGAATTTATCCCCCGCAAATAGATTTGCATTCGTAAAGCGCAACGACCATTGCATAAATTGTTTAGTGAAGAGACATAAAGTAGTAAATTGTACTAGTCGGAATAGTTGTTTGAAATGTGGTCAACGTCATCACACGTTATTACATCGCGGGACATTAAAACTGAATAGTTCGACTCCGGTTCTGACTCCCAAGGCTTCGTGAAGCTCACCAAAATCGTTGTTGTCAGCTTCAGCCCCCGTTTTTCGTCCGTCGAAATCGGTTGGAGGCCAAAATAATAAAAAAAGGAGATGGATCGCGAATCTCTTACTGCAGAATCATCTGCGTTTCCATTCCCTACATTTTGTTTGAACAAAAAGCTCACACTGCACTATGCATCCTGTACCTACTATTGGAATTAAATTAGAGTAAGTTTAATTGTGTTGAAACATGCTTTGATGTTTCAAGGGGGTCGGCATGTTTAATTTAGAATTGCATTAAAAATTAGGTTTTATTGACCCCTGGTTTGGTCCTTAATTAGTGTTTAAAATGGACGCACTACGGTTAATTGCAACTATTGCTAGAGCATTTGACATTTTAACTACTAATTAGTTGTCACTTGTTTTACGCCTCCTTTAGACATTGAGTAGTATTTCGCTGTCATTCGGACAGACAACACCCGCAATATCGTTTGTAAAGCACATATCGTTGTGCATAGAAAGACATATTATTGCCACAGGTAATATCGTAAGCACCAACCAAACTAGTAATAAATAGTTACATATATTAAGAAAACCCCTTGTGTATTATTTCTTTTTATATTTCCACCCTACGGTCCACTGCTCGACGCATTCGGCGCATTACTCCTATCGGTGGAGCCCCTCTGAGCTAAACATAAAACATTAAAGACAACACGAAGTTTAATTGTCTGCTTTTCGGGGTTAATTACCGGATGATAAGGCAAATAACAAGAGAGGCTGACAGCAGAAACTGACTTCATTTGATCGAGTTCTAAATATTCAGTCAGAACTTAATCATACGTAATTTTAACTTCCGGTTTTTTTTCGAAAGAGATGCTACATTGTAAATTAACTGCTGAAGGACATTACCCCGAGATTTCCCTATATACCTATCTGCATTTAAGTCAGTTCATATGGGCAAGGTTACCATGTATCTATCGTCAGATAATCGATGGGTAGTTCTGACATAATTTTCCTCACAAAGACGATCAGAGGGGGAAAGCGTTTTCCGATTAGGAAGCTCTTCCAACTCCCAGAACCGGAGCAAAGCTTTGTTCAAATAATCCTATTCTTCAACATTTATCGTGGTAGCAAATGTTTAAATTACCGACGACGGAATCGGCCCAGTGACAAGCCGTAAACAGTATTCTGTGCTAACAATGGAACATTTTAGGATATATATCGTCAACAAGCAGCAGATCGACGGGAAAAATTGAATTAACGTCCGCGAAACGAATGTTGGGTATGTGCGACCTAAAATCGGACGACATGGCGAGCATTAGTTTCCAACGAGTCCGATGAATAACAAGGACTTCCAATCGAACAAACTTTGCGTGAATTTGCCAATATTGGACAATTAACGCCCGATTCTGTAGCCGCTCAGATAAAAAGGACGATTCAGAAGCGGGGTCTATTAAAGCCCTAGCTGGGTAAGAAATACCACACCATCGCGGTTTCTAAAAACGATGTCGATGTTGAAGGAACTGATGAATCGAACAAAGAAATTTGAGGACGACTTCCGACATTATTACTATTTCTATTAAGAGAGATTGGTGCCGAAGAATGCACAGATAATTTTCTGTCATGGACTGTAGTAACCGTAACGAACTTCAAATACCAAATTTGAAACAATTCCGGTGAATTATTTCGCCAAATTTATCAAAATGCCGAATATCGGGAGATACCGTTATATAAGGGCTTTATGAAAACGTGGACCTACATGGCCCATTTACGAACTTAACCAGGAAAAATAAACATGGGTGCAAAATTTTAGCCTTCTGTCTCAATTCGTTTGAAAGATGGCGTGATTACAACAGACAGATCGTCTAAGAATTTTACGCTGATCAAGATATATATATATAAATATATATATAAGTTAACGTAAGTTAACGTACGCTAATAATTATTAACTTTAATTATTTAGCCCTACCTCGTATTAATAACACGCGCAGACATTTCGCGCATCATATTTCATGACGCCACCAACTAGTCGTTGAAATGCTGATGCGCTTATTAGTGGTGCGGGTATTCGACCAGTAAATATTGATGTTTGCTGGAAGAATGCAAAGTAAGCATTCTCTTACACTTCTGTCAAACTATATTAAGCCACAAAATGAAATAAAAAATCAGATTGTTTTTACACGTCAACATAAGTGGACATCAATCCCAAAAAATCGTTGTTTTAATAATTCAAAATATCATATATATATATATATATATATATATATATATATATATATATATATATATATATATATATGACAAACAATTGTTTTAAATAAAAGCTGTTAGGTGTACCTCACTTATTAGCCAGTATAGTAATATTCTATTTGGTAACCCTGCGGCTATTATGAACATTTATTGTAGTGTGTCACCATCACATTATGTTGCCATGCATTTTGATATTCAGTATTTTGGTTTATTGAGTTGGTCAGTGCCACAACGAGTTCATTGCTTTATGCTTACTCATATGTTGGGCGACAGTTTAGAGTTTCCAATTGGAAACTCAAATACTATTGTAATGAATCAGAGTTCGGCCAATGGGAATGAAGAATATCCCAATAGTAAATTTGATTGAGTGAAATTCCAAAATATGAATATGAATGAAAATATGAAATGCATGACAACATATGTAAAAACATCACATACACACATACAAATATACTTCATTGTAAAATAGTTTTGTAAGAACTCTTTTCTGATTGGTTAACAGAAAAGAGTATTGAGTGATATCTAGATTTAAGAATTTTTGTTAGAATTAAGAATTTTATTATAAATACGAAAAGGCAAAATAAAGAAGGGCAGACTTGTGCTGACAACCATCAAGCTTGCTCTATTAGCAAAGCCAACAAAACATAAAGTCTCAATTTATTACATGGCGATCCTGCCAAATCTTGCTCTTTAGTCAGCAAGTATCCTGCGTTCCATCCGCAGTTCCTGCGTTCTATCCGCAGTTGAAAAAAAAAAAAAAAAAAAAAAAAAAAAAAAAAATTTTTTATTTTTTTTGAAGACACTGCCATACTGTCCGGGCAGTCCGATCCAAGCCGTGGATCGTGGATTTGAAAACACTTAATGTCGGGACCGCAGCCACTAACCATAGATGAATACAGGAAGAGAAACAGACTGATTAGGACAGAGGATGAAATAAAGATCCCGAAGGTGAGCAGACCAAGGACGAGAGGAGGCTACACGTGGAGACTAAAAAAAGAAAGAGCTCTCCTGATACGGGAGATAAATGCTGATCCGCCACCTCCCTGGGAACGTGCTTCCAGGCTCTGGGCACGCATCGATGAGATAGATTTCCTCTTAAGGAACTATCTCAGCACCAGAAATCAGAAGAATAAATAAAACGCTGCATCAATTTGCAGACGTTAGGACCAGTAAGCGCGTTGCGCTCGTGGTCAACAGACTATAATTTAAAAAAAAAAAAAAAAAAAAAACCCAATAACAAAAAAAAATATAATATGACTTCATTAAAAATTAAATAAAATATTATGAGTTTATGAAAACAAAAATATATTTTGATAATCATGGGAAGTACCCAAACAAAAATAAGCGAGGTGATACAGGCTACGGCCAATGCACCAACAGCCGTTAGTATTAGCATTGAGGTACTAATATTAGTTTGCATTATAATAACCTTGGTGGTTATTGTTAAGTACTTAAAAAAATATGTAAAGAAGCAAGCACGTAAGCAACAAGCTCGAGTAAGCGCGTTGCAATAATTTCAAAAAAAAAATGATTAATATTGTAAAATAGTAATAGCAATAAGTCCACTCACACATCACTGATTTGGTACCATGGATAAGGTTTTACAATCGTTAGAAATTTTGTTGTCGAATGCTAAAAAATCATTAGGCAAGCCTTATACGAGGGAAACAATAGAGAAAAAAAATTAGAAATTGTGAACCTACAGACGGATTTCAACGAGTTAGTAGAAAAGGAAAAATTGGGAGACTCAGTTAAATATAAGACAAGATTTAGCGAGTTAAAAGCAGAAGTTTTAAGTTTGTTGTTAGAACACTCCGAGTTAACTCAACAGGTTAAAGAAAAGGATACATTAAAACAAGAAAACAAAATGGAGACTAATGATTTAAAGACTATCGTTGCTCTAGTACCGGTTTTTACAGGCAAAAAAGAAGACTTGGAAAGTTTCACTGCTAACCTAGAGTTAGTATACGAAACAATTCCTAATGACAAGAAAGAATTCTTCTTTAAATATGTTTTTTGCTCAAGGTTAGATAGTCGGGTCCAGAATAGAATTAAACAGAAAGGAATACCAAAGAATATTAATGATTTAATATCTGCCTTGAAGACGGCCTATAAGCCCGTAAAGTCATCCAATGCTGTTTTGAATGAGTTGTCCGGTTTAACTCAAAGAAACAACAATTTGCAAGGTTTCGCTAATAAAATAGAAAGTCTTGTTTCTGAGCTCAACGAGATTCAAATTTCTGATTTAGGTGAGCAATGTAGGGATGCAATAATAGCTACTAATAACCTGACAGCATTCAATACGTTCTTGAATGGACTTCAGGATCAACAGATTGTTTCAACTATTGAGGCTAGTCGTGTATCGACATTTGCCGATGCTTTGCGAATTGCAGAAAGATACGTATCTCGTACAAAACAGAGAGATGTGATGTACCATAATGCACAAGCTATTAGGGATAATAAACATGGTAAAAAGAAATATTACAATAACGGCAATAATAATAACAAACGATACAACTACAATAACGGTAACAATAACGATAATAATGGCTACAACCGAAATAAAGGGTATAAAAACAACAAAAATTATAACAAGAATGGACGTAATAACAACAATAATAATAAGAATTGGAGGAATAATAATAATAATGGCAACAAGTACAGAAACAACAAAAACTACAATAGTAGGGATTATAATGTAAACCAGGTACAAGATCAGGGAAACTTTCAAGTTCCGGAGACCCTAAGACCTTCGTCTTCGGAGAACACACAATAAAAAACAGAGACATCTTCAGTATATCATCTAACCTCAAAAATTACGTGAGATTGAATATAATAGATGTAGATTATCCACTCACTTTCTTGATAGATACAGGTGCAGATATTTCTTTATGTAAGGAAAAATTTTTGTACCGATATGAGGAAAATCCAGATGAATACTGCAATCTAACAGGCATTTCGAGAGAAGTTATTAAATCTTTTGGGTCAACTAAAGTTAAAATAGATATAAATGGTATGGTTATTGAACATAGTATCCAGCTAGTATCAAATGATATTCCACTTAGTACAGATGGGATTTTAGGTAGAGATTTTCTATCAAAGTATAAATGTAATGTTGATTATGACAGGTATATCCTAACCTTTAATTTAAATAGTGAAAGCATCACAATTCCTATACATGATAGTTCTTTCAAAATTAATCAGGTAGTTGTGCCAAAGAGGAGTGAAATCATTCTACCTTTTACCATCAATTTGGTAGAAGACGCAGTAGTATTAAATAGGGAAATTACGAAAGGTGTGTTTTTAGCTAACTCTATAATTCCGAAAAATGGAAATAAGCATATCAAATTACTGAACGTTACTGACCAAGACATGACGATAGATCATATGAAATTAGAAACAGTTCCTTTGAGCAATTATGATATACTTACAGTCAACCATTGTTACTTACACGGTAGTTATACTGACGAACGTTTTGAGAGGTTAATAAACAAAATTAATTTGGATGATTTAAGCGAAAGTCATAAGAAAGAAATTGTAACTATATTGAAGAAATATCAGTCGACATTCCATCTTGAAGATGAAGATATAACGACGAACAATTTTTATAAGCAGAAAATTAACCTAGAAGACAAAAGTCCTGTTTATGTAAAGAATTATAGATTACCACAAGCGCATAAAGAAGAAATAAATGCCCAAGTACAAGATCTTTTGAAGAGTAGAGTAATTGAACCGTCAGTTAGTCCTTATAATGCACCATTGCTATTAGTTCCAAAGAAAGGGCAAACAGATTTGAAGAAATGGAGATTAGTTGTTGATTTTAGGAAACTTAATGATATGATTGTTAATGACAAGTTTCCATTAACTCGTTTGGACGATATTTTGGATAGATTAGGTAGAGCGAAATATTTTTCAACGTTAGATATGACTAGTTCTTTTCATCAGATTGAACTTGATTGTAAATCGAGGCCACTAACAGCATTTTCAACACCTAATGGTCATTATCAATATACAAGATTACCCTTTGGTCTCAAAATATCATCTAACAGTTTTCAACGCATGTTGACTATAGCTTTATCTGGTTTAGAGTCTGAAGCATTTCTTTATGTTGATGACATAATAGTTTTTGGATGTAGTTTCAAACACCACAATGAGAATCTCATTAAGGTACTTGATAGGCTGAATAGATACAATTTGAAACTAAACCCTAATAAGTGTTGCTTTCTGAAATCAGAAGTAGTTTATTTAGGTCACTTGATAACGCCTAATGGAATTAGACCAGATCCTTCAAAATATGACGCGATAACAAAATATCCGGTTCCGAAGAACGCGGATGATGTTAGAAGATTCGTTGCATTTTGTAATTACTATAGACGTTTCATTAAAAATTTTGCAGAAATAACTACATGTTTGAATTCATTATCTAAGAAAAATACTAAATTTGAATGGACTGAAGAATGTCAAAAAGCATTTGAGACACTTAAAAATAAGTTGATAACACCACCAATTTTACAGTATCCAGATTTCGATAAACCTTTTATTTTAACTACTGATGCTTCTGATTTCGCTTTGGGTGCAATACTATCGCAAGGTGAGATAGGAAACGATAGACCAATAACTTATGCGAGTCGTTCTTTGGACAAGCATGAGAAAAATAAGCCGGTTATTGAAAAGGAATTATTAGGTATACATTGGGGAATTCAATTTTTCCATCCCTATCTTTACGGTAGGAAATTTATAGTGGTTACAGATCATCGTCCACTAGTCTCATTGTTTTCTCATAAGAATCCAAGTTCCAAATTGACAAGAATTAGATTAGAACTATCAGACTATGATTTTGAAATTGTGTATAAAAAAGGAATTAATAATACTAATGCTGATGCACTTTCACGTATAAAAATAGACTCCGATTTATTAAAAACAATGATACCTCAGAATATTGATGAAAAAATTAAGAAATCGCTGGTGATAACACGAGGAATGAAAAATAAATTGCGCAATATTATAAATAAAGAAAATGAGATGACATATCCTGATGAGCCTGATCAACTCAAAGTATTGGAATGTACATCCATTAAAGATATAAAGCTGGCTAAAAAATTAAAATTTATAATTAATGAGTCGACAAAAGAATTCACTTTTCTTGATAATCATTCTGTGAACGAATTGGCCATAAGATGTAGCGATAATCCTTATTATCTAGATAATATTTTGGAGAAACTATCATCTGAGTTAAGCAGATTGAGTATTAAGAATTTCGCACTTAGTAAAAGTGACGAAATATTTGAAATAATAACCCATGGGAAATTTAAAGAAAAAATGAATAAATATTTGAAAAATAGTGACGTCAGAATTCTTTTATATGAAAATCCTCGAAAAATCTTTAATGAAAAAGAAAAATATGAATTGATAAAATTATATCATGATACACCATGCGGAGGTCATTTTGGAGTAAGAAAAACATTATTAAAACTTAAACAAAAATATATATGGAAAAATATGTGCAAAATGGTAAAGAAATACGTATCTTCATGCGATTTGTGCCAAAGAAATAAACAGATTAGACATACCAAAGAACCATTAATGAAAACTGATACGCCATTAAGCAGTTTTGATACAGTGGTAATTGACACTGTAGGACCGTTGAGACCCTCAGATAATTATAGATATATTTTAACTATGCAATGTGAATTAACGAAATATATAATAGCAGTACCAATGCAGACAAAAGAAGCTAAATCAATAGCTAGAAGTTTAAATGAACATTTAATATTAAAGTACGGAATATTTAAGACTCTAAAATCTGACAGAGGCTCAGAATTTGTTAATGAACTGATGGATGAGATGTGTAAACTGTTGAATATTGAACAGAAATTTTCCACACCTTACCATCATGAGACAGTAGGTTCAGTAGAAAGAAATCATAGAGTCCTAAATGAATATTTTCTTACTTTTGTTAATAATGATAATTGGAGTGAATGGATACCGTATTATGCTTTTGCATACAACATAACGCCACATGTTGACACAGGGTATTCACCATTTGAATTAATTTTCGGAAAATTACCAACAATGCCAGGCGAAAAAGTAATGAATAATGAACAAACATATGATACAGAAAATTATGCTAAGGAAATGAAGCTTAGGTTAAGAATTTCATTAAAGAATGCTAGGAATATAATTGAACAGACTAAAATTAAGAGAAGTTTAAATTCATTAAGTAATACAAATATAATAGATATTAAAATAGGAGATTTAGTTTTAGTTAAAAAGGAGAATAGAAGAAAAAATGAATCACCTTATCATGGTCCATATGAAGTAATCAATATTGAAAATTTAAATGTAACTATAAGAATTAATAACAAAGAGAAAATATTTCATAAGAATTTGTTAAAGAAATATCAAAACTAATCTTAAGCCAAAATATTTTTAAACAAAACACTTAATATGTATGAATGTAACAAAAAAAATATTTTATTATCAGATACAAAAAAAAAAAAAGGAACAAAGAAAAAATACTTAGCCCACTTAAGATCATATTCAATGAAAATAATTATGTAACTACTTATAAAAAAAAAGGAGAAAAAGAAACAAAAATTATGTGTTATTTGAAACCTGAACAATTTGTCTAAATGTACACAATTTGTTTATGCACACAAAAAAAAATTGTATACATTTCTTTTAAGGGTGAGGGTGTAGTGTGTCACCATCACATTATGTTGCCATGCATTTTGATATTCAGTATTTTGTTTTATTGAGTTGGTCAGTGCCACAACGAGTTCATTGCTTTCATTGTTTCTTTGTTTTTCAGAGCGCTGCTCATATGAAGTTCATTGCTTTATGCTTACTCATATGTTGGGCGACAGTTTAGAGTTTCCAATTGGAAACTCAAATACTATTGTAATGAATCAGAGTTCGGCCAATGGGAATGAAGAATATCCCAATAGTAAATTTGATTGAGTGAAATTCCAAAATATGAATATGAATGAAAATATGAAATGCATGACAACATATGTAAAAACATCACATACACACATACAAATATACTTCATTGTAAAATAGTTTTGTAAGAACTCTTTTCTGATTGGTTAACAGAAAAGAGTATTGAGTGATATCTAGATTTAAGAATTTTTGTTAGAATTAAGAATTTTATTATAAATACGAAAAGGCAAAATAAAGAAGGGCAGACTTGTGCTGACAACCATCAAGCTTGCTCTATTAGCAAAGCCAACAAAACATAAAGTCTCAATTTATTACATTATTTAGCAACTCTAGAATTTACACCAAAAAAGTCTCCGTACAGTGTGTGTTTTTTTGGTAAAATAAAGGTCCTTTAAATATTGAAAAACAGGTTTAAATAGAAATGAAAGCAAAAATAAACAAATGTCTATGGACACTAAAAAAATTATCATTAACTTGAAAAAATATGGTGAAAGTTTAGCCGAAATCGCGAAAGTTGTTAGAAGACCTTGCTCGTCTGTTCAATATGTTATTTAACAGTTCGAAAAAACAATTGCAAATAAACCAAGATCGGGTCGCCCAAGGAAGATTGACCAACGTTTGGAGTACGAACAGTGAACAAAAATCCTAAAGTTAGTGCATGTGTTATTGCTGGAAATCTAAAATCTTCTGATGGAATAACTGTTGACCCACAAACGGTCAGAAATTGTCTTCACAGAAATGGTTATCATGATCGAGTGAGCCGCAGGAAGCCGTATGTTAAAAAAGCGAATATGGAAAAGAAATTGGCGTACGCTTTGGACCACATTGATAAGGACCTTTCGTTTTGGGATCAAGTTATTTTTAGCGATTAAAGTGAATGTAATCTTTTTGGATCAGATGGACGGAAAATGGTTTGGAAGAAGCATAATACGGAAATGGATCCTAAAAATTTGACTCCAACGATAAAGCATGGAGGCGGAATGTAATGGTATGGGGTTGTATGGCATCGGCTGGTGTTGGAAATCTAGTGTTCATTGAAAATACAATGGACAAACTAAAACATTTGAATATTCAAAAAAAAATCTTAGAGAAAGTGCATATAAATTGGGTATGGCGTGTTTATACTATTTCCAACGGGATAACAACCCTAAACAGACCTCTCGTGTGGATAAAGAATGGCTTCTTTATAATGTTCCAAGACTACTAAATCATCCGGCCCAATCTCCAGATCTCAACCCAATAGAGCACTTATGGGATCACTTAGAAAAAAAAGTCCGGCTACACACTATTACCAACCAAAATCAATGAAAAGCTGTAATAAGAGAGGAGTGGGAAAAGATAGACCAACAAACTACAACTAAGCTTCTTCATTCCATGAAAAATAGATTAAATTAAGTTATTATTAATAAAGGTAGACCAGCAAAATACTGAAATAACATTAACATCAACAAACACTTAATAAGCCCAAATTTTCAATAATAATTTTTGGGCAGCTGTTGTATGTTCTTTCCCTTAAATGAAATGACTTTTTGATTCATATATATATATATATATATATATATATATATATATATATATATATATATATATATATATATATATATATATATATATATATATATATATATATTTATATATATATATATATATATATATATATATATATATATGAAAAATAGATTAAATTAAGTTATTATTAATAAAGGTAGACCAAAAAATACTGAAATAACATTAACATCAGCAAACACTTAATAAGCCCAAATTTTCAATAATAATTTTTGGGCAGCTGTTGTATGTTCTTTCCCTTAAATGAAATGACTTTTTGATTCATATATATATATATATATATATATATATATATATATATATATATATATATATATATATATATATATATATATATATATATATATATATATATATATATATATATATATATATATATATATATGTTATTTCAGTATTTTTTGGTCTACCTTTATTAATAATAACTTAATTTAATCTATTTTTCATATATATATATATATATATATATATATATATATATATATATATATATATATATACATATGAATCAAAAAGTCATTTCATTTAAGGGAAAGAACATACAACAGCTGCCCAAAAATTATTATTGAAAATTTGGGCTTATTAAGTGTTTGTTGATGTTAATGTTATTTCAGTATTTTGCTGGTCTACCTTTATTAATAATAACTTAATTTAATCTATTTTTCATGGAATGAAGAAGCTTAGTTGTAGTTTGTTGGTCTATCTTTTCCCACTCCTCTCTTATTACAGCTTTTCATTGATTTTGGTTGGTAATAGTGTGTAACCGGACTTTTTTTTTTCTAAGTGATCCCATAAGTGCTCTATTGGGTTGAGATCTGGAGATTGGGCCGGATGATTTAGTAGTCTTGCAACATTATAAAGAAGTCATTCTTTATCCACACGAGAGGTCTGTTTAGGGTTGTTATCCCGTTGGAAATAGTATAAACACGCCATACCCAATTTATATGCACTTTCTCTAAGATTTTTTTAGAATATTCAAATGTTTTAGTTTGTCCATTGTATTTTCAATGAACACTAGATTTCCAACACCAGCCGATGCCATACAACCCCATACCATTACATTCCGCCTCCATGCTTTATCGTTGGGGTCAAATTTTTAGGATCCATTTCCGTATTATGCTTCTTCCAAACCATTTTCCGTCCATCTGATCCAAAAAGATTACATTCACTTTAATCGCTAAAAATAACTTGATCCCAAAACGAAAGGTCCTTATCAATGTGGTCCAAAGCGTACGCCAATTTCTTTTCCATATTCGCTTTTTTAACATACGGCTTCCTGCGGCTCACTCGATCATGATAACCATTTCTGTGAAGACAATTTCTGACCGTTTGTGGGTCAACAGTTATTCCATCAGAAGATTTTAGATTTCCAGCAATAACACATGCACTAACTTTAGGATTTTTGTTCACTGTTCGTACTCCAAACGTTGGTCAATCTTCCTTGGGCGACCCGATCTTGGTTTATTTGCAATTGTTTTTGTTTTTTCGAACTGTTGAATAACATATTGAACAGACGAGCGAGGTCTTCTAACAACTTTCGCGATTTCGGCTAAACTTTCACCATATTTTTTCAAGTTAATGATAATTTTTTTAGTGTCCATAGACATTTGTTTATTTTTGCTTTCATTTCTATTTAAACCTGTTTTTCAATATTTAAAGGACCTTTATTTTACAAAAAAACACACACTGTACGGAGACTTTTTTGGTGTAAATTCTAGAGTTGCTAAATAAATGTTCATAATAGCCGCAGGGTTACCAAATAGAATATTATTATACTGGCTAATAAGTGAGGTACACCTAACAGCTTTTATTGAAAACAATTGTTTGTCATATATATATATATATATATATATATATATATATATATATATATATATATATATATATATATATATATATATGATATTTTGAATTATTAAAACAACGATTTTTTGGGATTGATGTCCACTTATGTGGACGTGTAAAAACAATCTGATTTATTAAACATCAATATTTACTGGTCGAATGCCCGCACCACTAATAAGCGCATCAGCATTTCAACGACTAGTTGGTGGCGTGATGAAATATGATGCGCGAAATGTCTGCGCGTGTTATTAATACGAGGTAGGGCTAAATAATTAAAGTTAATAATTATTAGCGTACGTTAACTTACGTTAACTTATATATATATTTATATATATATATCTTGATCAGCGTAAAATTCTTAGACGATCTGTCTGTTGTAATCACGCCATCTTTCAAACGAATTGAGACAGAAGGCTAAAATTTTGCACCCATGTTTATTTTTCCTGGTTAAGTTCGTAAATGGGCCATGTAGGTCCACGTTTTCATAAAGCCCTTATATAACGGTATCTCCCGATATTCGGCATTTTGATAAATTTGGCGATATAATTCACCGGAATTGTTTCAAATTTGGTATTTGAAGTTCGTTACGGTTACTACAGTCCATGACAGAAAATTATCTGTGCAGGTCCTCGTCTAGCCCCCATATGACAGTACCTCCCAATACTCGGTATTTTGATGATTTTAGCGACATCATTAAACGGTATTGTTTAAAATTTGGTATTCGAAGTTCATAATGGATAATACAGCCTAAGACAGAAAATTTTCTGTGCAGGTCCACGTCTTCGTTTAGCCCCCATATAACGGTACTTCCCTATATTATTTTTTTTAAATTACGTATTTAGAGTTCGTAATGGGAACTACTGTCTGTGACAGGAAATTGTCTATATAATCATTTTCTTTTTGAATGAGATTCTCTATCGTTAAGCGTTGTCCCCTATGTGTGAATTGTCTGAGAAATGGTCACGAGATTAGAAATTTTATTAGCAAGCATAGGTGTTCTAAATGTTGTAGAACACATCACCCATTGTTGCACAGAACTGATTCTTCGGCACCAATCTCTCTTAATAGAAATAGTAATAATGTCGGAAGTCGTCCTCAAATTTCTTTGTTCGATTCATCAGTTCCTTCAACATCGACATCGTTTTTAGAAACCACGATGGTGTGGTATTTCTTACCCAGCTAGGGCTTTAATAGATCCCGCTTCTGAATCGTCCTTTTTATCTGAGCGGCTACAGAATCGGGCGTTAATTGTCCAATATTGGCAAATTCACGCAAAGTTTGTTCGATTAAAATTGGAAGTCCTTGTTATTCATCGGTCTCGTTGGAAACTAATGCTTTAGTATTGCAACTTATTTCTGGAAATTTACCTTCGTTCACCATGTCGTCCGATTTTAGGTCGCACATACCCAACATTCGTTTCGCGGACGTTAATTCAATTTTTTCCCGTCGATCTGCTGCTTGTTGACGATATATATCCTAAAATCTTCCATTGTTAGCACAGAATACTGTTTACGGCTTGTCACTGGGCCGATTCCGTCGTCGGTAATTTAAACATTTGCTACCACGATAAATGTTGAAGAATAGGATTATTTGAACAAAGCTTTGCTCCGGTTCTGGGAGTTGGAAGAGCTTCCTAATCGGAAAACGCTTTCCCCCTCTGATCGTCTTTGTGAGGAAAATTATGTCAGAACTACCCATCGATTATCTGACGATAGATACATGGTAACCTTGCCCATATGAACTGACTTAAATGCAGATAGGTATATAGGGAAATCTCGGGGTAATGTCCTTAAGCAGTTAATTTAGAATGAAGCATCTCTTTCGAAAAAAAAACCGGAAGTTAAAATTACGTATGATTAAGTTCTGACTGAATATTTAGAACTCGATCAAATGAAGTCAGTTTCTGCTGTCAGCCTCTCTTGTTATTTGCCTTATCATCCGGTAATTAACCCCGAAAAGCAGACAATTAAACTTCGTGTTGTCTTTAATGTTTTATGTTTAGCTCAGAGGGGCTCCACCGATGGGAGTAATGCGCCGAATGCGTCGAGCAGTGGACCGTAGGGTGGAAATATAAAAAGAAATAATACACAAGGGGTTTTCTTAATATATGTAACTATTTATTACTAGTTTGGTTGGTGCTTACGATATTACCTGTGGCAACAATATGTCTTTCTATGCACAACGATATGTGCTTTACAAACGATATTGCGGGTGTTGTCTGTCCGAATGACAGCGAAATACTACTCGATGTCTAAAGGAGGCGTAAAACAAGTGACAACTAATTAGTAGTTAAAATGTCAAATGCTCTAGCAATAGTTGCAATTAACCGTAGTGCGTCCATTTTAAACACTAATTAAGGACCAAACCAGGGGTCAGTAAAAACTAATTTTTAATGCAATTCTAAATTAAACATGCCGACCCCCTTGAAACATCAAAGCATGTTTCAACACAATTAAACTTACTCTAATTTAATTCCAATAGTAGGTACAGGATGCATAGTGCAGTGTGAGCTTTTTGTTCAAATAAAATGTAGGGAATGGAAACGCAGATGATTCTGCAGTAAGAGATTCGCGATCCATCTCCTTTTTTTATTGTTTTGGCCTCCAACCGATTTCGACGGACGAAAAACGGGGGCTGAAGCTGACAACAACGATTTTGGTGAGCTTGACGAAGCCTTGGGAGTCAGAACCGGAATCGAACTATTCGGTTTTAATGTCCCGCGATGTAATAACGTGTGATGACGTTGACCACATTTCAAACAACTATTCCGACTAGTACAATTTACTACTTTATGTCTCTTCACTAAACAATTTATGCAATGGTCGTTGCGCTTTAAGAATGCAAATCTATTTGCGGGGGATAAATTCTTAAATTTTGAACACATATGAAGCCCATGGATTTTCTCACTACAAAGAGAACACGTTTTTCCAACTGAAAGGGTGTCAAACGAATTTGAATTACGCACAGGAATCGATTTGTCGCTTTAATTTTCGAAACACACAAGCGTGTTACTCTTTCTGAATGAAAAGTTTCTAAATCTTTCCATGAAGACAGAGTCGATTTGTTTTTGGACACCTCGTTCTCACAGCAGTTGAGTTTCTTTAGGTTAACGTTGTAGTCAAAGAAAAACAAGTTTCGGATCCCATTGATCTGTGGGTTACGTTATCAGTCGACATGGAGGAGATACAACGATTAAATTCCAAATCTAATGTATTTCAAACCACAGATTGTTTCCTGCGAAACGATTTCTCTTGCATCAGCAGCAGTCTTTTGCAGCAAGTAATACAGGCGCTGCACATAGGCATAAGTAGGCTAAAAAGAAAAATCTCCCTCAAAAATATCAATAACAATAGGGGGCAGTGCCAGAAGAATTATTTGCGGCCATATTATCCAGCGATTCAGGAGCCAAAAATAATTGAGCCGATTGCTCTTGATTTTTATTCGCAATTTTAATCGAATTTCTTGGTACGCAACGATATTTTGTAATTGTTCTAATAATTATTGACATTGTACTTGAGTAAATATTGAAAGAAACTTTATAGTTATTTTCCGCCAAATGCAGATATTCCTTAATGACATTTTCCAATTTACTAAGTTTCGCAACGATTTATTTACCGATTGCCTTTTTTTCCTGCTTCCTCTTCATTTCCTCTAGCATATTAATATCTAAATCGTCATTTGTTATTGCCCCGAGTTGTGCACCAAATTCTATCAGAGCGTCTGAGTCTCTTATGAAATTTTGTAGAGGAGCGAAGGCTATAATTATAGCAAGAAGCACCGAACCAATTTGGGGAAAAGTAGAAAAATAAATTAAATAATAATTTTAATTTTATTTATTTAATTATTCATTTTAATTTTAGAGTTTTGTTTTGATTATGATGCTGCCGATTGCAAGCATCCGAATTAGAAGCCAACGATTGGCGAGAAACAAAACAAGAGGGAAAGAGGTGACGTTGAGTAAATATTGAAAGAAACTTTATAGTTATTTTCCGCCAAATGCAGATATTCCTTAATGACATATTCCAATTTACTAAGTTTCGCAACGATTTATTTACCGATTGCCTTTTTTTCCTGCTTCCTCTTCATTTCCTCTAGCATATTAATATCTAAATCGTCATTTGTTATTGCCCCGAGTTGTGCACCAAATTCTATCAGAGCGTCTGAGTCTCTTATGAAATTTTGTAGAGGAGCGAAGGCTATAATTATAGCAAGAAGCACCGAACCAATTTGGGGAAAAGTAGAAAAATAAATTAAATAAAAATTTTAATTTTATTTATTTAATTATTCATTTTAATTTTAGAGTTTTGTTTTGATTATGATGCTGCCGATTGCAAGCATCCGAATTAGAAGCCAACGATTGGCGAGAAACAAAACAAGAGGGAAAGAGGTGACGTTGTATATATATATATATATATATGATATTTTGAATTATTAAAACAACGATTTTTTGGGATTGATGTCCACTTATGTGGACGTGTAAAAACAATCTGATTTATTAAACATCAATATTTACTGGTCGAATGCCCGCACCACTAATAAGCGCATCAGCATTTCAACGACTAGTTGGTGGCGTGATGAAATATTATGCGCGAAATGTCTGCGCGTGTTATTAATACGAGGTAGGGCTAAATAATTAAAGTTAATAATTATTAGCGTACGTTAACTTACGTTAACTTATATATATATTTATATATATATATCTTGATCAGCGTAAAATTCTTAGACGATCTGTCTGTTGTAATCACGCCATCTTTCAAACGAATTGAGACAGAAGGCTAAAATTTTGCACCCATGTTTATTTTTCCTGGTTAAGTTCGTAAATGGGCCATGTAGGTCCACATTTTCATAAAGCCCTTATATAACGGTATCTCCCGATATTTGGCATTTTGATAAATTTGGCGAAATAATTCACCGGAATTGTTTCAAATTTGGTATTTGAAGTTCGTTACGGTTACTACAGTCCATGACAGAAAATTATCTGTGCAGGACCTCGTCTAGCCCCCATATGACAGTACCTCCCAATACTCGGTATTTTGATGATTTTAGCGACATCATTAAACGGTATTGTTTAAAATTTGGTATTCGAAGTTCATAATGGATAATACAGCCTAAGACAGAAAATTTTCTGTGCAGGTCCACGTCTTCGTTTAGCCCCCATATAACGGTACTTCCCTACATTATTTTTTTTTAAATTACGTATTTAGAGTTCGTAATGGGAACTACTGTCTGTGACAGGAAATTGTCTATATAATCATTTTCTTTTTGAATGAGATTCTCTATCGTTAAGCGTTGTCCCCTATGTGTGAATTGTCTGAGAAATGGTCACGAGATTAGAAATTTTATTAGCAAACATAGGTGTTCTAAATGTTGTAGAACACATCACCCATTGTTGCACAGAACTGATTCTTCGGCACCAATCTCTCTTAATAGAAATAGTAATAATGTCGGAAGTCGTCCTCAAATTTCTTTGTTCGATTCATCAGTTCCTTCAACATCGACATCGTTTTTAGAAACCACGATGGTGTGGTATTTCTTACCCAGCTAGGGCTTTAATAGATCCCGCTTCTGAATCGTCCTTTTTATCTGAGCGGCTACAGAATCGGGCGTTAATTGTCCAATATTGGCAAATTCACGCAAAGTTTGTTCGATTAAAATTGGAAGTCCTTGTTATTCATCGGTCTCGTTGGAAACTAATGCTTTAGTATTGCAACTTATTTCTGGAAATTTACCTTCTTTCACCATGTCGTCCGATTTTAGGTCGCACATACCCAACATTCGTTTCGCGGACGTTAATTCAATTTTTTCCCGTCGATCTGCTGCTTGTTGACGATATATATCCTAAAATCTTCCATTGTTAGCACAGAATACTGTTTACGGCTTGTCACTGGGCCGATTCCGTCGTCGGTAATTTAAACATTTGCTACCACGATAAATGTTGAAGAATAGGATTATTTGAACAAAGCTTTGCTCCGGTTCTGGGAGTTGGAAGAGCTTCCTAATCGGAAAACGCTTTCCCCCTCTGATCGTCTTTGTGAGGAAAATTATGTCAGAACTACCCATCGATTATCTGACGATAGATACATGGTAACCTTGCCCATATGAACTGACTTAAATGCAGATAGGTATATAGGGAAATCTCGGGGTAATGTCCTTAAGCAGTTAATTTAGAATGAAGCATCTCTTTCGAAAAAAAAACCGGAAGTTAAAATTACGTATGATTAAGTTCTGACTGAATATTTAGAACTCGATCAAATGAAGTCAGTTTCTGCTGTCAGCCTCTCTTGTTATTTGCCTTATCATCCGGTAATTAACCCCGAAAAGCAGACAATTAAACTTCGTGTTGTCTTTAATGTTTTATGTTTAGCTCAGAGGGGCTCCACCGATGGGAGTAATGCGCCGAATGCGTCGAGCAGTGGACCGTATGGTGGAAATATAAAAAGAAATAATACACAAGGGGTTTTCTTAATATATGTAACTATTTATTACTAGTTTGGTTGGTGCTTACGATATTACCTGTGGCAACAATATGTCTTTCTATGCACAACGATATGTGCTTTACAAACGATATTGCGGGTGTTGTCTGTCCGAATGACAGCGAAATACTACTCGATGTCTAAAGGAGGCGTAAAACAAGTGACAACTAATTAGTAGTTAAAATGTCAAATGCTCTAGCAATAGTTGCAATTAACCGTAGTGCGTCCATTTTAAACACTAATTAAGGACCAAACCAGGGGTCAGTAAAAACTAATTTTTAATGCAATTCTAAATTAAACATGCCGACCCCCTTGAAACATCAAAGCATGTTTCAACACAATTAAACTTACTCTAATTTAATAGTAGGTACAGGATGCATAGTGCAGTGTGAGCTTTTTGTTCAAACAAAATGTAGGGAATGGAAACGCAGATGATTCTGCAGTAAGAGATTCGCGATCCATCTCCTTTTTTTATTGTTTTGGCCTCCAACCGATTTCGACGGACGAAAAACGGGGGCTGAAGCTGACAACAACGATTTTGGTGAGCTTGACGAAGCCTTGGGAGTCAGAACCGGAATCGAACTATTCGGTTTTAATGTCCCGCGATGTAATAACGTGTGATGACGTTGACCACATTTCAAACAACTATTCCGACTAGTACAATTTACTACTTTATGTCTCTTCACTAAACAATTTATGCAATGGTCGTTGCGCTTTAAGAATGCAAATCTATTTGCGGGGGATAAATTCTTAAATTTTGAACACATATGAAGCCCATGGATTTTCTCACTACAAAGAGAACACGTTTTTCCAACTGAAAGGGTGTCAAACGAATTTGAATTACGCACAGGAATCGATTTGTCGCTTTAATTTTCGAAACACACAAGCGTGTTACTCTTTCTGAATGAAAAGTTTCTAAATCTTTCCATGAAGACAGAGTCGATTTGTTTTTGGACACCTCGTTCTCACAGCAGTTGAGTTTCTTTAGGTTAACGTTGTAGTCAAAGAAAAACAAGTTTCGGATCCCATTGATCTGTGGGTTACGTTATCAGTCGACATGGAGGAGATACAACGATTAAATTCCAAATCTAATGTATTTCAAACCACAGATTGTTTCCTGCGAAACGATTTCTCTTGCATCAGCAGCAGTCTTTTGCAGCAAGTAATACAGGCGCTGCACATAGGCATAAGTAGGCTAAAAAGAAAAATCTCCCTCAAAAATATCAATAACAATAGGGGGCAGTGCCAGAAGAATTATTTGCGGCCATATTATCCAGCGATTCAGGAGCCAAAAATAATTGAGCCGATTGCTCTTGATTTTTATTCGCAATTTTAATCGAATTTCTTGGTACGCAACGATATTTTGTAATTGTTCTAATAATTATTGACATTGTACTTGAGTAAATATTGAAAGAAACTTTATAGTTATTTTCCGCCAAATGCAGATATTCCTTAATGACATTTTCCAATTTACTAAGTTTCGCAACGATTTATTTACCGATTGCCTTTTTTTCCTGCTTCCTCTTCATTTCCTCTAGCATATTAATATCTAAATCGTCATTTGTTATTGCCCCGAGTTGTGCACCAAATTCTATCAGAGCGTCTGAGTCTCTTATGAAATTTTGTAGAGGAGCGAAGGCTATAATTATAGCAAGAAGCACCGAACCAATTTGGGGAAAAGTAGAAAAATAAATTAAATAAAAATTTTAATTTTATTTATTTAATTATTCATTTTAATTTTAGAGTTTTGTTTTGATTATGATGCTGCCGATTGCAAGCATCCGAATTAGAAGCCAACGATTGGCGAGAAACAAAACAAGAGGGAAAGAGGTGACGTTGAGTAAATATTGAAAGAAACTTTATAGTTATTTTCCGCCAAATGCAGATATTCCTTAATGACATATTCCAATTTACTAAGTTTCGCAACGATTTATTTACCGATTGCCTTTTTTTTCCTGCTTCCTCTTCATTTCCTCTAGCATATTAATATCTAAATCGTCATTTGTTATTGCCCCGAGTTGTGCACCAAATTCTATCAGAGCGTCTGAGTCTCTTATGAAATTTTGTAGAGGAGCGAAGGCTATAATTATAGCAAGAAGCACCGAACCAATTTGGGGAAAAGTAGAAAAATAAATTAAATAAAAATTTTAATTTTATTTATTTAATTATTCATTTTAATTTTAGAGTTTTGTTTTGATTATGATGCTGCCGATTGCAAGCATCCGAATTAGAAGCCAACGATTGGCGAGAAACAAAACAAGAGGGAAAGAGGTGACGTTGTATATATATATATATATATGATATTTTGAATTATTAAAACAACGATTTTTTGGGATTGATGTCCACTTATGTGGACGTGTAAAAACAATCTGATTTATTAAACATCAATATTTACTGGTCGAATGCCCGCACCACTAATAAGCGCATCAGCATTTCAACGACTAGTTGGTGGCGTGATGAAATATGATGCGCGAAATGTCTGCGCGTGTTATTAATACGAGGTAGGGCTAAATAATTAAAGTTAATAATTATTAGCGTACGTTAACTTACGTTAACTTATATATATATTTATATATATATATCTTGATCAGCGTAAAATTCTTAGACGATCTGTCTGTTGTAATCACGCCATCTTTCAAACGAATTGAGACAGAAGGCTAAAATTTTGCACCCATGTTTATTTTTCCTGGTTAAGTTCGTAAATGGGCCATGTAGGTCCACGTTTTCATAAAGCCCTTATATAACGGTATCTCCCGATATTCGGCATTTTGATAAATTTGGCGATATAATTCACCGGAATTGTTTCAAATTTGGTATTTGAAGTTCGTTACGGTTACTACAGTCCATGACAGAAAATTATCTGTGCAGGTCCTCGTCTAGCCCCCATATGACAGTACCTCCCAATACTCGGTATTTTGATGATTTTAGCGACATCATTAAACGGTATTGTTTAAAATTTGGTATTCGAAGTTCATAATGGATAATACAGCCTAAGACAGAAAATTTTCTGTGCAGGTCCACGTCTTCGTTTAGCCCCCATATAACGGTACTTCCCTATATTATTTTTTTTAAATTACGTATTTAGAGTTCGTAATGGGAACTACTGTCTGTGACAGGAAATTGTCTATATAATCATTTTCTTTTTGAATGAGATTCTCTATCGTTAAGCGTTGTCCCCTATGTGTGAATTGTCTGAGAAATGGTCACGAGATTAGAAATTTTATTAGCAAGCATAGGTGTTCTAAATGTTGTAGAACACATCACCCATTGTTGCACAGAACTGATTCTTCGGCACCAATCTCTCTTAATAGAAATAGTAATAATGTCGGAAGTCGTCCTCAAATTTCTTTGTTCGATTCATCAGTTCCTTCAACATCGACATCGTTTTTAGAAACCACGATGGTGTGGTATTTCTTACCCAGCTAGGGCTTTAATAGATCCCGCTTCTGAATCGTCCTTTTTATCTGAGCGGCTACAGAATCGGGCGTTAATTGTCCAATATTGGCAAATTCACGCAAAGTTTGTTCGATTAAAATTGGAAGTTCTTGTTATTCATCGGTCTCGTTGGAAACTAATGCTTTAGTATTGCAACTTATTTCTGGAAATTTACCTTCGTTCACCATGTCGTCCGATTTTAGGTCGCACATACCCAAAATTCGTTTCGCGGACGTTAATTCAATTTTTTCCCGTCGATCTGCTGCTTGTTGACGATATATATCCTAAAATCTTCCATTGTTAGCACAGAATACTGTTTACGGCTTGTCACTGGGCCGATTCCGTCGTCGGTATATATATATCATTTAAGGGAAAGAACATACAACAGCTGCCCAAAAATTATTATTGAAAATTTGGGCTTATTAAGTATTTTCGGTATTTTGATGATTTCAGCAACATTATTCACCGGAATCGTTTCTAATGCTAATGGGTACTACATCCTAAGACAGAAAATTGTTTGTGCAGGTCCACCTCATCGTATAGCCCTCATATAACGGTACCTCCCAATATTCGGCATTTTGATGATTTAAGCAACATTGTTCACCGTGAATGTGAATAGATAAAGAAGATGTAAATGAAGTAGATAGGGGACAATCATATTGTTGCCGTTGGGAAGAACCAAAAAAGTCCAATTAGACAACGATACCAAGTAGCTCGTATCCGGCTCACTTGGACCAAATAATGTTACCTCCAACATTGCGTGTAAATAAATAAAAATAAAACACGAACGTTTAAGATTTAAATTCAAATGATATCGTTGGTTTATTGGGATATATTGCAAGTTTTGAGGATGGATAAATTACCTTTTGTTTGTTTTTCAGCGATAAAACGAATGTCTGTTAATAACGTCAAAAGGGGGCGTTGGCGGTAAATTGATACTCATTATAATCTGCATTTGACAGTTCTCAAACACAATGAATGTGAAGACGACAGAGAAAATTAATGTACTTATGATTCTAAATTAACATTAAAGCTGTTTAAATACTAACGGAAAGTTTGCTAGTACCCTATTTTTGCACTAATTGTGGCACTGATAATTTAATAAGTTTAAATTCTCCTACTGCTGCTGATCTGTCTTCTGGAGATTATAAGCAATAATGTATCGAATCACATCCAAATTTTTCTGCATCGACTGTTACTTCTCGTACTGAAGTGAATACAAACTTATCAACATTATTTGCAAAGGTTATTTCCAATCCACCTACTATTGTGTTAATGATACACATTTAAATCCCACAGTGGTTCTAAATGAGTTGCTACGCTTCGAAAAAATTTATTTTTGCCTCGGATAAACCAGAATACTTCAACTGAACCTATTCGTGACTACGAAGTGTTCACAATAACGGATCTCTCTGACAACGATTGCATTCATTAATACTTTTCAATCAAGTAACTTTTTCCTTTAAAAAAAAGTATCTAAAAAACTTTTAATCACTATTGTCAGACCAAGGCCCTGTCTGGCTTACGCCTGCAATATGTCGTCTACGTAATTCTAGAAGTATACTTTTTAAAAAATTATCAAGGAATCTGACAGTGTAGCAAATATTAAAAATATTCCATGACAAAAAATATATATTATTTGTAAAACTCCAAATATTATTCTTAGCATTAATTCCAAATGAGACATAATTTTTTACACAATCCTTAAAATTTCGTCAAATTTGTAAACTACAAAAAGAAATTTAGACAATCTTGATATTTAAAATGCATCATTCATAAAATAAGGTAGAGGAAAAGAAAATGATAAACCAACAAACTTACAAGAAGTATTTATAAACAATTATAAAAAATAAATGCAGTCACTAATACCAATTGTAGGGTGCTTTAAACGAGAAACAGTCAATCGAAATTGGAAATTATATTCAATTATAAATTATTAAAAACAAAATTCACTTTTTTGCTATTGAGCCAACTGTGCGAGTGACAACAAGAAATGCCTTACAAAACAAAACAAAAAAAATAATAAAGGAGACACCATCGGCAGGGCGATCAAAGCATGTAAGTAGTTGGTATAGAAATAATTAAATAATCAATCTTCGATGTTTGTAAATAATGCGCGAATGAATTAAAAAAACAAGTACAAATAATAAGTTTGACCGGGCCCATTTTTTAATACCCTCCACCTTAGGGTTATGGAATTATATTTATATAAAAGTATCTGAATTGAAGCTTATTCCACTTTAAACTACAAATACCAGTAAGAAGATTCGCCACCGTCGCTAGAACCCATCGTGGCCAACAAGCTCCAATTTTTAGACAAATTAGTGCGAAATGTGACAATTAGCATTAAAATACCGAATATAGAGGTACCGTTATATGAGGCTAAACAAAAATGTGAACCTATACATGCAATGTTTCGCCACCGGAGCTAGAACCCATTATGATCCACAAAACCGAGTTTTAGACAAATGAGCGAAAAAAATGTGGCAAAAATCAAGAAAATACCGGAATAAGTTCCAATTTTGGACAAATTCGTGGGAAAATGTGGCTAAACTCATCAATTTACTGGATTTTGGAAGGTACCATTATATGAGGGCTATACCAAAACGTGGGCCTTTACATACAATGTTTCGCCACCAGTGCTAGAATCCATCATGACCAACAAATAACAATTTTTAGAAAAATCCGTGAAGAAATGTTGCAAAGATCATCAAAATACCAAATATCGGGAGGAGCCATTATATGGGTGCTATGGGGACAGACAGACAGACGGACATCGTTAAATCGACTTAGAATGACAAAGTTAATATACTCTCTATACTTTGGTGGAGGGTATAGTTTAGTCACAATTGACGTAACCTAACGTACATATGCACCAGAGTGCAAAAATTTTCATACAAATTTCTGGAAAATCATACGTAAGCTGAAAACTATAAGCGCAAATTTTTGTTTACTTATTTGCCATATATAAAACACATAATAAGTATAAATACGAGCTGCTTGCTAAAATGCGTCTGGTGGACAATTTGTTATAAATTTTAAGTTCCCAACACAACAAGTATCCCGTGGACAAACACACATGTACGCCATTTATACTGAGGAAACAAATTTATTTAAATTTTAAGGGAGAGCCGAAAAAAGGATTTTATGCATATACAATAAAATAAATTTGTATTATGTCTAGAAGCATATTTACAATTCCGCCCACCACCAGATATATTATTGAAACTTAACTTTAAATGGACCCCAAATAAATTTTTGGCACTCTTCCCTGAATTGTCTTTGCTGCTAACTACTTTGATTTTGTGCCATTATATTTACTTTAAAAGTATTTTGATGCGTCATTACCATTTTTACAAAATTATTGCTAGCATATTTTTTTAAATTATTTTCCCCGTTTAATATTGAGATTTCGATACAAATAATTTACAATATCGACAAATATCGAAATCATGACATTCCCAAAACATTTCCACAGGCAGCAAGCGAATAGCGAAATAAAAAGTATGAGTCATTGTATTTATATGTATGTTTGCATTTATATATCGAACGCCGGCGAAAAGCATAGTAAAGGAAAAACAAAAGTTCCTGCTTATGTACACTGTATCCTCTCATGGAACAACTAGGAAAGTTCCAACGGAACTCTCGTTCAAACACGTAATTCGGTACAAAATACTACCTACATTTGATGCCGGCAAAAACATTTTAGATGCGGAAGCTAGAGACGCCATCAATAAAGAGGGGCTATAGGAAGACGTGGACCTGCACAGACAATTTTCTGTCTTAGGCTGTAGTAACCATTACGAACATAAAATACCAAATTTGAAAGAAATCCGGTGAATATTGTCGCTAAAATAAAGAAAATACCGAATATCGGGAGTTACAGTTATATGGGGGCTATACGAAGACGTGGACCTGCACAGACAATTTTCAGTCTTAGGGTGTAGTAACCATTACGAACTTCAAATACCAAATTTGAAACATTTCCGAGGAATACCGAAAATAGGGAGGTACCATTATATGGGGGCTATACCAAAACGTGCACGTACATGAACCATTTTCAATTCCTAAAGTTCTGCAGACATAATAAACATTTCAGTGAAATTTTATTAACCTACTTCATTTCATTCGAAAGCTAGAGTGATTTCCACAGATGGACGGACATCGCTAAATCGACATAATTTTATGTTGATCCAGAATATATATAAATTAACGAAAGTGCGTTTGGTTGATTCTAGCGTATTTGTAAAACTGAATAACTTAATCTAAGAAGACATTTAAATAACACTGAATTTATTACACAACCGCTGACACTGCGCCTCGTTTGTGGTGTTGAGTTTCATTATGTAGGAACTCAGATTGCTGATGTTGCTACTCGTGTGAAGTATTGCATTGCGTAAACCACCATTCCGTCTGGGATAGTAGGGTGAGACGACAGAGACTGTGTTAGCTCCACCCACAGTAAAGTGAGGGCCGTCCTCGGACCACTTGTAGCTCACGATGACAGCTTCAAGATCGATGTTCTGTACCACTCATTTCTGGCGCAATTTTAGAAAAATGAAAAGACCAAAAAGTAAGATTGGAGTTGCTAGCCCCGAAATTGCAGGATCTATCAGTGTCTATGCCTTTACGTCGTTGATATGCTGTTGATTTTGTAGATGGGCTTGGACGCTTGAATAAAGCTGTCGTGCTCATGTTGTTTCCGAAAGCTCTTGACAAAATTATGATGTTAGAGTAGCGCTACAATTTTCAGTTGCCAACGTTTTTGTTCCGCAATCTGCAACATTGCTGTCAATGAGGTGTAGTGTTGTTCCATTCCGTTGAACAGGAAAAATAATGATTTTCTTACATTCTAAACTAGGCATATGTTACTTTATAATAAAATGTAATAGCTAACTGTCTAAAAGCACTTTAACAATAGATACTTCCAACAAATATGTAATAGTTACATTTATATTATCTGTTTCCATAAAAGTTTTCAACTCTTCAGTGTCTAAAAGCATGGGGTTAAATATTCCTATCTTTGCCAAGGCGACTGACAATATTAATGACTCGATTTCGCTAATAATTATTCGATTTCTGGGAAGTAGGGTTTCATACTGGTTTGGTTAGGATTTTTTATGAAATAATTTTGTTGACTGTTTCTGTCAATTTGTTGATTTGTTCGTAATTTTTTTGTGTTTATTGATATTTGTCTGTTCATAGCGTTTGTGATTTCTTGTTGTTTAAATTTTAGTCCCTAAAAGTCATTAAGTCAGGCGTTGATGCGCCTTGCATGTCTTTGGTGAACTTCTAAAGTGGTTAAAAGGTCTCTTAACCGCATTGTATCGGAATTTAGTAGTTTAACCATGTGTGATAAAGAATAGTTTTTGGTAAGTCTTTCAGTTTATTCAAATTTATTCAAAAAAGGTAGTAAAGGCGTCACTGAGTGTATGGTTCGGTTATATTTCACTGTTGCAAGTAGGATAAGATCAACCGTACTCTCAATCTTTTTTTCTAATATGAGGCATCTTGAGATCTCTGAAAGGGTACTGTGGAAGCGTTCAACTTGCCCGTTGGAAGTACTATGAAGTGGGGTGCGCAGGAAATATTGGCACCAAATTGCTCCCGTTATAGGGATCCTATTGTCTCGGACTTTAATAAAGGTTCATTGTCGCAGTAGACATTCTGCGGATGAGGAAATAAACTCATCAATTGTAATATTGGACCTTTTAGGTCAGCTATGGTTCGTGAAGATATCGTCTGTACTATAGCGAAATTTGAAAATTTATCAACACAGGTTAGAAAGTATTTTCTACGTGTGGAAAATATATCGATATGCAGCATCTCACCAACATAGGAGGGTAACGGTGTTGAACCCATCTCCTGTTTCGCGGGAAGCCTAATGTATTTGGCTTTGTGCATACAGTTTGCCACAACTTCGTTTGCTATCCTAACAATGTTTAGGAAGTAATAGTCTGAGATAATTTGATTAACGTTTTCCTGTGCTGCACTATGAGCACGGTTATGTCCAGTAACAACTATCTCTCTTTGTTCATTTTTATCAAAGATATCTTGAACCATATTCTTGCAATGCCAAAATTTTTTTCCTGGAAAAAGACTTACCAATTCGTGCTGGATGCACGCAAGAGTATGTAGATCGCAACATTTGGGCTGACTACTAACTTCACATCATTGACTGGACTTCACATCATTGTTGTCAGTGAAGTCAATCATATGACGGACTTTCTCCGAATAAATGATGAACTTTCTGGTTTGAGGAAAGTATAATCTCGTGGAGTATAATCTGGTCTTTAAAACAGTTGACGGGTATGTCAGTTGCGTCAATCGTATGTGTCAATGATATATCACTGTGAAATGTCGCTACATCTGACGAGATATCATCTTCCAAAGCATATAAGATCTGAAAATCTGGGTTCACGGCGTCGTGTAAATTTACATCCAAACTATGTATGGCATGTCTTGAGAGGGCGTCTGCCACATAATTTTTTTTTCCAGGGTTGTGGACAATTTTGGCGTTATGTTTATCAACAAAGGGCATCTGAAATCATTGTTATAGGTCTACTACCTTGAAACAACACTGCCCCTAGTCCTAATGCCGAAACGTCTGTTGTCAAATTAAAGTCAGGGTATAACAGTAAGACATCTTCGGAGGCAAGGACTTCTTTCAACTTTTGGAAAGCTTGGAGTTGATTTTCATCCAAATTAATCATAATTTACCTTGATTGAGAGGCACTAACATTCCTATTCCCCCCTTTTAAGATGTCACACAGAGGTTTTGCGATTGCAGCAAAGTCCTTAATAAAACATATGTTATAACCTGTCAGGCCTAGAACTGACCTGATATTATAAAGTGTTGTGGGTTGCTCGTAATTCTAATCGCCTCCACTTTTTCTGGACACGTCCCTAGATACGATGAAGACACGAAATGTCTTTTATGCGGTCTTCCTCATTTTCGCAAAAAATTATAACATCGTCCACATAAATATAACATGGCTTTCCGATTTGTTCTCTCAAAACATCATCAATGGCTCTTTGAGAAATGCTAGGAACATTTTTCAGGACAAAGGGAAGTCTACAAAATTCATATTTCCTGTGTGCCAATGAAAATGAAGTTCCCTTTCTACCTTGTTCTAAGAGAGTAATCTGATGAAATCCTGATTTGAGGTCGAGAGATGTAAAGTACCTTGCTTTGCCAAGGTTTGCTAGTATTACTCTCACCTTTTGAATCGGATATTTAAAATCGACTGTTATACTATTCTGTTTTCTGAAGCCAATGACGAGACCCTTTTTAATGTTTCCTTGCTCATCTTTTCCCTTCTTATCAACAAAACAGATAGGATTATTGTATGGGGACCTAGAAGGCTTTATTATTCCATTTTTTAACAATTCCTTTATTTCAGAATTTACAAAATTCGCCACACCCATTGGGTATGGGAGAGCTTTGAATACGTGGGATCGTAGTAGTACGAATTGTGGCCACGATACTCGTATTGTATGGAAGCGCCTCGTTGGGGTTTGCAAAAACTCCCGACCAATTTTGCATCGTTTCAATAAATTTCTTCGATATCCCTTGAGATACGTGAATGTCCTGAATTTTTGTGAATTTTACATTTGCACATCTTAGGAATTGAAGTTTTTCTTTTCCGGAATTAGTTTTTATTTCTTTATTGCGTGAGCAGATCCAGGCCAATTATCCCATGGAATGTTGACGGTGATGGAAGAATTAAGAAAATTCTATTGGTGTGGAATACGTTAACGACACATTTTTTGTCAATCGTATTGAAACGGTTAATTGATTTCAGTACGAACTGATTATCTACGGGAAACACAGCCGCCGTGTCTATTAAGAATTTTATTCTCTTCCCCTCTGCAGTCCTTTCTATGAACGGTAGCAGGGAACTACCTCTAAAAAATTTATCTGATCAAATTCGTCTGCTTCGACAACATCAATGCTACTTGTTTTATTGTCTGCAAGAGTTTGATAGTCTTGGTCTCACTTTTGATCATTGTTGGTCCGAAGATTGAATCTCTGGTGCTTCATCCCAGTAAATCTTGCTGTACCACTATTTGGTCTCTTTGATCCTTGACCACTTGGAGATGGAACGGCACTGTAATGATTCCTAAATTTTGTCGATTGTCTAAAACCTCTCCCTATCAACGTCCATAGGTTCAACTGGGCTCTGTGAATGTGACATTTTGTTGTCAGACCTAGGCCCTTTCATGAAATGAGGATTTTTCTTCATATAAGGTTCAGCCGACGAAGATCCAGTTGCCACTTGATCACTCCTTAAGTTTCCCTTATCGTCGTGAGATCTGGCGAAATTTAGATTCCACTTCCTGAGCTAATGCTAATGCGGCCGAACCGAGAACAGTATATTACATGATTCCTTCTTCATACCTGATATGAATACTCGAAGTGCATCCATTCTATATTTTTCATTTAGTGAAGCGACAATTGTTTTGTCATAGGTCATCAATGTCTTGTTAGTCAATAATGTAAGTTTCTTCTCAACTTTATCATAATATTCCAGAAGTGTAAGATTTCCTTGCCGAAGGGATGCTAATTATTGCTCAATGAAGTAAATGGAACGTTTGTCAGAGTATGTAAAATCGAGACGGCAATAATTGCCTTGAAGTTAAGAAGTGTATTGAAGTAAGACGAGATCATATCTGCTGGTCCCTTTATTTTATGTCGTATGATAGCTACGAGCTGCCATCATATTTCTCAGAAAGTTTGTAGGCTGTGTGAGCCGCCAGACACTTTGAAACGTAAGTTTCATGCTTGCCCTCAAAGTCCGGGAATGATGTTGCAATGTCTAATGATTCATCGCATTGTACTCCCGGTATGGACATTTTTATTTCTTTATAACATCTGGGGTTGAAACTACGATTTCATTAAACCTGTTTTCAAGCAGTTTCGATTGGTTCTCAAAAGTCTGTCTTTGGACAGCTAAAGCTGCCTAAATGGCAGAGTCCACCGGAGTCCATATTTGTTCTGCTGTCGACATTTTTACAGATTCCCTGACCACTGAAATATTTTTTATACCTTCGATCAATATGTCCACTTCTTTGTTCACAATACTCATTAATTTTCGGAAAAAAGAAATCTTCAGTCAACTTTGCACTAAATTTTTAGTCAAAATAAAATGAAATTTACATTTAACTTATCACTCTACTTACAACGTAATATTTTAAATACATTTTAAAGCTGAGTATTTGACTAGATGCGTTGTCAAGCTGGCAGTTCGGCTGATAGACTTGCTGGTTTCCTTGGTTTCTTCTTCTCGCTGCCCAGGATATTTCGAAGCTCTGGTGACTATTCTTTTCCATTTGTTTGTCCTTTTATTTCGCTGCCAATGCTATATCGAAGCTTGTCATTGTAACGCGACAAATATTTTTTTATTAATAATTTGTCCTTTTTTGCTCTGCACTTTTTACAGTGAGTGTCAAAAATACTCGGTTCTCGTATGTTTCTTTTTGTCCCGTAAGGCGACAAAAATGTTGTTTTTATGTACGGTGGCAGCAATATTTTATGATATCTTGTCTTTTTGCGCTTTTTATTACTTTGTCCCGTAAGAGGACAATAATACTTTTTGTTAATACACTTTCATTTTTCCCGTAAGGCAACAAGAATTTCTTAACTTGATGGATGCCAATTCACGAAAGTACATTTGATTGATTCTAGTTTATTTTATTATTCTAAGAAGACATATAACGGCACCTTCCGGTATTCGTAGTTTTGATGGTTTTAGCGATATTATTCACCAGAATTGCTTAAAATTTGGCAATTAATAATACTGCCTTCGACAAAAATTTTCTATGTATGTCCACGTCATCGTATAGCTCCCATATAACGGCATCAAACGATATTTTTCAGCGGAATTGTTTCAAATTGGTATTTAAAATTCGTAATGGATAATACAGCCTATGACAGAAAATTGTCTGTGCAGGTCAACAGCTTCGTATAGCCCCCATATAACGGCACCACCCGATATTCGTTATTTTGATTATCTTAGCGACATTATTCACCGGAATTGTTTCAGCCTAAGACAGAAAATTGTCTCTGCAGGTCCTCGTCTTCGTAAAGCCCCCGCATAACGGTACCTCCTTATTTTTGGTATCATGATTATTTGAGAGACATTATTCACAGGAGTTGGTTTAAATTTGGTATTTTAAGTTCGTAATGGATACTACAGCCTATGACACAAAATTGTCTATGCAGGTCCACGTCTTCGTATAGTTCCCATATAACGGAACCTCCCAATATTCGGTATTTTGATGATTTCAGCGACATTACTCAAATTTGGCACCACCAAAGAACAAAACCACCCGATATTTAGTACTTGAAGTTCGTAATCGATACTACATCCTAAGACTATACTACATCCATATGACGTTACCTCCCGATATTCAATATTTAGATGATTTTGGCGACACTACTCACCCGAATTGTTTCAAATTTGGTATTTGAAGTTCGTAATGGATACTACAGCCTAAAACAGAAATTTTAATTATTGTTTCAAGTTTGAAATTTCGGCCGGGCTGAACTTGTAATACCCTACACTATTTGCAACGAATATGGGAATTTAGAAAATAAGATCCGTTGAAAATTCTGGTAAAATCTTACAGACACCGAATGTAACCATTATATTAGAGTCTATACAACGTGGACCTGCACAGATAATTTTTGGCTGTAGTATCAACTACGAATATAAAATAACAAATTTGAAAGAAATCCGGTGAATAATGTCGCTAAAATCAACAAAGTACCGAATATCGGGACGCACCGTTATATGGGGGCTATACCAAGACGTGAACCTGCACAGACAATTTTCTGTATTAGATTGTATTAACCATTACGATCTTCATATACCTAATTTGAAACAATTCCGGCGAATAATATGGCTAATATCATTAAAATACCGGATATCCGTAGGTACCGTTATACGGAGGCTATACGAAGACGTGGTCCTACACAGAAAATTTTCTCTCATATTCTGTAGCATCCATTTCGAACTTCAAGTACTAATTTTGAAACAATTCCGATGAATATTGTCGCAAAAATCATCATAAGACCGAATATCGGGAGGTAGTGTAAGAGGACTGTATACGGAATATTATCGAAGAACACACGCGTTAAGGCAACTGTAGGCGACCAGTACGCGTCGTTGGGAACAAATTTTTAAAACCTTTTGTTTTCTAGAAAGGAAAAATGCCAAAATAACAACACTCGCGGTATGCTCAATATAATGAGATGATTTGATGATGTTGATAGCATGATGATTTAACTGATGAGGTGTTGGTGGATGTATTCTTCTGTGTGGATTTTTTTCGTTTATGTGTATATGTATTTTTCTGTGTGGATTTTTTTTCGTTTATAAGAGGAAAAATCAACTATTAGGATAACTGCAATAATTTCGGTAAATGATCCGTCTCGAATGCCTTAAAACATTGTCAACATACTGGGACAAATATACCCAAAAAGTAAAAAAAATAGAAACAGTGTTGGGAATAGACCCAACCCGATGGATGACGACATCGACATGGATCTAATCGGTCTCGATAAATAAAACTATCGATGTCGTCACAAAACTAAAAACGGCACTCTTCTTCTTGAAGTTTAGAAAAGTGGATCGCCAGATCTAAAATTGTGAATTTTTAAAAAAAAATATATGACCGACAGAGTCATGTTTATTTTGAAATCATAATTTAAGTGCTTTTCCTTTTGTACAGACAACAAACGCAAGTATCGCCAGAATACTTTTGTGTTTGTTTGTTGTTCGTTGTTCGTCTTTGTGCAACAATAAATTCCGGCTCAAAATCTACTCTGTAGAATTTGAACCACAACAAGTCCATACGACGTATTTGGAACTTGTACGTGGTCCTTCGAGTCCAAACAATTAAGAATCGGCTTATTTGCAAAAAAATATTTTCCAAAAAAAGCACTAATTTCAATTTAAAATTAATTTGAAAGTTTTTGTGTTACATTTGTCGCATTCGTCATTTGTGCCATTTGTAATAAACAATCTTTTTGACATATGTTTATTGTGCCAGATCGATCCGTCTGTTGTGCTTACCATATCGACTATCGATCAGCTGCTGGGTTAGAAAAGTTGTGCAGTTACTCGCTAACGTAACGCAAGTTTCTGACGTAACGTATAAAACTTTGCATAAATTATTGAATCAATAAAAAATAATAATACACATAAATACTTTTGAATAAAAACAAATAGTAAGATAATAAAAGTTAAATTAAATAAAAAAAATAATTAAATAAACAAATCATAAAAATATATTAAAAACACTTTTTCAATAAGTTTAAAAACAAATTAAACTTTTGCTGAAAAAAATAATATTATACGGCAAATCAAAATCATTAACGAAATAATTTCATTTTATTTATTAACAATTAATAAAGTGATAATTCTAATCTGTTTGAATAATAATAAAAATAAAAAAAAAATAATAAAAAAAGTAAATAAAAAATGATAATAAATAATAATAAATAAACCTCATATAAATATACATAAAAATAAATAGGACAAGTTAAAAAGCAGTAAGTTCGGCCGGGCCGAACTTTTAATACCCTCCACCATTTGCAACGAATTTGGAAATTTTCAAAAAATAAAATCCTTAAAAAATTCTGTTAAAATTTTAAAAATACCGAATATAGCCGTTATATTGGGGTCTATACGACGTGGACCATATTCAAATTCGAAACTGGACCCGCACCGACAATTTTCTGTCACAGACTGTAGTTCCCATAACGAACTTCAAATACCAAATTTTAAACAATTCCGGTTAATAATGTCGCTAAAATCATCAAAATACCGAACATAGCGAGGTGCCGTTATATGGGGCTATACGAAGACGTGGACCTGCACAGACAATTTTCAGTCTTAGGGTGTAGTATCCATTTGGAACTTCAAATACCAGATTTGAAACAATTCCCGTGAATAATGTCGCTAAAATCATCAAAATACCGAATATCGGGAGGTACCGTCATATGGGGGCTATACGAAGACATAGACTTGCACAGACAATTTTCTATCTTAGGGTGTAGTATCGATTTGGAACTTTAAATACCAAATTTGAAACAATTCCGGTGAATAACGTCGCTAAAATCATCAAAATACCGAATATAGGGGGGTTACCGTTATATCGGAGCTATATGAAAACGTGGACCTACATGGCCCATTTACGAACTTAACCTGCCTACTGGAAAAATAAACATGTGTGCAAAATTTTAGCCATCTATCTCAATCCATTCGAAAGATAGCGTGATTACAACAGACAGACGGACGGAATTACAACAGACAGAACGGACTTAGAATTTTACGCTGATCAAGAATATATATACTTTGTTGGGTCTGACATGAGTATTTCGAGGAGTTACAAACGGATTGACAAAGTTAATATACCCTCCATAGTATGGTGGAGGGTATAAAAACAGAGTGGATTCAACAATTTGTACTAAGTTTGAATACGAAACCGACAGCCTTATGAATATGTGCATTCAATTGGGGAATACTCCCGAGGAACTATTTTCGGATTCTTTAATAGAAACCAAATTAGAATCCATTGATGAAGATTGGTACAATGCACGCAGTGCATTTGAATGTGTATATTTAGCAGAAATAGAGGAAGAAGAAGAAAAGGCTTATAAATTAGAAGCCAGAAAAATATTTGGGTCCCTCAGGGACAAATTCCAAACTACAAAAGCTAAATTATTAGAGATTTTAAAGAAAAGAAAACAAAATCAAAACAATACCACTAGAGGCGATGTTTTAAATCCGTCACTGTTTTACAGCTCAGCTGTGTATCTTCCGGGTACAACCTTTGACGTGTCGGAAATTTGTATTAAAGTGCCACCTTGTGACAGTCAAGACTTCTACGGAAGTCATGAACAATGGCCAACTTTTAGAGACATGTTTACGGCCATATATGGAAGTCATCCCAGACTCACACCTGCGCAAAAACTCTTTCATTTGCGAAACAAAACAAAGGGTGAGGCTGGTAGAATTCTTGATCGGTACCCGTTATCTGATCAGAATTTTTCTTTGGCATGGGAAGCATTATCAGTGCGATACGAAAATGTGAGGTTACTAGTAGATAACCAATTAAAGATTTTATTCAAAGGCAGCAAAGACTGAATCTAGCAGAGATATAAAAATAATTTAATCAACAGTTAGCAATTGTCTAGCTATATTAAAAGCACATAAGGTGCAAGTAGATCAATGGGATCCTATTTTGATATATTTGTGTTCAACTATGCTTCCGGTTGAAACTCTGACTCTTTGGGAACAATCGCTCGAATCATATTCAGAGCTACCCAAATGGTCACAGATGGAAGATTTTCTAAAAAACAGGCATAGACAGTCTAAGAAATATAGCAGCTTCAACTGCCTTCAATGATGAATTGCAAGCGCATCAAAATACGCAATCGACACAATAACATAGATGTGTCATGTGTAATAGAAATCATATTTTAAAGAATTGTTCAAGATTTAATAGTATGAGTGTAAATCAGAGAATTGAATTTGCAAGAGAAAAAAGGTTGTGTAACAATTGTCTTATATATGGACACATTTCTCAGGAATGCGTTAGTGTACATAGGTGTATGTTTTGAAAAAAAAAAAAAAAAAAACACCACACTAATAACGTTCAAGAGAGATCTACACAGCCAAGATTGGTAGCAAGAGAAAGTCAAAACACTTACCGTTCTGAAAATGGACGCCAAACAAATGCTCTAGTTACCACAGAGAATATTGTAGAAGAAATGCCATGTTCGTCCAATTCTGTAGGTCAAACTTCTAATGTGGAAAGACATGCGTCAGTGAGTCATGATGACGTTATGCTGCCTACAGCTCTAGTAAAAGTAAAATATTCTGGGGAAATATTTACAGTTAGAGCTCTCATTGACTCTGCTTCGAAACCAACATTCGTTACTCGAAAAATAATTAAACGAATTGGCATATTAACTGAAAAATCTAGTTTCAAGATTAGTGGACTGAGTGGAACAGTCGTGGCTAATTCAAATAAAAAATGTGTTCTGACGCTGTGTTCAGAAATAAATGAAACTGAATTTGAAGCCGACGCAGACTATTAAAATTTCAGATTTGGGAAGTATTAAAGATTTGAAGTTGGCAGATCCAGTCTTTATGATTTCTGCTCAAATTGATATGCTTATAGGTAGCGAACATAAACATATACGGTTGGTATATCTATGGGCCAATATCAGCCAATGAAATTAGTTTAGCGTCTATAGAAATAAAAAATAATTCTGAAGATGACGTTAGTGAATTATTGAGAAAGTTTTGGGAGCAAGAAAAAATAAGTGAAGTGCCCATTTCCACGAAATCTGACGAATATTGCGAGCAATTTTGCGCCAACACGACATACTGTCGATCAGATAGAAGATTCGTTGTAAAATTACCTTTCAAAGAAGAATTTCCCCAAAAAAATATACCTAGATTCGTCCAAATTCAAGGCAAAGAAACAATTTGAACACATGGAAATAAAGTTAAGCAAGAATGTAGACCTCGAGGAGTCATATAATGAAGTATTAAATGAATATTTGTCAATGGATCATATTAAACCAACAGAATCAAGATGAATATGTACTGGTGGGAAATATTTTTCATATTATTCACCGCATCATGCAGTCCAGATAGTCGTGATAGTGGTGTTTAATGGATCGAATAAGACAAAAAGCTCTTATTCTTTAAACGATGTTTTACATACATGGCCAATATTACAAAATGATTTAGTGTCTGTAATTTTGAATTGGCGCCTGTATAAGTATGTGTTTCACTGTGACATTGAGAAAATGTACCGACAGATATGTGTTCATGATTCTGATCGGCAATACCACAGAATTTTATTTAGAAAAGAAGGTCAGAGTGATATTAAAGATTATGAATTGTGTACTATTACCTTTGGTATAAACTGTGCACCTTATTTGGCGATTCACACATTGTTGCAATTGGCGGAAGAGTCAAGAGATAAATGCCCAATTGCATCGAAAATAATTAAAAATGAGATATATGTTGAAGATTTATTGACTGGAGGTCATACTCTTGTTTCAGCATTGGAGGAAAAAAAACTATTAATTTGTGTGTTGAATTCGGCTGGATTTCCGTTAAAGAAGATAACGGCAAATCTTCCGACCCTTCTTTCTAACGTCCGATCAGAAGATTTGTTAAATGAAGAATTTTTAAGAATTAAAGATATGAGTTCAACAAAGACATAAGGTATTCCTTGGAATGCCTTAACTGACTCATTTTCATATAGTATGAAGTCACTAGAGGTGACTTGCCCGATAATTAAAAGAAAAATCTTGTCAACAATTTAGAAATTATTTGACCCAGCAAGGTGGTTAACGCCTTTAATTATACAGGCAAAAATTTTGTTGCAAGACCTTTGGTTAGAAGGTGTTAATTGGGATGAAAGAGTAAGTTCATCCACGTATGCTAAATGGAAAAAAATTTTGGATCAATTTTCAAATGTTGATTCTATTCAAATACTAAGATGGATTAATTATTGCTTCTGAGAAAGCATATTGTGCCGCAGTATACGTTCGAATGGACACAGAATCAAAATCATCAGTAAATTTGTTAATAGCGAAAAGTGATGTTGCTCCATTAAAAAGAGTAAACTTGCTAAGATTAGAGCTTTGTGGTGCCGTATTGCTCTCATCTTTGGAGAAGTATGTTGTCTCCAAATTAGATGTGAAAAATTATTCTGTCCACATGTGGACAGATTCATCAATTGTATTGGCATGGTTGCAAAAACATCCATCCACATGGAATACTTATGTTGCGAATAGAACCGCAACTATAAAAACTGGAAAACTTCTATCTCCAGATGAGTTAAATCACGCTAAGATGGTTCTAGAACGTTTCAATGGGTTCATTATCCAAAAGAATATAATGATTTAAATAATTCGAAAGTTATATCACGAAAAACTCCGTTACGTGCTTTGAATCCATTTTTGGGTGAGAAGGGGGTAAGAGTTCATATACGTCTAGCTAATGCAAATGTTTCTAATGATGAATGATTTCCAATAATAATGCCAAGTTCATCTCATTTATGTAATATATTCTTGGAATTTATCCACAAAACATATATGCATGCTGATGTAAGACTTATGATGTCCATGGTTCAGCGGCAATTTTACATCCCTAGGCTAAGAAGATCCGTTAAAAAATGGTGCATAATTGTGTAATTTGTGCAAGATACAAACAAAATGTTAAATCACAGATAATGGCTGCCTTGCCTTTAGAGAGAACCTCTTTTTCACTTCCCTTTACCTATGTTGGAACAGACTTTGCAGGTCCATTTCAGATTAAAAGTGGGAATTTGAGAAATTCACCGCATCAAAAGTCATATGTATGTATATTTGTATGTTTTTCGACAAAAGCCATACATCTTGAAACGTGTTCGGCACTATCCGCAGAAGCGTTTCTTGCAACATTTACACGATTCATAGGTAGAAGAGGTTTGCCTAGATGTTTAATGTCAGATAATGGAACCAATTTTGTGGGTGCCAGTCATGTTCTCTCGAGGGAATATCATGAATTTATAACAAAATCCTCCAAAGAAATTTCAGAGAAGTATATTGTAAATGGTTTCGAGTGCAACATTTCCTAAGAGGTGGACAATTATTATTCTCTCCGGAAATGCCTATTGACGGTTTATCGTTAATAAATAGTTGGGAAAAATAAAAGCCCTACATCATACCTTTACTAAGAGATGGAAAACAGAATATATCAAGGAACTCCATAAAAAGGTTATTTTTAAAAGATCAGATACTACGATCGGTCAATACGACTTTTTTTAAATATAAAGTGTTAAAATTGATATTATTCGTGTGGAATTTCAAAATATTAATTACTTTTGGAGATTTTGATTAAAATTTTTATTTTTAAAAATTTATTTTTGGAGAATACGCTACATTTGGTTGTTCGATTGCCTAAATAGTAGGTAAACTGTGGAAATAAAAATAATAAAATTTCAATATTTTCGGCAGAAAAAAATAAAAATTTGAATATTTTGAATTGTTTGTGCGCGAAAATATGTTTTTCGACAAAAGCCATACATCTTGAAGTGTGTTCGTCACTATCCACAGAAGCGTTTCTTGCAACATTTACACGATTCATAAATAGAAGAGGTTTGCCTAGATGTTTAATGTCAGATAATGGAACCAATTTTGTGGGTGCCAGTCATGTTTTCTCGAGGGAATATCATGAATTTATAAAAAAAAATTCTCCAATGAAATTTCAGAGAAGTATATTGTTAATGGCTTCGGGTGCCACATTTCCTAAGAGGTGGACAGTTATTATGCGCTCCGGAAATGCCTATTGACGATTTATCGCTAATAAATTGTTGGGAAAAAATAAAAGCCCTACATCATACCTTTACTAAGAGATGGAAAACAGAATATATCCAGGAACTTCATAAAAGATATAAATGGCAATGTCCTAAACGAAATATTCAAGAGAACGACTTGGTACTAGTAAAGGATGACCTGCTACCTCCGAATGACTGGAAAATGGGACGTGTGGTAAAAGTGCATGAAGGGCACGATCAACACGTTAGAGTAGTTGATGTAAAAACTACAACAGGTATCATATCTCGTCCTACTGTGAAGTTATGTGTACTCCCAGTCAGCAGTTGTCAGTAGAATGTAATATATGTATATGCATGCCCCAATCATGGTTAAATATCTAACAGGCAATGCCTTTAATGTCACCCTTTTCTCTCTTGGATATTTTTTCTTTCAATATATTTCTTGCAGTTACATAATAATGAATATGGGCCAAGGTGAAGTCTGTCAGGTTTGCTACGGTATTCATCACCTGAGGAACTGTCCCGCTTTTCAAGTGATGACGGTGGAGCAAAGAGAGAGTGTGGTATTGGCCCGCAAATACTGCAAGAACTGCCTCGGACGAAACCATGTAGCGAGATTTTGTTCCTGGCCAGGGACATGTCGTATGTGTGGTTCTCGGCACAATACGATGCTGCATCGTTCTGCAGTGGCAAGTCTAATTGACAGTAGCATAGGGTTTGGTAAATATCACCCGTTTGCCAATCAATGAGCGCAGCAAACCCAACAGCAACAATAAATTCTTGCTCAACTGCAGACACGGCACGCGCTCCCTGTCACTGAGACTAAACCAAGGCAAAAAAAGCGGAAGCAACATCAGAATAAACAACAAATCGGTGTGCAAAAACACAAGCAAACAATATACAAAAGACAAACAAAAAACCAAATAAACAACAAAGTCAACATGCCGCACAACAGCCCGAAGTAAAACCCGAAGAAAAGTCCTTAATGCAGCAGCCAAAGATGATGGACAGGTTCCTGAGCGTGCTTGAAAAAATAGCAACGGCATTAAGTGTTGCACCAGTGCAAGGGGCCCGGCATGTTGGGAATAGACCCAACCCGATGGATGACGACATCGACATGGATCTAATCGATCTCGATAAATGAAACTATCGATGTCGTCACAAAACTAAAAGCGGCGGATCCCCAGATCAAAAATTGTGAATTTTTTATAAATAAAAAAGTTGACCGACAGAGTCATTTTTTATTTTGAAATCATAATTAAAGTGCTTTTCCTTTTGTACAGACAACAAACGTAAGAGTCGCCAGAATACTTTTGTGTTTGTTTGTAGTTTGCTAAATAATATTGTTGTTCGTCTTTGTGCAACAATAAATTCCGGCTCAAAATCTACTCAGTATAATTTTAACCACAACAAGTCCATACGACGGTATTGGAACTTGTACAAACAGGGATTGTGTAGTTTTGGTAAAAAGTATTCTCAATGGTATATTCGATAAGTTTCTAAGAAACAAGACTTTACCGTTGTGTGTGACATCAACTAACGAGCGGAACAAGGTCGTGACCAATAATGACGATCGAAGCAGTGGTCGTCATTATCCGAAATAAACGGATATCATTTTTAGGAGAAAATCTGAACAAATCGTAAGCATTCCCCGACAACTCGCACTAGACCAATATGAATCTTAAAAAGAGGCAGAGAAGATTTCCCCATTGAGATCTACCTGACGGCCAATTAATATTTTTAATTGGAATGCTGGGGAAGGTGGGACAATGTATCGAACATATATTACGTAACCAAAATATTAAATTATACATACACTAAAGCTGTTTTAATACTAAAGAAAAGTTTTAATTGTGTGTTCAATGTTGTTTCTAGTACTATATTTGTGTACTAATTGTGGCCCTGATAACTTAGTAAGTTTAAATTCTCCTACTGCTGCTAAACTGCCTTCTGGGGATTATATTCAATAAAGTATCGAATCACATTCAAATTTTTCTGCATCGAATGTTAGTTCTGGTACTAAAGTGAAGTCAGCAACAAAAACGTGGAAGATGTAGAATATTGAAGTTGTGATAATTTTTTCTTACCCTTGTCTGACGATCTCGACGACAAACTTAAGGAGTGTATTTAAGCCTTTGGGTATACATGAAAGCGATGATATGTGAATATTAAAAGAAATTAAAGTAGAATATCTTAGACGTTTGTAAATACTGCACGAATGTATTAGAAAAAAAAAAAACAATTAAAAAACATTAAGTATCTGAATTAAAGCGTGCTCCACTTTAAACCACAAATACAAGTAAGACCTTTTGAATAATGTAGTTAAACTTATCAAAAAACCATAAAGTGGGTGAGGCCGATATATAGGGCCATACCCAAACGGGAATCCCTACAGACAATTTTATACTTCAAGGATTGTCATCTATCAAATCTCCTTAAATACCAAAGTTGAAACAATTTCATGGGTAAAGGTGACTAGGGTTATAAAAATCCGAATATCGGTGAGTATCGGTTCATGTGCGCTATAGGAAAACATGGACCTAAATATTCAATGCTTCGCCACCGGAGATAAAACTCGTTATGTCCCACAAATACCAAACTTTAGACAAATCCTTGAAAAAATGTGGCGAAAATCATCAAAATACCGAATATCGGAAGGTTTCATTTTATGGGGGCTATACAAAACGTGGGCCTATACTACAATGTTTCGCTACCGGAGCAAGAACCCATTATGATCCACAAAACCGAGTTTTAAACAAATTCGTGAAAAAATGTGGCAAAAATCAAGAAAATACCGGAACAATTTCCAATTTTAGACAAAAAATGTGGCAAAGCATTGAATGTGGCAAAATGTGGCTAAAATCATCAATTTACCGAATGTTGGGAGGTACCATTATATTAGGGCTACACCAAAACGTGGGCCTAAACATACAAATTTCGCCACCGGTACTAGAACCCATCATGACCAACAAATGAAAATTTTTTGACAAATCCGTGAAAAATGTTGCAAATCATCAAAATACCGAATATCGGGAGGAGCCATTATATGGGGGACGGAGAGACAGATGGACATCGTTAAATCAACTTAGAATTTTATGCTGATTATGAATATGTATACTTTATGGTGTCTACGATGAATAATTAGGGGTGTTACGAACAAATGACAAAAGTTAATATACCCTCCATACTTTGGTGGAGGGTATAACAATAGTTTAGTACATATGCACCAGAGTGCAAAAATTTTCATACATATTTCTGGAAAATCTTGCGTAACCTGAAAACAATAAGCGCAAAATTTTGTTCACTTATTTGCCATATTTTAAAAACCTAATATGTATAAATACGAGCTGCTTGCTAAAATGCATCTGGTGGACAATTTGTTATAAATTTTAAATTCCCAACACAACGAGTATCCCGTGGACAAACACACATGTACGGCATTTATACTGAGCAAACAAATTTATTTGAATTTTAAAGAAGAGCTAGAAATGGATTTTATACATATACAATAAAATATTTGTAATATGTCTAGAAACATACTTACAATTCCGCTCATCACCAGACTTATTATAGAACCTTAACATTAAATGGACCCCAAATAAGTTTTTGGCAGTCCTCCTCTTAATTGTTTTTGCTGTCAAAATAGTTAGATTTTGTGCCATAATATTTACTCAAAAATCATTTTGCTGCTTCATTACCACTTTTGCAAAATTATTTTTAACACATTTTTTCAAATTATTTTCCCGTTTAATATTGGAATTTCGATACAAATAATTTACAATATCGAAAAATATCGAAATCATCACATCCCCACCACATTTCCCCAGGCTGCAAGCGAATAACGAAATAGAAAATATAGGGTCGGTCCGGCCGATCTTTGAATACACTCTACTCCAAAATCAGCTGAAAAAAGTAATTTATTCAAAAAAGGTAGTAACTGTGTGTTTGTTTCATCTGAAATTGTCCTTGTGGACTACCCTCCCTTTTATAAGAACAGTTGTTCCTAGATCTGCTTCAACAATTTCCTCAGAATATAGGGGGGTTAGTTTATTACCTAACCGTTTATTGTTCATTACCATCACTCTGTCTCCAACGATAAATGATTTGTTCTGTCGGGAGGTGTTGTTTCTTTCTAACGATGTCAGCTGAGCGTTAGTTAATCTTTATTTTACCTTCTCTTTACCATCTTCCGATGAAAAGTGAATTATGTCTATTGGTCTATGTTTTGTCACTGAGTGTATGGTTCAGTTATAATTCACTGTTGCAAGTAGGATAAGATCAACCGTACTCTCAATCTTTTTTCTAATTTGATGCATCTTGAGATCTCTGAAAGGGTACTGTGAAAGCGTTCAACTTGCCCATTGGAAGTACTATGAAGTGGGGTGCGCAGGAAATATTGGCACCAAATTGCTCTCGTTATAGGTAGTAGACATTCTGCGTATGAGGAAAGAAATTCATCAATTGAAATATTGGATCTGTTAGGTCAGCTATGGTTCGTTAAGGTATCGTCTGTACTATAGCGAAATTTGAAAATTTATCAACACAGGTTAGAAAGTATTTTCTATCTGTGGAAAATATATCGATATCCAGCATCTCACCAGCATAGGAGGGTAACGGTATTGAACCCATCTCCCGTTTCGCGGGAAGCCTAATGTATTTGGCTTTGGTGCATACTCTACAGTTTGCCACAACTTCGTTTGCTATCCTAACCATGTTTGGAAGTAATAGTCTGAGAGAATTTGATTAACGTTTTCCTGTGCTGCAATATGAGCACGATTATATTCATTTTTATCAAAAATATCTTGAACCATATTCTTGCAATGCCAAAATTGTGTTCTTGGAAAAAGACTTACCAATTCGTTCTGGATGCCCCCGAGATTAGGTAGATCGCAATGAATGGCGTTTACAACATTTGGGCTTACTACTAACTTCACATCATTGTCTGGATTGTTCTTGTCAGTGAAGTCAATCATATGACAGACTTTCTCCGAATAAATGATGAACTTTCTGGTTTGAGGAAAGTTCGCCTCGTGGAGTATAATCTGGTTTTTAAAACAGTTGACGGGTATGTCAGTTGCGTCATACGATTGACGTGTCAAAGTTATCTCACTGTATACTGTCGCTATATCTGAGGAGATATCACCTCCCAATGCATTGCAATGCATCTGAGAGTCTGGGTTCACGACGTCGTGTGAATTTACTTCCAAACTGTGTATGGCATGCCTTGAGAGGGCGTCTGCCACATAATTTTCCTTTTCAGGTTTGTGGACAATTTTGGCGTTATGTTCATCAACAAAGGCCATCCAACGTTTGATCTTGGCGTTTGGGTTTTTGTCTGAGTACGCAAACGTAAGGGATTAGTGGTCCGTAAAGATGTTCAAGTTTCTAACACCATAAAGGTAATTTCTCAATTTTCCTAGAGCCCAAACAATAGCTAATAATTCACGCTCATTAGTCGCACAATTTAGCTCCCTTTTGGTCGATAAACTGGAAATCATTGTTATAGGCCTACCACCTTGAGACAACACTGCCGCTAGTCCTAATGTCGAAGCGTCTGTTGTCAAATCAAATGGCTTTTTAAAGTCAGGGTACAACAGTAAGACATCTTCGGAGGCAAATTAATCATAATTTTTCTTGATTGAGAGGCGCTAATCTTCCCATTCCCCCTTTTAAAATGAGAGGTTTTGCTATTGAAGCAAAGTCCTTAATAAAACATCTGTAATAATCTGTCAGGCCTAGAAATGACCGGATAGTATAAAGTGTAGTAGGCTGCTCGTAATTGCGAATCGCCTCCACTTTTTCTGGACACGTTCCTAGATACGATGGAGCCAAGATATTCAACACTTTCCTAAAAAAGTGAGATTTTTCACGAGAAACTCTCATGTTGGATTCAAGCAATCCAGTCAAGACCCACGAAATGTGTCTAATGTGGTCTTCCTCGTTTTTGCAAGAAATTATAACATCGTCCACATAAACATAACATGTCTTTCCGATTTGTTCTCTCAAAACATCGTCAATGGCTCTTTGAAAAATGTTAGGAACATTTTTCAGTCCAAAGAAAAGTCTACAAAATTCGTATTTCCCGTTTGCCACCGAAAATGAAGTTTTCTCTCTATCTTGTTCTGAGAGTGTAATCTGATGATATCCTGATCTGAGGTCGATAGTTATAAATTGCCTTGCGTTGCCAAGGTTTGCTTGTATTACTCTCACCTCTGGAATCGGATATTTATGACAAGACGTTTTTTAATGTATTCTTGCTCATCTTTTCCCTTCTTATCAACAACCCAGTTAGGATTATTGTATGGAGACCTAGAAGACCTTATTATTCAATTTTTTATCAATTCCTTTATTTCAGAATTTACAAAATCCACCACACCCATTGGGTATGGGAGAGCTTTGAATACGTGGGATCGTAGTAGTACGAATTGTGGCTACGATATTCGTATTGTATGGGAGTGCCTCGTCGGGGTTTGCAAAGAGACCCGACAAAATTTGCATCGTTTCCTTAAATTTCTTCGATATCCCTTGAGGTACGTGAATGTCCTGAATTTTCTTTCCCGGAATGAGTTTTTATTTATTTATTGTTAAAGTCCCATGTAGCACTAGTCTGCGTGAGCACATCCAGGCCAATTATTCCATCGCATGTTGACGGTGAGGGCCGTCCTCGGACCTCTTGTAGCTCACGATGACAACTCCAAGATCGATGTTCTGTACCACTAGTTTCTGGCGCAATTTTAGAATAATGAAATTGCAGGGCCTATCAGTGTCCATGCCTTTACGTCGTTGATATGCTGTAGATTTTCTATGCTTAATCTTTGCAGATAAGGAACTAAGTCTTGATGACCCGTGATATTGAGAATCGCTATTGACGCTGTCGCAGGATTTTTCATTAATGGTAACTTCATCCTCAAAGGTAATTAGAAATGTGCCGCAAACTGTGGTTGTAGAACCTTGGGTGTTGTTGATTACCAAGGTTCTGTTCATAGCGTTTGTGATTTCTTGTTGTTTAAATTTTAGTCCCTCAAAGTCAGGCGTTCCAGCAATTATTTTAAGAGTTGTTCCTATCACATTGATGCTCCTTGCATGTCTGTGGTGAACTTCTAACGTGGTTAAAAGGTCTCTTAACCGCATTGTATAGGAATTTAGTAGTTTAACCATGTGTGATAAAGAAAAGCTTTTTAGTGAGTCTTTCAGTTTCATCTGCGATCTCAGAATACAATGTTAAGTTTGTTGGATGTAAGTAGTCCATATCTCTCCAAATAATCACGTTGCCGTCTGTAATCGTAATGCATTTACTGTTGGAATAGTCCCTTAGAGTTACTGTCGTTGGCCGGATGGATAGTATCATTGTCAAAATCAGCTGAAAGAAGTAATCTATCCAAAAAATGTAGTAAGGGCGTATTCGTTTCATCTTAAATTGTCCTTGTGGACTACCCTCCCTTTTATGAGAACAGTTATTCCTAGATCTGCTTCAACAATTTTCTCAGAATATAGGGGGTTAGTTTATTACCTAACCGTTTATTGTTCATTGCCATCACTCTGTTTCCAACTTTAAATGATCTGTTCTGTCGGGAGGTGTTGTTTCTTTCTAACGATGTCAGTTCAGCGTAAGTTAATCTTTATTTTACCTTCTCTTTACCATCTTCCGATGAAAAGTGAATTATGTCTATCGGTCTTTGTTTTGTCACTTAGTGTATGGTTCAGTTATAATTCACTGTTGCAAGTAGGATAAGATCAACCGTACTCTCAATCTTTTTTCTAATTTGAGGCATCTTGAGATCTCTGAAAGGGTGCTGTGAAAGCGTTCAACTTTCCCATTGGAAGTACTATGAAGTGGGTGCGCAGGAAATATTGGCACCAAATTGCTCTCGTTATAGGGATCCTATTGTCTCGGACTTTAATAAAGGTTCATTGTCGCAGTAGACATTCTGCGAATGAGGAAAGAAACTCATCAATTGTAATATTGGACTTTTTAGGTCAGCTATGGTTCGTGAAGATATCGTCTGTACTATAGCGAACTTTGAAAATTTATCCACACAGGTTAGAAAGTATTTTCTATCTATGGAAAATATATCGATATGCAGCATCTCATCAACATAGGTGGGTAACGGTGTTGAACCCATCTCCTGTTTCGCGGGAAGCCTAATGTATTTGGCTTTAGTGCATACTCTACAGTTTGCCACAACTTTGTTTGCTATGCTAACAATGTTCGGGACGTAATAGTCTAAGATAATTTGATTAACGTTTTCCTGTGCTGCACTATGAGCACGATTATGTCCTGTAACAACTATATCTCTTTGTTCATTTTTATATAAAATACCTTGAACCATATTTTTGCAATGCCAAAATTGTGTTCCTGGAAAAAGACTTACCAATTCGTTCTGGATGCACGCAAGAGTAGGTTTATCCCTATGAATGGCGTTTACAACATTTGGGCTGACTACTAACTTCACATCATTGACTGGAGTATTCTTGTCAGTGAAGTCAATCATATGACGGACTTTCTCCGAATAAATGATGACCTTCTGGTTTGAGGAAAGTATAATCTCGTAGAGTATAATCTGGTTTTTGAAACAGTTGACGGTCAGTTGCGTCAATCGTATGTGTCAAAGATATCTCACTGTGTACTGTCGCTACATCTGACGAGATATCATCTTCCAAAGCATATAAGATCTGAAAGTCTGGGTTCACGGCGTCGTGTAAATTTACATCCAAACTATGTATGACATGTCTTGAGAGGGCGTCTGCCACATAATTTTCTTTTCCAGGTTTGTGGACAATTTTGGCGTTCTGTTCACCAACAAAGGCCATCCAACGTTCGATCTTGGCGTTTGGATTTTGTTTGAGACCGCAAACGTAAGAGGTTGGTGATCCGTAAAGATGTTCAAGTTTCTAACACCCAAGCAATGGCTAATAATTCACGCTCATTAGTCGCACAATTTAGCTCCCTTTTGGTCAATGATGTGGAAATCATTGTTATAGGCCTACCACCTTGAGACAACACTGCCGCTAGTCCTAATGCCGAAGCGTCTGTTGTCAAATCAAATGGCTTTTTAAAGTCAGGGTACAACAGTAAGACATCTTCGGAGGCAAGGGTTTCTTTCAACCTTTGGAAAGCTTGGAGTTGATTTTCATCCAAATTAATCATAATTTTTCTTGATTGAGTGGCGCTAACCTTCCCATTCCCCCCTTTTAAAATGAGAGGTTTTGCTATTGAAGCAAAGTCCTTAATAAAACATCTGTAATAACCTGTCAGGCCTAGAAATGACCGGATATTATAAAGTGTAGTAAGCTGCTCGTAATTGCGAATACGTGGGATCCGTCGTAGTAGTACGAATTATGGCCACGATATTCGTATTGTATGGAAGTGCTTCGTCGGGGTTCGCAAAAAAAAAAACCGACAAAATTTGCATCATTTCCTTAAATTTCGTCGATATCCCTTGAGGTACGTGAATGTCCTGAATTTTTGTGAAATTTACATATGCACATCTTAGGAATTGAAGTTTTTCTTTTCCAGAATTAGTTTTTATTTATTTATTGTTAAAGTCCTAAGCAGCACTACTCTGCGTGAGCAGATCCAGGCCCATTATCCCATCGCATGTTGACGGTGAGGGTCGTCCTCGGACCTCTTGTAGCTCACGATGACAACTTCAAGATCGATGTTGTGTACCACTAGTTTCTGGCGCAATTTTAGAACAATGAAATTGCAGGGCCTATCAGTGTCTATTCCTTTACGTCGTTGATATGCTGTAGACTTTCTATGCTTAATCTTTGCAGATAAGGAACTAAGTCTTGATGACCCGTGATATTGAGAATCGCTATTGACGCTGTCGCAGGTTTTTTCATTATAATACCTATCTGATTTCAGTAAATGGATCCATTAATGGTAACTTCCTCCTCAAAGGTAATTAGAAATGTGCCGCAAACTGTAGTTGTAGAAAGTTGGGTGTTGTTGTTTACCGCTGTGTTTTCGTTAAGAATAATGTCACCGTCATCAATAATTACCAAAGGTTCAAAGTGACTGGGTCGTGGCTGCAATGGGTTTGAATGCCTGTATAAAGCTGTCGAGCGCAATCTACAATCCGCAATCTACAATATTATTGTCAAAGAGGTGTAGTGTTGTTTAATTGCATTGAACAGGGAAAATAATGATTTTCTTACATTCTAAACTAGGCTTAGGTTACTTTATAATGAAATGTAATAGCTTACTGTCTAAAAGGACTTTTACGATAGATACTTCCAACAATCTGTAATAGTTACATTTATATTATCTATTTCCATAAAATTTTTCAATTCTTCAGTGTCTAAAAACATGGGGTTAATTATTCCTATATTTGCCAAGGTGACCGACAAAATTAATGGCTCGATTTAATTAATGGCCCTTAATTGTTTTTGCTGCTAACTATTTTGATTTTGTGCCATAATATTTACTTAAAAAGCACTTTGCTGCTTCTTTACCACTTTTGCAAAATTATTTTGTGAAATATTTTTTCAAATTATTTTACCCGTTTAATATTGGGATTTCGATACAAATAATTTACAATATCGAAAAATATCGAAATCATGACATCCCCACTACATTTCCCCAGACTGCAAGTGAATAGCGAAATAGAAAATATGAATCATTGTATCTTCGAACGCCTGCGAAAGCATAGTAAAAAACAAAAGTTCCTGCTTATGTACACTGTATCCTCTCGTAGAAAAACTAGGACACGTAATTCTGTATAAAATACTACCCGCATTTGATGTCGGCAAAAACATTTTAGATGCGGAAGCTAGGGACGCCATCAATAAAGAGCAACTAAAAAAGGTTCAAGTTCGGCCTGGCCTATCTTTGAATACCCTCCACCATTTAGAACGAATTTGGGAATTTTCAAAAAATTAAATCCGTTAAAAATTCTGTTAAAATCTTAAAAATACCGAATGTAGCCGTTATATTATGTTCTAAACGACGACGTGGACCTGCATAGGTAATTTTCGTCATAAGCCATTAAAATATTCAAATGCGAAACTTAAAAAAATCGGTGAATAATGTCTCTAAAATCATCAAAACACCGAATATTGGGAGGTACTGTTATATAGGGGCTATAGGAAGATGTGAAAGTGCACAGACAATATTCTGTCTTAGGCAGTAGTATCCATTACGAACATCAAACACCAAATTTGAAAGCAATCAGGTGAATAATGTCGCTAAAATAAACAAAACACCGAATATCGGGAGGTAAAATGATATGGGGGCTATACGAATACGTGCACCTACATGACCCATTTTCAATACCTAAAGTTCTGCAGACATAATAAACATTTGAGTAAACTTTTATCATCCTACTTCATTTCATTCGTGTTCTCTCAAAACATCGTCAATGGCTCTTTGAAATATGCTAGGAACATTTTTCAGTCCAAAGTGAAGTCTATAAAATTCGTATTTCCTATTTGCCACCGAAAATGAAGTTTTCTCTCTATCTTGTTCTGAGAGAGTAATCTGATGAAATCCTGATTTATTTCAGAATTTACAAAATCCGCCACATCCATTGGGTATGGTAGAGCTTTGAATACGTGGGATCAGTCGTAGTAGTACGAATTGTAGTTGTAGAAAGTTGGGTGTTGTTGTTTACCGCTGTGTTTTCGTTAAGAATAATGTCACCGTCATCAATAATTACCAAAGGTTCAAAGTGACTGGGTCGTGGCTGCAATATGTTTGAATGCCGAGCGCAATCTACAATATTATTGTCAAAGATGTGTAGTGTTGTTTAATTGCATTGAACAGGGAAAATAATGATTTTCTTACATTCTAAACTAGGCTTAGGTTACTTTATAATGAAATGTAATAGCTTACTGTCTAAAAGGACTTTTACGATAGATACTTCCAACAATCTGTAATAGTTACATTTATATTATCTATTTCCATAAAATTTTTCAATTCTTCAGTGTCTAAAAACATGGGGTTAATTATTCCTATATTTGCCAAGGTGACCGACAAAATTAATGGCTCGATTTAGCTAATTATTATTCGATTTCTGGAAAGTAAGGTCTCATACAAGTGATCCGTGGTGGTTTGTTTAGGATTTGTCATTGGAATAACTTTGATGACTGTTTCTCCTCCCCTTAATTGTTTTTGCTGCTAACTATTTTGATTTTGTGCCATAATATTTACTTAAAAAGCACTTTGCTGCTTCTTTACCACTTTTGCAAAATTATTTTTGAAATATTTTTTCAAATTATTTTACCCGTTTAATATTGGGATTTCGATACAAATAATTTACAATATCGAAAAATATCGAAATCATGACATCCCCACTACATTTCCCCAGACTGCAAGTGAATAGCGAAATAGAAAATATGAATCATTGTATCTTCGAACGCCTGCGAAAGCATAGTAAAAAACAAAAGTTCCTGCTTATGTACACTGTATCCTCTCGTAGAACAACTAGGACACGTAATTCTGTACAAAATACTACCCGCATTTGATGTCGGCAAAAACATTTTAGATGCGGAAGCTAGGGACGACATCAATAAAGAGCAACTAAAAAAGGTTTAAGTTCGGCCTGGCCTATCTTTGAATACCCTCCACCATTTAGAACGAATTTGGGAATTTTCAAAAAATTAAATCCGTTAAAAATTCTGTTAAAATCTTAAAAATACCGAATGTAGCCGTTATATTATGTTTTAAACGACGACGTGGACCTGCATAGGTAATTTTCGTCATAAGCCATTAAAATATTCAAATGCGAAACTTAAAAAAAAAAATCGGTGAATAGTGTCTCTAAAATCATCAAAATACCGAATATTGGGAGGTACTGTTATATAGGGGCTATAGGAAGATGTGAACGTGCACAGACAATATTCTGTCTTAGGCAGTAGTATCCATTACGAACATCAAACACCAAATTTGAAAACAATCCGGTGAATAATGTCGCCAAAATAAACAAAACACCGAATATCGGGAGGTAAAATGATATGGGGGCTATACGAATACGTGCACCTACATGACCCATTTTCAATACCTAAAGTTCTGCAGACATAATAAACATTTGAGTAAACTTTTATCATCCTACTTCATTTCATTCGTGTTCTCTCAAAACATCGTCAATGGCTCTTTGAAATATGCTAGGAACATTTTTCAGTCCAAAGTGAAGTCTATAAAATTCGTATTTCCTATTTGCCACCGAAAATGAAGTTTTCTCTCTATCTTGTTCTGAGAGAGTAATCTGATGAAATCCTGATTTATTTCAGAATTTACAAAATCCGCCACATCCATTGGGTATGGTAGAGCTTTGAATACGTGGGATCAGTCGTAGTAGTACGAATTGTGGCCACTATATTCGTATTGTATGGAAGTGCCTCGTCGGGGTTTGCAAAAACTCCCGACAAATTTTGCATCATTTCCTTAAATTTCTTCGATATCCGTTGAGATACGTGAATGTCCTGAATTTTTGTGAAATTTACATTTGCACATCTTAGGAATTGAAGTTTTTCTTTTCCGGAATTAGTTCTTTTTTCTTTATTGTTAAAGTCTAATGTAGCATTAGTCTGCGTGAACAGATCCAGGCCAATTATCTTATCGAATGTTGACGGTGATGGAAGAATAAAGAAAATGCTATTGGTGTCAAATAACGACACATTTTTTTTTCAATCGTACTGAAACGGTTAATTGATTTCACTGCGAACTGATTATCTACGTGAACAACATGTTTTACACCTTTTATATGTTTAATGTAATTTTAAGAAGCCGTGGTGTCTATTAAAAATTTTTTTCCCTCCCCGCTACAGTCCTTTCTATGAACGGTAGCAGGGAACTACCTCTAAAAAATTTATCTGATCAAATTTGTCCGCTTCGTCAACATCAATGTCGCTTGCTTTATTGTCTGCAAGAGTTTCATAGTCTTGGTCTGACATTTGATCTTTGTTGGTCAGAAGATTGCCTCACTGGTACTTCATCCCATTAAGTCTTCAGTCACTTGGAGATGGAACGTCAATGTAATGAGTCCTAAATTTTGTCGATTGTCTAAAACGAGCTAAATCATCAACGTCCACAAATTAAACTGGACTCTGTGAATGTGACTTTCTGTTATCAGACCTACGCCCTTTCGTGAAATGAGGATTTTTCATCGCATAAAGTTCAGACGAGGAAGATCCAGTTGTCACTTGATCATTCCTTAAATTTCCCTTATCGTCGCGAGATCTGGCGAAATTAGACGCAAACAGATACCACTGCTATTAGATTAGATTGCACATCCTGAGCTAATGCTAATGCGGAAGGTAGATCAGTCGGCCGAGCCGAGAACAGTACATTACATGAATCCTTCTTCATACTTGATATGACTACTCGAAGTGCATCCATTCTATATTGTTCATTTAGTGAAGCGGCAATTGTTTTGTCATAGGTCATCAATGTCTTGTTAGTCAATAATGTAAGTTTCTTCTCAACTTTATCATAATATTCCAGAAGTGTAAGATTTTCTTGTCGAAGGGTTGATAATTCTGGTTCAAAATGGGACGTTTGTCCTAGTATGTAAAATCGAGATGGGCATTCATTGCCTTGAAGTTAAGAAGTGTATTGAAGGAAGACAAGATCATATCTGCTGGTCCCTTTATTTTATTTCGTATGATAGCTACGGCCTGATAGTGCCTCGAGCTGCCATCATATTTCTCAAAAAGTTTGTAGGCTGTGTGAGCCGCAAGACGCCATGAAACGTAAGTTTCATGCTTGCCCTCAAAGTCCAGTAACGATGTTACATTTTCTAATGATTCATCGCATTGTACTCCCGGTATGGATATTTTTTATTTCTTTATAAGTTTCAACCTCTGGTGTTGAAACTACGATTTCATTAAACCTGTTTTCAAGCAGTTTCAGTTGATTCTCAAAAGTCTGTCTTTGGCAACTAAAGCTGCCTGAATGGCAGAGTCCACCAGAGTCCATATTTGTTCTGCTGTCGACATTCTTACAGATTCCCTGATCATTAAAATGTTTTTTTTTTATAAATTCGATCAATAAGTCCACTTCTTTGTCCACAAGACTCATTAATTTTCGGAAAAAAGAAATCTTCAGTCAAATTTACAATCACACACTTAGTTTCTAGTCAATTTTTAAATTTTTGTAATTGTAATGCGACAAATATTTATTTTATTAATAATTTGTCGTTTTTTGCTCTGCACTTTTTACAGTGAGTTTCAAAAATACTCAGTTCTTGTATGTTTTTTGTCATGTCCCGTACGGTGGCAGCAATATTTTATGCTAACTTGTCTTTTTGCGCTTTGCACTATTAATTGTTTGTTTTTGCTTGCAATTATTACTTTGTTTCGTAAGATGACAAAAGTATTTTTTAGATTGTATTTATTTTTTCCTCGTAAGGTTACAAAAATATAATGTTATTAATCTGTTTGCAATGTTTAGTTTGTCCCGTAACGCGACAAAAATACTTTGTGTTAACACACTTAGCACTTTGGTTTTTAATTTTTCCCGTAAGGCACCAAGAATTTCTTAATTCATTTGTTTTCCCTTGATGGATGCTAATTAACGAAAGTACGTTTGGTTGATTCGAGTTTATTTGTAAAACTGAACAAATTAATCTAAGACGACGTTTAATAAACACTAAATTTAGTATAGCAACCGCTGACACTGCGTCTCGTGTGTGGTGTTGAGTTTCATTATATTGGAAGTCAGATTGCTGATGTTGCTACTCGTGTGGAGTATTGTATTGCATTCTGTTGGATATTCATAAACAACTATTTTGTCTGAGATATTTGGGTGAGACGACGGAGACATCATGTCCATGTCTTCGTTTAGCCCCCATATAACAGCACCTTTCGGTATTCGTTATTTCAATGGTTTTAGCGACATTATTCACCGGAAGTGTTTCAAATTTGGTATTTGACGTACTACAGCCTATGACAGAAAATTGTCAGTGCAGGTCCTCGTCTTCGTAGAGCCCCCACATAACGGCACCTCCCTATTTTCGGTATCATGATTATTTTAGCGATATTATTCACTGGAGTTGTTTCAAATTTGGTATTTGAAGTTCGTAATGGATACTACAGAATGCTGCAGAAATTTGTTATTGCAAGTCCAAGTTTTAATATAGTCCGCAAATAATGGTACCTCCCGATATTCGGTATTTTGATGATTTTAGCGACATTATTAAATTTAGTACTTAAAGTTCGCAATGGTTACTACATCCTACTACCGAAAATTTTCTTTGACGGTCCACGTCTTCGTATAGCCGCCATATGACGGTATCTCCCCATATTTGATATTTTGATGATTTTAGCGACATTATTTGGAGTTGTTTTAAATTTGGTATATGACGTTCGTAATGGATGCTACAGCCTATGACAGGAAATTGTCTATGCAGGTCCACGTCTTCGTATAGTTCCCATATAACGCTAACTCCCGATATTCGTATTTTAATGATTTTAGCGACATTACTCACAGGAATGGTTTTAAATTTGGTATTTGAAGTTCGTAGCAGATACTTCGCCTAAGACAGAAAAGTTCAGCCCGGCCGAACTTTCAGTTTTTTTTTTGTTATACCCTCTGCCATAGTATGGAGGGTAAATTAAATTTGTCATTCTGTTAGTTACACCTCGAAATATACGTTTTAGACCCCACAAGTATATATATATATATGGTAAAATCTTACAGACACCGAACGTAAACATTATATTAGGGTCTATACGACAACGTGAACCTGCAGAGACAACTTTTGTCAAAAGCCATTACAATATTCAAATTCGAAAAAATAATGCAGCTAAAATCATATGGGGAGGAACTTTTATGTGGGGGATACACCAAAACGTGGACCTGCGCAGACAATTTTCTATCTTACACTTACTTACTTACCATTACGATCTTCAAATACCAAATTTGTAAGAAATCCGGTGAACAATGTCGCTAAAATCAACAAAGTACCGAATATCTTGAGGCACCGTTATCTGGGGCTATACGAAGACGTGGACCTGCACAGACAATTTTCTCTCATAGGCTTTAGCATCCATTTCAAACTTCAAGTATCAATTGACCAATAATGACGACCGAAGGAATGCAAAGTGCATCTATGCACCCGAAATAAACGGATATCACTTTTAGGAGTAAAAGCTGAACAAATCGTAAGCATTCCCCGACAACTCACACTAGACGAATGTGAATCTTAAAAAGAGGCAGAGAAGATTTCCCCATTGAGATCTACTGGACGGCCAATTAATGTTTTTAATTGGAATACTGGGGAAGGTGGGACAATGTATCGAACATATATTTCGTATCCAAAATATCAATTTATACATACACTAAAGCTTTTTTAATACTAAAAGAAAGTGTTAATAGTGTGTTCAATTTTCTTGCTAGTACTATATTTGTGTGCTAATTGTGGCCCTGATAACTTAATAAGTTTAAATTTTCCCACTGCTGCTAACCTGCCTTCTGGGGATTATATTCAATAAGGTATCGAATCACATTCAAATTTTTCCGCATCGAATGTTAATTCTGGTGAAGTGAATTGAATTTTTTATTATTTAAACAAATTTCACTGTTTTGCTATTAAACCCACTGTGCGAGTGACAACAAGAAATACCGCACAAAACAAAAAAACAGTGGCCTCATCGGCAGAGCCATCAACGCATGTAAGTAGTTGGTATATTTTAAATTGCAGCCACAAAAACGTGGAAGATGTAGAATATTAGAGTTGTTATTATTTTTTCTTACTCTTGGCTGATATATGAAAGCAAGGATATGTGAATATTAGAAGAAATCAAAGTAGAATATCTTAGATGTTTGTAAATAGTGCACGAATGTATTAGAACCAAAAAAAAAAAAAACACAATTAAAAAACATTAAGTTCGACCGGGCCGAACTTTTAATAAAGGAATCATGTTATATAAAAGTATCTGAATTAAAGCGTGCTCCACTTTAAACCACAAATACCAGAAGACCTTTTGAATAATGCAGTTAAACTTATCAAAAGACCATAAAGTGGGTGAGGCCGATATATGGGCCATACCCAAACGGGAACCCCACAGACAATTTTATACTTCAAGGAATGTCATCTATTAAATCTCCTTAAATACCAAAGTTGAAACAATTTCATGGGTAAAGGTGACAAGTGTTATAAAAATCCCAATATCGGTGGGTATCGGTTCATGTGCGCTACAGGAAAACATGGACCTAAATATTCAATGCTTCGCCACCGCAGATAAAACCCGTTATGACCCACAAATACCACTTTTTAGACAAATCCGTGAAAAAATGTGGCAAAAATCATCGAAATACTGAATATCGGAGGTTTCATTTTATGGGGGCTATACAAAAACGTGTGCCTATACATACAATGTTTCGCTACCGGTGCTAGAACCCATCATGACCAACAAATGACAATTTTTAGACAAATCCGTGAAAGAATTTAGCAGAGATCATCAAAACACCGAATATCGGAAGGAACCATATGACAAAAATCATCAAAATGCCGAATATCGGTAGGTTTCATTTTATGGGGGCTATACAAAAACGTGGGCCTATACATACAATGTTTCGCTACCGGAGGAAGAACCCAACATGACTCACAAATACCGATTTTTTGACAAATTAGTGCGAAATGTGACAATTAGCATTAAAATACCGAATATAGAGAGGTACTGTTATATGGCGCTAAACAAAAATGTGAACCTATACATGCAATGTTTCGCTACCGGAGCTAGAACCTATTATGATCCACAAGACCGAGTTATAGACAAATGTGGAAAAAATCAAGAAAATACCGGTTCCAATTTACCGGAAAATACAAGTTCCAATTCTAGACAAATTCGTGGGAAAATGTGGCTAAACTCATCAATTTACTGGATGTTGGGAGGTACCATTATATGAGGACTATACCAAAACGTAGAGCTTTACATACAATGTTTTGCCACCAGTGCTAGAACCCATCATGACCAACAAATAACAATTTTTAGAAAAATCCGTGATGAAATGTTGCAAAGTTCATCATAATACCAAATATCGGGAGGAGCCATTATATGGGGGAGGGACAGACAGACGGACATCGTTAAATCGACTTTGAATTTTATGCTGATTATAAATATATATACGAACAAATGACAAAGTAAATTTATCCTCCATACTTTGATGGAGGGTATAACAATAGTTTAGTCACAATTGACGTCGCCAAACGTAAATATGCACCAGAGTGCAAAAACTTTTCATACATATTTCTGGAAAATCTTGCGTAACCTGAAAACTATAAGCGCAAAATTTTGTTCACTTATTTGCCATATTTTAAATACCTAATATGTATAAATACGAGCTGCTTGCTAAAATGCGTCTGGTGGAAAATTTTATAAATTTTAAATTCCCAACACAACAAGTATCCCGTGGACAAACACAACGAACAAATTCATTTAAATTTTAAGGAAGAGCTAAAAAAAGGATTGTATACATATACAATAAAATATTTGTATTATGTTTAGAAACATATTTACAATTCCGCTCATCACCAGACTTATTATAGAACCTTAACATTAAATGGAAGAAAAACTTATTTTTGACAGTCCCCCTCTTAATTGTTTTTGCTGTTAACTATTTTGATTTTGTGCCATAATATTTACTCAAAAATCATTTTGCTGCTTCATTACCACTTTTGCAAAATTATTTTTGACATATTTTTTCAAATTATTTTCCCCGTTTAATATTGGGATTTCGATACAAATAATTTACAATATCGAAAAATATCGAAATCATGACATCCCCACCACATTTCCCCAGGCTGCAAGCGAATAGCGAAAGAAAAAATATGAATCATTGAATTTTCGAACGCCTGCGAAAGCATAGTAAAAAACAAAAGTTCCTGCTTATGTACACTGTATCCTCTCGTAGAACAACTAGGAAAGTTCCAACGGATCTCTTGTTCAAACACGTAATTCGGTACAAAATACTACCCACATTTGATGTCGGTAAAAACATTTTAGATGCTAGAGACGCCATCAATAAAGAGCAAGTAAAAAAGGTTTAAGTTCGGCCCGGCCGATCTTTGAATACCCTCCACCATTTAGAACGCATTTGGGAATTTTCAAAAAATTAAATCCGTTAAAAATTCTGTTAAAATCTTAAAAATACCGAATGTAGTCGTTATATTACATTCTAAACGACGACGTGGACCTGCATGGACAGACAATTTTCTGTCTCAGGCTGTAGTATCCACTACGAACATCAAACACCAAATTTGAAAGAAATCCGGTGAATAATGTCGCTAAAATAAACAAAATGCCGAATATCGGGAGGTACAATTATATGGGGGCTATACGAAGACGTGAACCTGCACCAGACAATTTTCTGTCATAGGCTGTAGTAGCCATTACGAACTTCAAATACCAAATTTGAAACAATTCCGATGAATACCGAAAATAAGGAGGTACCATTATATGGGGGCTACACCAAAACGTACACCTACATGACCCTTTTTCAATACCTAAAGTTCTGCAGACATAATAAACATTTGAGTAAAATTTTATCAACCTACTTCATTTCATTCGTGTTCTCTCAAAACATCGTCAATGGCTCTTTGAAAAATCCTAGGAACATTTTTCAGTCCAAAGGGAAGTCTATAAAATTCGTATTTCCCATTTGTCACTGAAAATTAAGTTTTCTCTCTATCTTGTTCTGAGAGAGTTATCTGATGAAATCCTGATTTATTTCAGAATTTAGAGCTTTGAATAAGTGGGATTAGTCGTAGCAGTACGAATTGTGGCCACTATATTCGTATTGTATGGAAGTGCCTCGTCGGGGTTTGCAAAAACTCCCGACAAATTTTGCATCATTTCCTTAAATTTCTTCGATATCCCTTGAGGTACGTGAATGTCCTGAATTTTTGTGAAATTTACCTTTGCTTATTTTTTTTTTCTTATTTCTTTATTGTTACAGTCCAATATAGCACTAGTCTGCGTGACCAGATCCAGGCCAATTATCCATCGAATGTAGACGGTGATGGAAAATAAAGAAAATGCTTTTGGTGTGGAATAACGACACATTTTTTGTCAATCGTACTGAAACGGTTAATTGATTTCACTACGAACTGATTATCTACGTGAACAACATGTTTTACACCTTTTATAGGTTTAATGAAATTTTAAGAAGCCGTGGTGTCTATTAAAATTTTTTTTCCCTCCCCGCTACAGTCCTTTCTATGAACGGTAGCAGGGAACTACCTCTAAAAAATGTATCTGATCAAATTCGTCCGCTTCGTCAACATCAATGTCGCTTGCTTTATTGTCTGCAAGAGTTTCATAGTCTTGGTCTGACATTTGATCTTTGTTGGTCAGAAGATTGCCTCACTGGTACTTCATCCCATTAAGTCTTCAGTCACTTGGAGATGGAACGTCAATGTAATGAGTCCTAAATTTTGTCGATTGTCTAAAACGAGCTAAATCATCAAAGTCCACAGGTTAAACTGGACTCTGTGAATGTGACTTTCTGTTATCAGACCTACGCCCTTTCGTGAAATGAGGATTTTTCATCGCATAAAGTTCAGACGAGGAAGATCCAGTTGTCACTTGATCATTCCTTAAATTTCTCTTATCGTCGCGAGATCTGGCGAAATTAGACGCAAACTGCCACTGCTATTAGATTAGATTACACTTCCTGAGCTAATGCTAATGCGGAAGGTAGATCAGTCGGCCGAGCCGAGAACAGTACATTACATGAATCCTTCTTCGTACTTGATATGACTACTCGAAGTGCATCCATTCTATATTGTTCATTTAGTGAAGCGGCAATTGTTTTGTCATAGGTCATCAATGTCTTGTTAGTCAATAATGTAAGTTTCTTCTCAACTTTATCATAATATTCCAGAAGTGTAAGATTTTCTTGTCGAAGGGTTGATAATTCTGGTTCAAAATGGGACGTTTGTCCTAGTATGTAAAATCGAGATGGGCATTCATTGCCTTGAAGTTAAGAAGTGTATTGAAGGAAGACAAGATCATATCTGCTGGTCCCTTTATTTTATTTCGTATGATAGTGCCTCGAGCTGCCATCATATTTCTCAAAAAGTTTGTAGGCTGTGTGAGCCGCAAGACGCCATGAAACGTAAGTTTCATGCTTGCCCTCAAAGTCCAGTAACGATGTTACATTTTCTAATGATTCATCGCATTGTACTCCCGGTATGGATATTTTTTATTTCTTTATAAGTTTCAACCTCTGGTGTTGAAACTACGATTTCATTAAACCTGTTTTCAAGCAGTTTCAGTTGATTCTCAAAAGTCTGTCTTTGGCAACTAAAGCTGCCTGAATGGCAGAGTCCACCAGAGTCCATATTTGTTCTGCTGTCGACATTCTTACAGATTCCCTGATCATTAAAATGTTTTTTTTTTTATAAATTCGATCAATAAGTCCACTTCTTTGTCCACAAGACTCATTAATTTTCGGAAAAAAGAAATCTTCAGTCAAATTTACAAGCACACACTTAGTTTCTAGTCAATTTTTAAATTTTTGTAATTGTAATGCGACAAATATTTATTTTATTAATAATTTGTCGTTTTTTGCTCTGCACTTTTTACAGTGAGTGTCAAAAATACTCAGTTCTTGTATTTTTTTTGTCATGTCCCGTACGGTGGCAGCAATATTTTATGCTAACTTGTCTTTTTGCGCTTTGCACTATTAATTGTTTGTTTTTGCTTGCAATTATTACTTTGTCCCGTAAGATGACAAAAGTATTTTTTAGATTGTATTTATTTTTTCCTCGTAAGGTTACAAAAATATAATGTTATTAATCTGTTTGCAATGTTTAGTTTGTCCCGTAACGCGACAAAAATACTTTGTGTTAACACACTTAGCACTTTGGTTTTTAATTTTTCCCGTAAGGCACCAAGAATTTCTTAATTCATTTGTTTTCCCTTGATGGATGCTAATTAACGAAAGTACGTTTGGTTGATTCGAGTTTATTTGTAAAACTGAACAAATTAATCTAAGACGACGTTTAATAAACACTAAATTTAGTATAGCAACCGCTGACACTGCGTCTCGTGTGTGGTGTTGAGTTTCATTATATTGGAAGTCAGATTGCTGATGTTGCTACTCGTGTGGAGTATTGTATTGCATTCTGTTGGATATTCATAAACAACTATTTTGTCTGAGATATTTGGGTGAGACGACGGAGACAGAGTTAACTTCATGTCCATGTCTTCGTATAGCCCCCATATAACAGCACCTTTCGGTATTCGTTATTTCAATGGTTTTAGCGACATTATTCACCGGAAGTGTTTCAAATTTGGTATTTGACGTACTACAGCCTATGACAGAAAATTGTCAGTGCAGGTCCTCGTCTTCGTAGAGCCCCCACATAACGGCACCTCCCTATTTTCGGTATCATGATTATTTTAGCGACATTATTCACTGGAGTTGTTTCAAATTTGGTATTTGAAGTTCGTAATGGATACTACAGAATGCTGCAGAAAATTGTTATTGCAAGTCCAAGTTTTAATATAGTCCGCAAATAATGGTACCTCCCGATATTCGGTATTTTGATGATTTTAGCGACATTATTAAATTTAGTACTTAAAGTTCGCAATGGTTACTACAGCCTACTACCGAAAATTTTCTTTGACGGTCCACGTCTTCGTATAGCCGCCATATGACGGTATCTCCCCATATTTGATATTTTGATGATTTTAGCGACATTATTCATTGGAGTTGTTTTAAATTTGGTATATGACGTTCGTAATGGATGCTACAGCCTATGACAGGAAATTGTCTATGCAGGTCCACGTCTTCGTATAGTTCCCATATAACGCTAACTCCCGATATTCGTATTTTAATGATTTTAGCGACATTACTCACAGGAATGGTTTTAAATTTGGTATTTGAAGTTCGTATATATATATATATATATATATATATATATATATATATATATATATATATATATATATATATATATATATATATATATATATATATATATATATATATATATATATATATATATATATATATATATATATATATATATATATATATGGTAAAATCTTACAGACACCGAACGTAAACATTATATTAGGGTCTATACGACAACGTGAACCTGCAGAGACAACTTTTGTCAAAAACCATTACAATATTCAAATTCGAAAATATAATGCAGCTAAAATCATATGGGGGGGAACTTTTATGTGGGGGATACACCAAAACGTGGACCTGCGCAGACAATTTTCTATCTTACACTTACTTACTTACCATTACGATCTTCAAATACCAAATTTGAAAGAAATCCGGTGAACAATGTCGCTATAATCAACAAAGTACCGAATATCTTGAGGCACCGTTATATGGGGCTATACGAAGACGTGGACCTGCACAGACAATTTTCTCTCATAGGCTTTAGCATCCATTTCAAACTTCAAGTACCAATTTTGGAACAATTCCGATGAATATTGTCGCAAAAATCATCAAAATACTGAAAATCGGGAGGTGGTGTAAGAGGACTGTATGCTGAATATTATCGAAGAACACACGCGTTAAGGCAGCTGTGGGCGACCAGTACGCATCGTTGGGAACAAATTTTGAAAACTGTTTGCTTTCGAGAAAGGAAAAATGCCAAAATAACAATGGATGTATTCTTCTGTGTGAATTTTTTTTTTTTTTTTTTTTGTTTATGTGTGGATGTATTCTTCTGTGTGGATTTTTTCGTTTTTAAGAGGAAAATCAACTATTAGGATAAGTGCAATAATTTCGGTAAATGATCCGTCTCGAATGCCTTAAAACGTTGTCGAGAACCGGGACAAATATACCCAAAAAGTAAAGAAAATAGAAACAGTGATTGGGTAGTTTTGGTGAAAAGGTTCTCAATGGTGTATTTGATAAGTTTCTAAGAAACAAGACTTAACCGTTGTGTGTAATATCAACTAACGAGAGGAACAAGGTCGTGACCAATAATGACGACCGAAAGAATGGAAAGTGCCTCTATGCACCCGAAATAAACGGATATCACTTTTAGGAGAAAAAGCTGAACAAATCGTAAGCATTCCCCGACAACTCACACTAGACGAATGTGAATCTTAAAAAGAGGCAGAGAAGATTTCCCCATTGAGATCTACTGGACGGCCAATTAATGTTTTTAATTGGAATACTGGGGAAGGTGGGACAATGTATCGAACATATATTTCGTATCCAAAATATCAATTTATACCTACACTAAAGCTGTTTTAATACTAAACATTACTTTAATAAGTTTCTAAGAAACAAGACTTTACCGTTGTGTGTAATATCAACTAACGAGCGGAAAAAGGTCGTGACCAATAATGACGACCGAAAGAATGGAAAGTGCCTCTATGCACCCGAAATAAACGGATATCACTTTTACGAGAAAAAACTGAAAAAATCGTAAGCATTCCCCGACAACTCACACTAGACGAATGTGAATCTTAAAAAGAGGCAGAGAAGATTCCCCCATTGAGATCTACTGGACGGCCAATTAATGTTTTTAATTGGAACAATGTATCGAACATATATTTCGTATCCAAAATATCAATTTATACATACACTAAAGCAGTTTTAATACTAAAAGGAATTTTCTTGCTAGTACTATATTTGTGTGCTAATTGTGGCCCTGATAACATAATAAGTTTAAATTCTCCCACCGCAGCTAACCTGCCTACTGGGGATTATATTCAATAAAGTATCGAATCACTACAAGTATCCCTTGGACAAACACACATGTACGGCATTAATACTGAGGAAACAAATTTATTTAAATTGTAAGGAAGAGCTAAAAAAAGGTTTTTATACATATACAATAAAATATTTGTGTTATGTCTAGAAACATATTTACGATTCCGCTCATCACCAGACTTATTATAGGACCTTAACATTAAATGGACTCCAAATAAGTTTTTGGCAGTCCTCCCCTTAATTGTTTTTGCTGTTAACTATTTTGATTTTGTGCCATAATATTTATTCAAAAATCATTTTGCTGCTTCATTACCACTTTTGCAAAATTATTTTTGACACATTTTTTCAAATTATTTTCCCCGTTTAATATTGGGATTTCGATACAAATAATTTACAATATCGAAAAATATCGAAATCATGACATCCCCACCACATTTCCCCAGGCTGCAAGCGAATAGCGAAATAGAAAATATGAATCATTGAATTTTCGAACGCCTGCGAAAGCATAGTAAAAAACAAAAGTTCCTGCTTATCTACACTGTATCCTCTCGTAGAATAACTAGGAAAGTTCCAACGGAACTCTTGTTCAAACACGTAAATCGGTGCAAAATACTACCCGCAGTTGATGTCGGCAAAAACATTTTAGATGCGGAAGCTAGGGACGCAATCAATAAAGAGCAAATAAAAAAGGTTTAAGTTCGGCCCGACCGATCTTTGAATACCCTCCACCATTTAGAACGAATTTGGGAATTTTCAAAAAATTAAATCCGTTAAAAATTCTGTTAGAATCTTAAAAATACCGAATGTAGCCGTTATATTATATTCTAAACGACGACGTGGACCTGCATGGGTTTTTTTGTCCTGGACCTGCATCAATTTTTGTCATAAGCCATAAAATATTCAAATGCGAAACTTAAAAAAAATCGGTGAATAATGTCGCTAAAATCATCAAAATACCGAATATCGGGAGGTACCGTTATATAGGGGCTATAGGAAGACGTGGACCTGGAGAGACAACTTTCTGTCTCAGGCTGTAGTATACATTACGAACATAAAACAACAAATTTGAAAGAAATCCGGTGAATAATGTCGCTAAAATCAACAAAGTACCGAATATCGGGAGGCACCGTTATATGGGGCTATACGAAGACGTGGACCTGCACAGACAATTTTCTGTCATAGACTGTAGTAACCATTACGATCTTCAAATACCAAATTTGAAAGAAGTACGGTGAATAATATCGCTAAAATCAACAAAGTACCGAATATCGGGAGGCACCGTTATATGGGGCTATACGAAGACGTGGACCTGCACAGACAATTTTCTCTTATAGGCTTTAGCATACATTTCGAACTTCAAGTACCAATTTTGGAACAATTCCGATGAATATTGTCGCAAAAATCATCAAAATACTGAAAACCGGGAGGTAGTATAAGAGGACTGTTTGCTGAATATTATCATGTGGGCGACCAGTACGCGTCGTTGGGAACAAATTTTTAAAACTTTTGTTTTCTAGAAAGGAAAAATGCCAAAATAACAATGGATGTATTCTTCTGTGTGGATTTTTCGTTTATAAGAGGAAAACCAACTATTAGGATAACTGCAATAATTTCGGTAAATGATCCCTCTCGAATGCCTTAAAACGTTGTCGAGATACCGGGACATATATACCCAAAAAGTAAAGAAAATAGAAGCAGGGATTGTGTAGTTTTGGTGAAAAGGTTCTCAATGGTGTATTTGATAAGTTTCTAAGAAAAAAAGACTTTACCGTTGTGTGTAATATCAACTAACGAGCGGAACAAAGTCGTGACCAATAATGACGACCGAAAGAATGGAAAGTGCCTCTATGCACCCGAAATAAACGGATATCACTTTTAGGAGAAAAAGCTGAACAAATCGTAAGCATTCCCCGACAACTCACACTAGACGAATGTGAATCTTAAAAAGAGGCAGAGAAGATTTCCCCATTGAGATCTACTGGACGGCCAATTAATGTTTTTAATTGGAATACTGGGGAAGGTGGGACAATGTATCGAACATATATTTCGTATCCAAAATATCAATTTATACATACACTAAAGCTTTTTTAATACTAAAAGAAAGTTTTAATAGTGTGTTCAATTTTCTTGCTAGTACTCTATTTGTGTGCTAATTGTGGCCCTGATAACTTAATAAGTTTAAATTTTCCCACTGCTGCTAACCTGCCTTCTGGGGATTATATTCAATAAAGTATCGAATCACATTCAAATTTTTCTGCATCGAATGTTAATTCTGGTGAAGTGAATTGAATTTTTAATTATTAATTATTTAAACAAATTTCACTGTTTTGCTATTAAACCCACTGTGCGAGTGACAACAAGAAATACCGCACAAAACAAAAAAACAGTGGCCTCATCGGCAGAGCCATCAACGCATGTAAGTAGTTGGTATATTTTAAATTGCAGCCACAAAAACGTGGAAGATGTAGAATATTAGAGTTGTTATTATTTTTTCTTACTCTTGGCTGATATATGAAAGCAAGGATATGTGAATATTAGAAGAAATCAAAGTAGAATATCTTAGATGTTTGTAAATAGTGCACGAATGTATTAGAACAAAAAAAACAAATAAAAAACATTAAGTTCGACCGGGCCGAACTTTTAATATAGGAATCATGTTATATAAAAGTATCTGAATTAAAGCGTGCTCCACTTTAAACCACAAATACCAGTAAGACCTTTTGAATAATGCAGTTAAACTTATCAAAAAACCATAAAGTGGGTGAGGCCGATATATGGGCCATACCCAAACGGGAACCCCACAGACAATTTTATACTTCAAGCAATGTCATCTATAAAATCTCCTTAAATACCAAAGTTGAAACAATTTCATGGGTAAAGGTGACTAGTGTTATAAAAATCCGAATATCGGTGGGTATCGGTTCATGTGCGCTATAGGAAAATATGGACCTAAATATTCAATGCTTCGCCACCGCAGATAAAACCCGTTATGACCCACAAATACCACTTTTTAGACAAATCTGTGAAAAAATGTGGCAAAAATCATCGAAATACTGAATATCGGAGGTTTCATTTTATGGGGGCTATACAAAAACGTGTGCCTATACATACAATGTTTCGCTACCGGTGCTAGAACCCATCATGACCAACAAATGACAATTTTTAGACAAATCCGTGAAAGAATTTAGCAGAGATCATCAAAATACCGAATATCGGAAGGAACCATATGACAAAAATCATCAAAATACCGAATATCGGGAGGTTTCATTTTATGGGGGCTATACAAAAACGTGGGCCTATACAATGTTTCGCCTATACAATGTTTCGCTACCGGAGGAAGAACCCAACATGACCCACAAATACCGATTTTTTGACAAATTAGTGCGAAATGTGACAATTAGCATTAAAATACGGAATATAGAGAGGTACTGTTATATGGCGCTAAACAAAAATGTGAACCTATACATGTAATGTTTCGCCACCGGAGCAAGGTTCATCATAATACCAAATATCGGGAGGAGCCATTATATGGGGGAGGGACAGACAGACGGACATCGTTAAATCGACTTTGAATTTTATGCTGATTATAAATATATATACTTTATGGTGTATACGATGAATATTTAGGGATTTTACGAACAAATTACAAAGTAAATTTATCGTCCATACTTTGATGGAGGGTATAACAATAGTTTAGTCACAATTGACGTCGCCAAACGTAAATATGCACCAGAGTGCAAAAACTTTTCATACATATTTCTGGAAAATCTTGCGTAACCTGAAAACTATAAGCGCAAAATTTTGTTCACTTATTTGCCATATTTTAAAAACCTAATATGTATAAATACGAGCTGCTTGCTAAAATGCGTCTGGTGGACAATTTTATAAATTTTAAATTCCCAACACAACAAGTATCCCGTGGACAAACACAACGAACAAATTCATTTTAATTTTAAGGAAAAGCTAAAAAAAAGGATCTTATACATATACAATAAAATATTTGTATTATGTTTAGAAACATATTTACAATTCCGCTCATCACCAGACTTATTATAGAACCTTAACATTAAATGGACCCCAAATAAGTTTTTGACAGTCCTCCTCTTAATTGTTTTTGCTGTTAACTATTTTGATTTTGTGCCATAATATTTACTCAAAAATCATTTTGCTGCTTCATTACCACTTTTGCAGAATTATTTTTGACATATTTTTTCAAATTATTTTCCCCGTTTAATACAAATAATTTACAATATCGAAAAATATCGAAATCATGACATCCCCACCACATTTCCCCAGGCTGCAAGCGAATAGCGAAAGAAAAAATATGAATCATTGAATTTTCGAACGCCTGCGAAGGCATAGTAAAAAACAAAAGTTCCTGCTTATGTACACTGTATCCTCTCGTAGAACAACTAGGAAAGTTCCAACGGATCTCTTGTTCAAACACGTAATTCGGTACAAAATACTACCCACATTTGATGTCGGCAAAAACATTTTAGATGCTAGAGACGCCATCAATAAAGAGCAAGTAAAAAAGGTTTAAGTTCGGCCCGGCCGATCTTTGAATTACCTCCACCATTTAGAACGCATTTGGGAATTTTCAAAAAATTAAATCCGTTAAAAATTCTGTTAAAATCTTAAAAATACCGAATGTAGTCGTTATATTACATTCTAAACGACGACGTGGACCTGCATGGACAGACAATTTTCTGTCTCAGGCTGTAGTATCCACTACGAACATCAAACACCAAATTTGAAAGAAATCCGGTGAATAATGTCGCTAAAATAAACAAAATGCCGAATATCGGGAGGTACAATTATATGGGGTCTATACGAAGACGTGAACCTGCACCAGACAATTTTCTGTCATAGGCTGTAGTAGCCATTACGAACTTCAAATACCAAATTTGAAACAATTCCGATGAATACCGAAAATAAGGAGGTACCATTATATGGGGGCTACACCAAAACGTGCACCTACATGACCCTTTTTCAATACCTAAAGTTCTGCAGACATAATAAACATTTGAGTAAAATTTTATCAACCTACTTCATTTCATTCGTGTTCTCTCAAAACATCGTCAATGGGTCTTTGAAAAATCCTAGGAACATTTTTCAGTCCAAAGGGAAGTCTATAAAATTCGTATTTCCCATTTGTCACTGAAAATTAAGTTTTCTCTCTATCTTGTTCTGAGAGAGTTATCTGATGAAATCCTGATTTATTTCAGAATTTAGAGCTTTGAATAAGTGGGATTAGTCGTAGCAGTACGAATTGTGGCCACTATATTCGTATTGTATGGAAGTGCCTCGTCGGGGTTTGCAAAAACTCCCGACAAATTTTGCATCATTTCCTTAAATTTCTTCGATATCCCTTGAGGTACGTGAATGTCCTGAATTTTTGTGAAATTTACCTTTGCTTATTTTTTTTTCTTATTTCTTTATTGTTACAGTCCAATGTAGCACTAGTCTGCGTGAGCAGATCCAGGCCAATTATCCATCGAATGTAGACGGTGATGGAAAATAAAGAAAATGCTTTTGGTGTGGAATAACGACACATTTTTTGTCAATCGTACTGAAACGGCTAATTGATTTCACTACGAACTGATTATCTACGGGAACCACATGTTTTGAACCTTTTATGGGTTTAATGTAATTTTTAGAAGCCCCTGTGTCTATTAAGAGTTTTATTCTCTTCTCCGCTGCAGTCCTTTCTATGGACAGTAGCAGGGAACTACCTCTAAAAAATGTATCTGATCAAATTCGTCCGCTTCGTCAACATCAATGTCACTTGCTTCATTGTCTGCAAGAGTTTGATAGTCTTGGTCTGACTTCTGATCATTGTTGGTCAGAAGATTGCCTCTCTGGTGCAACATCCCAGTAAATCTTGCTGTACCACTATTCGGTCTCTTTGATCCTTGATCACTTGGAGATGGAACGTCACTGTAATGATTCCTATATTTTGTCGATTGTCTAAAACGAGCTGAATCATCAACGTCCATAGGTTCAACTGGGCTCTGTGAATGTGACATTTTGTTGTCAGACCTACGCCCTTTCGTGAAATGAGGATTTTTCTTCACATAAGGTTCAGCCGAGGAAGATCCAATTGCCGCTTGATCATTCCTTAAGTTTCCCTTATCGTCGTGAGATCTGGCGAAATTAGACGCAAACAGATACCTCTCCCTAGTAGATTCCACTTCCTGAGCTAATGCTAATGCGGAAGGTAGATCAGTCGGCTGAATGGAGAGCAGTACATTACATTATTCCTTCTTCATACCTGATATGAATACTCGAAGAACATCCATTCTACATTTTTCATTTAGTGAAGCGGCAATTGTTTTGTCGTAGGTCATCAATGTCTACATAATATTCCAGAAGTGTAAGACTTCTTGCCGAAGGGTTGATAATTCTTGTTCAATGAGGTAAATGGGACGTTTGTCCGAGTATGTAAAATCGAGACGAGGCAATAATTACGCCTTGAAGTTAAGAAGGGTATTGAAAGAAGACAGGATCATATCTGCTGGTCCCTTTATTTTATTTCGTATGATAGCTACGGCCTGATAGTGCCTCGAGCAGCCATTATATTTCTCAAAAAGTTTGTGGGCTGTGTGAGCCGCCTGACGCCATTAAACGTAAGCATAGTAAAAAGCAAAAGTTCACTCAAGCGAGAGTTACTAATAAAAATAGCACTAAACAAATCCCGAAAGGAAGGCCAAGAAGCAAAATCTCCCTCAATATCAATATCAAGGGGGCAATGTCATATTGTGAACGATATCACAACCAGAAGAAATACTTGCGGCAATATTTTCCTGCGATTCAGGAACCGAAAGAGATTGAGCCGATTGCCCATGAGATTTATCCGCAATTTTTTTTTTTTTGAATTTTTTGTTAAGCAACAACATTTTATAATTTTACCATTAATTGTTGCCATTGTACTTGAATAAATGTGAAAAGAAGCATTTTCTGCCAAATGCAGATGTTCCTTAGTGACATTTTCCGAATTTTCTAGATTTCGCAACCATTTATTTACCAAATGCCATAATTTTTCTATCTTGGCCTTCCTTTCCTCTAACATATTGATATCTAAATCATCATTTTTTACTGCACCAAATTCTATTAGAGCGTCAGATGCTCTTTATACCCTCCACCATACTATGGAGGGTATATTAACTTTGTCATTCCGTTTGAAACTCCTCGAAATACTCATGTCAGACCCAACAATGTATATATATGTATATATATATATATATATATATATATATATATATATATATATATATATATATATATATATATATATATATATATATATATATTTGATCAGCGTAAAATTCTAAGTCGATTTAGCGATGTCCGTCCGTCTGACCGTCTGTCTGTCTGTCCGTCTGTCTGTCTGTCCGTCTGTCTGTCTGTTGTAATCACGCTATCATTCGAATGAATTGAGATAGATGGCTAAAATTTTGCACACATGTTTATTTTTCCAGCAGGCAGGTTAAGTTCGTAAGTCCATGTAAGTCCACGTTTTCATATAGCCCCCATATAACGGCACCTCCCTATATTCGGTATTTTGATGATTTTAGCGACATTATTCACCGGAATTGTTTCAAAATTGGTATTTGAAGTTCGTAATGAATACTACAGTCTAAAATAGAAAATTGTCTGTGTAAGTCCATGTCTTCGTATAGCCCCCATATAACGGTACCTCCCGATATTCGGTATTTTGATGATTTTAACGACATTATTCACGGGAATTGTTTCAAATTTGGTATTTGAAGTTCGTTATAGGAACTACAGTCTGCGACAGAAAATTGTCTGTGCAGGTCCAGGTCTTCGTATAAGTCCCGTATATCAGTACCTCCCTATATTCGGTATTTTGATTATTTTAGCGACATTATTCACCGGAATTGTTTCAAAATTGGTATTTGAAGTTCGTAATGAATACTACAGTCTAAGATAGAAAATTGTCTGTGCAAGCCCATGTCTTCGTATAGCCCCCATATAACGGTACCTCCCGATATTCGGTATTTTGATGATTTTAACGACATTATTCACGGGAATTGTTTCAAAATTGGTATTTGAAGTTCGTAATGAATACTACAGTCTGTGACAGAAAATTGTCTGTTCGGGTCCAAGTCTTCGTATAGGCCCATATATCAGTACCTCCCCATATTCGGTATTTTGACGATTTTAGGTACAATACCCACCGAAATTGTTTGAAATGTGGTATTTGAAGTTCGTAATGGATGCTACAGCCTATGACAGAAAATTGTCTATACTGGTCCAGGTCTTTGCACAGCTCCAATTTAACGGCACCTCCTTGTTTACGATATTTCGATGATTTTAGCTACATTATTCACCGTTTATTTCAAGTTTCCAATTTGAATATGGTAATGGCTTATGACAAACAATGCCTATGTATGTTCACGTCGTATAGACCCCAATATAACGGCTATATTCTGTATTTTTAAAATTGTAACAAAATTTTTAAGGATTTTATTTTTTAAAAATTTCCAAATTCGTTGCAAAAGGTGGAGGGTATTAAAAGTTCGGCCCGGCCGAACTTAGGGCTTTTTAACTTGTTATTTATTTAATTAGCAAAAATTACCGTCTTTAGGGTGTACTCATTTTTAAAAGATCGAAAACCACAACAAAAAATAAATACACTATAGTATTTATATTATTTTAGCTTTAATAATAACAATAATCTTACGCCCAATACCAACTAATATAACAAACAGAGGTGCCCGACCGACGTAGTGTAGCTATTCAACTTAAACGGACACGACAGAAAGAGGAATAAACAAAAATATTCTTCCTTCGTTTGTTATGTTCGTTCACTGATCTAACAAAACACAAACAACTAGTGCTGATCAGAGAGCAACGACAAAGCAAGCAGTGATGTTGGTGGATGATCAAACAGTGTTTTTGTTGTTTGTGACAAAACAAAACAGAAAATTAATTTGACTGTTGTTACAACGAGAAAAAAGAATAAATGTAAGAGCAACAATTTGCAATATTAAAGCGGACAGACCAAACAAAAATAATAATATTGCGGTCTTTGCTTTAAGTAGTAAAGCACACCAAACTAAGAACTAACAACGACGACGTTTTTGTTGGTATCAACGAAAAAAGATGTTTAATGTTTTGTTGTTTTACATGAACCAAAACAAAATGAATATTAGCAAACGATTTTTGCAAAAATTTTTTTACGAGTTTTGTTTTGATTATGATGCTGCCGAATGCAAGCATCCAAATTAGAAGCCAATGATTGGCGGGAAACAAAACAAGAGGGAAAGAGGTGACGTTGTAAAACGACCTTTGTACCTAAACAAAACCGATTGTTTTGTTGGTGTCGCGGTAATTTAATTACGCGAGCTCACTTGAAAACACTGCACTATACGTACCTTGTAATGCAGGAGTAATGGACTGTATATTTATGAAGGATCCAAGTATCCATATACAAACGATGATCCAAATCTGGCTCGAATTGACCAATGTTTAGCTCAGAGGGGCTCCGCCGATGGGAGTAAAACGCCGAATGCGTCGAGCAGTGGACCGTAGGGTGATATGTAAAAAAGAATAAAACACAAGAGTTTTTCTTAATATGAGTCCACTATTTATTGCTAGTTTGGTGGTTGGTAACAATATAACCTGTGGCAACAATATGCCTCTCTGTGCACAACGATATGTGCTTGCAAACGATATTGCGGGTGTAGTCCGTCCGAATGACAGCGAAATACTACTTGATGTCTAAAGGAGGCGGCAAAACAAGTGACAACTAATTACTCGTTAAAATGTCAAAGGCGCTAGCACAAAGTTGCAATAAACCGTAGCGCGTACATTTTAACGAATAATTAAGGACCAAACCAATAAAAAAACAATATTTAATACAATTCTAAATTAAACAGTGGGTATTAATGGATTCTAATGATTCCTTTCCCCTAAGGTGGATGGTATTAAAAGATCGGCCCGGCTGAACTTAATATATTTTTACTTGGTGTCCAATTAACTTGTGTCTGTCTGTCCAATCACATTTTTTTAATAATTTAAAAACTGCACTTTTTGATCCGGCTGGAAGGACCAAATGTTTTCAGTTTTTTTTTTTTTGCCAATTTACATTATAACAAATATAGCGATTTTTGATTTTAATTGTGTTTTTATTATTCATTACATTTTAATTTATATCTACGTTTTCGTTTCAGAAAAATTTTAATATGGCTGAACTTCAAACACTTTTTTTCAATTTTAAATTTTTTATTTTCTGTAGCCCTTCGGTATGTCACTTTTTGTTGCATTTGTATAGTATTCTGTTCAACATTTTATTTATTATTTATTAAGAAATCTTTCCAATTTATTTTTAATTTTTGCACTTATATTCATTCTTTATTTTTTAAACCTCCACTATAGTATGATGATAGTCTAAGATAGAAAATTGTCTGTGCAAGTGCATGTCTTCGTATATCCCCCATATAACGGTACCTCCTGATATTCGGTATTTTGGTGATTTTAACGACATTATTCACCGGAATTGTTTCAAATTTGGTACTTGAAGCTCAAAATTTATACTACACCCTAAGACAGAAAATTGTCTGTGCAGGTTCACGTCTTCGTATAGCCCCCATATAACGGTACCTCCCTATATTCGGTATTTTGATGATTTTAGCGACATTATTCACCGGAATTGTTTCAAAATTGGTATTTGAAGTTCGTAATGAATACTACAGTCTGTGACAGAAAATTGTCTGTTCGGGTCCAAGTCTTCGAATAGGCCCATATATCAGTACCTCCCCCATATTCGGTATTTTGACGATTTTAGGTACAATACCCATCGAAATTGTTTGAAATGTGGTATTTGAAGTTCGTAATGGATGCTACAGCCTATGACAGAAAATTGTCTATACTGGTCCAGGTCTTTGCACAGCTCCAATTTAACGGCACCTCCTTATTTACGATATTTCGATGATTTTAGCTACATTATTCACCGTTTATTTCAAGTTTCCAATTTGAATATGGTAATGGCTTATGACAAACAATGCCTATGTATGTTCACGTCGTATAGACCCCAATATAACGGCTATATTCTGTATTTTTAAAATTGTAACAAAATTTTTAAGGATTTTATTTTTTAAAAATTTCCAAATTCGTTGCAAAAGGTGGAGGGTATTAAAAGTTCGGCCCGGCCGAACTTAGGGCTTTTTAACTTGTTATTTATTTAATTAGCAAAAATGACCGTCTTTAGGGTGTACTCATTTTTAAAAGATCGAAAACCACAACAAAAAATAAATACACTATAGTATTTATATTATTTTAGCTTTAATAATAACAATAATTTTACGCCCAATACCAACTAATATAACAAACAGAGGTGCCCGACCGACGTAGTGTAGCTATTCAACTTAAACGGACACGACAGAAAGAGGAATAAACAAAAATATTCTTCCTTCGTTTGTTATGTTCGTTCACTGATCTAACAAAACACAAACAACTAGTGCTGATCAGAGAGCAACGACAAAGCAAGCAGTGATGTTGGTGGATGATCAAACAGTGTTTTTGTTGTTTGTGACAAAACAAAACAGAAAATTAATTTGACTGTTGTTACAACGAGAAAAAAGAATAAATGTAAGAGCAACAATTTGCAATATTAAAGCGGACAGACCAAACAAAAATAATAATATTGCGGTCTTTGCTTTAAGTAGTAAAGCACACCAAACTAAGAACTAACAACGACGACGTTTTTGTTGGTATCAACGAAACAAGATATTTAATGTTTTGTTGTTTTACATGAACCAAAACAAAATGAATATTAGCAAACGATTTTTGCAAAAAAATTTTTAAGAGTTTTGTTTTGATTATGATGCTGCCGAATGCAAGCATCCAAATTAGAAGCCAATGATTGGCGGGAAACAAAACAAGAGGGAAAGAGGTGACGTTGTAAAACGACCTTTGTACCTAAACAAAACCGATTGTTTTGTTGGTGTCGCGAGCTCACTTGAAAACACTGCACTATACGAACCTTGTAATGCAGGAGTAATGGACTGTATATTTATGAAGGATCCAAGTATCCATATACAAACGATGATCCAAATCTGGCTCGAATTGTCCAATGTTTAGCTCAGAGGGGCTCCGCCGATGGGAGTAAAACGCCGAATGCGTCGAGCAGTGGACCGTAGGGTGATATGTAAAAAAGAATAAAACACAAGAGTTTTTCTTAATATGAGTCCACTATTTATTGCTAGTTTGGTGGTTGGTAACAATATAACCTGTGGCAACAATATGCCTCTCTGTGCACAACGATATGTGCTTGCAAACGATATTGCGGGTGTAGTCCGTCCGAATGACAGCGAAATACTACTTGATGTCTAAAGGAGGCGGCAAAACAAGTGACAACTAATTACTCGTTAAAATGTCAAAGGCGCTAGCACAAAGTTGCAATAAACCGTAGCGCGTACATTTTAACGAATAATTAAGGACCAAACCAATAAAAAAACAATATTTAATACAATTCTAAATTAAACAGTGGGTATTAATGGATTCTAATGATTCCTTTCCCCTAAGGTGGATGGTGTTAAAAGATCGGCCCGGCTGAACTTAATATATTTTTACTTGGTGTCCAATTAACTTGTGTCTGTCTGTCCAATCACATTTTTTTTTTTTTAATAATTTAAAAACTGCACTTTTTGATCCGGCTGGAAGGACCAAATGTTTTCAGTTTTTTTTTTTTTTTTGCCAATTTGCATTATAACAAATATAGCGATTTTTGATTTTAATTGTGTTTTTATTATTCATTACATTTTAATTTATATCTACGTTTTCGTTTCAGAAAAATTTTAATATGGCTGAACTTCAAAAACTTTTCTTCAATTTTAAATTTTTTATTTTCTGTAGCCCTTCGGTATGTCACTTTTTGTTGCATTTGTATAGTATTCTGTTCAACATTTTATTTATTATTTATTAAGAAATCTTTCCAATTTATTTTTAATTTTTGCACTTATATTCATTCTTTATTTTTTAAACCTCCACTATAGTATGATGATAGTCTAAGATAGAAAATTGTCTGTGCAAGTGCATGTCTTCGTATATCCCCCATATAACGGTACCTCCTGATATTCGGTATTTTGGTGATTTTAACGACATTATTCACCGGAATTGTTTCAAATTTGGTACTTGAAGCTCAAAATTTATACTACACCCTAAGACTTTTATTCTCTTCTCCGCTGCAGTCCTTTCTATGGACAGTAGCAGGGAACTACCTCTAAAAAATGTATCTGATCAAATTCGTCCGCTTCGTCAACATCAATGTCACTTGCTTCATTGTCTGCAAGAGTTCGAACCTTGTAATGCAGGAGTAATGGACTGTATATTTATGAAGGATCCAAGTATCCATATACAAACGATGATCCAAATCTGGCTCGAATTGTCCAATGTTTAGCTCAGAGGGGCTCCGCCGATGGGAGTAAAACGCCGAATGCGTCGAGCAGTGGACCGTAGGGTGATATGTAAAAAAGAATAAAACACAAGAGTTTTTCTTAATATGAGTCCACTATTTATTGCTAGTTTGGTGGTTGGTAACAATATAACCTGTGGCAACAATATGCCTCTCTGTGCACAACGATATGTGCTTGCAAACGATATTGCGGGTGTAGTCCGTCCGAATGACAGCGAAATACTACTTGATGTCTAAAGGAGGCGGCAAAACAAGTGACAACTAATTACTCGTTAAAATGTCAAAGGCGCTAGCACAAAGTTGCAATAAACCGTAGCGCGTACATTTTAACGAATAATTAAGGACCAAACCAATAAAAAAACAATATTTAATACAATTCTAAATTAAACAGTGGGTATTAATGGATTCTAATGATTCCTTTCCCCTAAGGTGGATGGTGTTAAAAGATCGGCCCGGCTGAACTTAATATATTTTTACTTGGTGTCCAATTAACTTGTGTCTGTCTGTCCAATCACATTTTTTTTTTTTAATAATTTAAAAACTGCACTTTTTGATCCGGCTGGAAGGACCAAATGTTTTCAGTTTTTTTTTTTTTTTGCCAATTTGCATTATAACAAATATAGCGATTTTTGATTTTAATTGTGTTTTTATTATTCATTACATTTTAATTTATATCTACGTTTTCGTTTCAGAAAAATTTTAATATGGCTGAACTTCAAAAACTTTTCTTCAATTTTAAATTTTTATTTTCTGTAGCCCTTCGGTATGTCACTTTTTGTTGCATTTGTATAGTATTCTGTTCAACATTTTATTTATTATTTATTAAGAAATCTTTCCAATTTATTTTTAATTTTTGCACTTATATTCATTCTTTATTTTTTAAACCTCCACTATAGTATGATGATAGTCTAAGATAGAAAATTGTCTGTGCAAGTGCATGTCTTCGTATATCCCCCATATAACGGTACCTCCTGATATTCGGTATTTTGGTGATTTTAACGACATTATTCACCGGAATTGTTTCAAATTTGGTACTTGAAGCTCAAAATTTATACTACACCCTAAGACTTTTATTCTCTTCTCCGCTGCAGTCCTTTCTATGGACAGTAGCAGGGAACTACCTCTAAAAAATGTATCTGATCAAATTCGTCCGCTTCGTCAACATCAATGTCACTTGCTTCATTGTCTGCAAGAGTTTGATAGTCTTGGTCTGACTTCTGATCATTGTTGGTCAGAAGATTGCCTCTCTGGTGCAACATCCCAGTAAATCTTGCTGTACCACTATTCGGTCTCTTTGATCCTTGATCACTTGGAGATGGAACGTCACTGTAATGATTCCTATATTTTGTCGATTGTCTAAAACGAGCTGAATCATCAACGTCCATAGGTTCAACTGGGCTCTGTGAATGTGACATTTTGTTGTCAGACCTACGCCCTTTCGTGAAATGAGGATTTTTCTTCACATAAGGTTCAGCCGAGGAAGATCCAATTGCCGCTTGATCATTCCTTAAGTTTCCCTTATCGTCGTGAGATCTGGCGAAATTAGACGCAAACAGATACCTCTCCCTAGTAGATTCCACTTCCTGAGCTAATGCTAATGCGGAAGGTAGATCAGTCGGCTGAATGGAGAGCAGTACATTACATTATTCCTTCTTCATACCTGATATGAATACTCGAAGAACATCCATTCTACATTTTCATTTAGTGAAGCGGCAATTGTTTTGTCGTAGGTCATCAATGTCTACATAATATTCCAGAAGTGTAAGACTTCTTGCCGAAGGGTTGATAATTCTTGTTCAATGAGGTAAATGGGACGTTTGTCCGAGTATGTAAAATCGAGACGAGGCAATAATTACGCCTTGAAGTTAAGAAGGGTATTGAAAGAAGACAATATCATATCTGCTGGTCCCTTTATTTTATTTCGTATGATAGCTACGGCCTGATAGTGCCTCGAGCTGCCATTATATTTCTCAAAAAGTTTGTGGGCTGTGTGAGCCGCCTGACGCCATTAAACGTAAGCATAGAAAAAGGCAAAAGTTCACTCAAGCGAGAGTTACTAATAAAAATAGCACTAAACAAATCCCGAAAGGAAGGCCAAGAAGAAAAATCTCCCTCAATATCAATATCAAGGGGGCAATGCCATATTGTGAACGATATCACAACCAGAAGAAATACTTGCGGCAATATTTTCCTGCGATTCAGGAACCGAAAGAGATTGAGCCGATTGCCCATGAGATTTATCCGCAATTTTTTTTGAATTTTTTGTTAAGCAACAACATTTTATAATTTTACCATTAATTGTTGCCATTGTACTTGAATAAATGTGAAAAGAAGCATTTTCTGCCAAATGCAGATGTTCCTTAGTGACATTTTCCGAATTTTCTAGATTTCGCAACCATTTATTTACCAAATGCCATAATTTTTCTATCTTAGTCTTCCTTTCCTCTAACATATTGATATGTAAATCATCATTTTTTACTGCACCAAATTGCGTACCAAATTCTATTATAGCGTCAGATGTTCTTTATACCCTCCACCATACTATATATATATACATATATCGACTTAGAATTTTACGCTGATCAAATATATATATATATATATATATATATATATATATATATATATATATATATATATATATATATATATATATATATATATATAGATATATATAAATATATATATATATATATATATATATACATATATATATATATATATATATACATATATATAGATATATATATATATTTGATCAGCGTAAAATTCTAAGTCGATTTAGCGATGTCCGTCCGTCTGACCGTCTGTCCGTCTGTCTGTCTGTTGTAATCACGCTATCTTTCGAATGAATTGAGATAGATGGCTAAAATTTTGCACACATGTTTATTTTTCCAGCAGGCAGGTTAAGTTCGTAAGTCCATGTAAGTCCACGTTTTCATATAGCCCCCATATAACGGCACCTCCCTATATTCAGTATTTTGATGATTTTAGGAACATTTTTCACCGGCATTGTTTCAAATTTGGTATTTGAAGTTCGTAATGAATACTACAGTCTAAAATAGAAAATTGTCTGTGTAAGTCCATGTCTTCGTATAGCCCCCATATAACGGTACCTCCCGATATTCGGTATTTTGATGATTTTAACGACATTATTCACGGGAATTGTTTCAAATTTGGTATTTGAAGTTCGTTATAGAAACTACAGTCTGCGACAGAAAATTGTCTGTGCGGGTCCAGGTCTTCGTATAGGTCCCGTATATCAGTACCTCCCTATATTCGGTATTTTGATTATTTTAGCGACATTATTCACCGGAATTGTTTCAAAATTGGTATTTGAAGTTCGTAATGAATACTACAGTCTAAGATAGAAAATTGTCTGTGCAAGCCCATGTCTTCGTATAGCCCCCATATAACGGTACCTCCCGATATTCGGTATTTTGATGATTTTAACGACATTATTCACGGGAATTGTTTCAAATTTGGTATTTGAAGTTCGTTATAGAAACTACAGTCTGTGACAGAAAATTGTCTGTACGGTTCCAGGTCTTCGCATAGGCCCCATATATCAGTACCTCCCTATATTCGATATTTTCATGATTTTAGCGACATTATTCACCCGAATTGTTTGAAAATTGGTATTTGAAGTTCGTAATGAATACTACAGTCTAAGATAGAAAATTGTCTGTGCAAGTGCATGTCTTCGTATATCCCCCATATAACGGTACCTCCTGATATTCGGTATTTTGGTGATTTTAACGACATTATTCACCGGAATTGTTTCAAATTTAGTACTTGAAGCTCAAAATTTATACTACACCCTAAGACAGAAAATTGTCTGTGCAGGTTCACGTCTTCGTATAGCCCCCATATAACGGTACCTCCCTATATTCGGTATTTTGATGATTTTAGCGACATTATTCACCGGAATTGTTTCAAAATTGGTATTTGAAGTTCGTAATGAATACTACAGTCTGTGACAGAAAATTGTCTGTTCGGGTCCAAGTCTTCGTATAGGCCCATATATCAGTACCTCCCCATATTCGGTATTTTGACGATTTTAGGTACAATACCCACCGAAATTGTTTGAAATGTGGTATTTGAAGTTCGTAATGGATGCTACAGTCTATGACAGAAAATTGTCTATACTGGTCCAGGTCTTTGCACAGCTCCAATTTAACGGCACCTCCTTATTTACGATATTTCGATGATTTTAGCTACATTATTCACCGTTTATTTCAAGTTTCCAATTTGAATATGGTAATGGCTTATGACAAACAATGCCTATGTATGTTCACGTCGTATAGACCCCAATATAACGGCTATATTCTGTATTTTTAAAATTGTAACAAAATTTTTAAGGATTTTATTTTTTAAAAATTTCCAAATTCGTTGCAAAAGGTGGAGGGTATTAAAAGTTCGGCCCGGCCGAACATAGGGCTTTTTAACTTGTTATTTATTTAATTAGCAAAAATGACCGTCTTTAGGGTGCACTCATTTTTAAAAGATCGAAAACCACAACAAAAAATAAATACACTATAGTATTTATATTATTTTAGCTTTAATAATAACAATAATTTTACGCCCAATACCAACTAATATAACAAACAGAGGTGCCCGACCGACGTAGTGTAGCTATTCAACTTAAACGGACACGACAGAAAGAGGAATAAACAAAAATATTCTTCCTTCGTTTGTTATGTTCGTTCACTGATCTAACAAAACACAAACAACTAGTGCTGATCAGAGAGCAACGACAAAGCAAGCAGTGATGTTGGTGGATGATCAAACAGTGTTTTTGTTGTTTGTGACAAAACAAAACAGAAAATAAATTTGACTGTTGTTACAACGAGAAAAAAGAATAAATGTAAGAGCAACAATTTGCAATATTAAAGCGGACAGACCAAACAAAAATAATAATATTGCGGTCTTTGCTTTAAGTAGTAAAGCACACCAAACTAAGAACTAACAACGACGACGTTTTTGTTGGTATCAACGAAACAAGATGTTTAATGTTTTGTTGTTTTACATGAACCAAAACAAAATGAATATTAGCAAACGATTTTTGCAAAAAATTTTTTACGAGTTTTGTTTTGATTATGATGCTGCCGAATGCAAGCATCCAAATTAGAAGCCAATGATTGGCGAGAAACAAAACAAGAGGGAAAGAGGTGACGTTGTAAAACGACCTTTGTACCTAAACAAAACCGATTGTTTTGTTGGTGTCGCGGTAATTTAATTACGCGAGCTCACTTGAAAACACTGCACTATACGTACCTTGTAATGCAGGAGTAATGGGCTGTATATTTATGAAGGATCCAAGTATCCATATACAAACGATGATCCAAATCTGGCTCGAATTGACCAATGTTTAGCTCAGAGGGGCTCCGCCGATGGGAGTAAAACGCCGAATACGTCGAGCAGTGGACCGTAGGGTGATATGTAAAAAAGAATAAAACACAAGAGTTTTTCTTCATATGAGTCCACTATTTATTGCTAGTTTGGTGGTTGGTAACAATATAACCTGTGGCAACAATATGCCTCTCTGTGCACAACGATATGTGCTTGCAAACGATATTGCGGGTGTAGTCCGTCCGAATGACAGCGAAATACTACTTGATGTCTAAAGGAGGCGGCAAAACAAGTGACAACTAATTACTCGTTAAAATGTCAAAGGCGCTAGCACAAAGTTGCAATAAACCGTAGCGCGTACATTTTAACGAATAATTAAGGACCAAACCAATAAAAAAACAATATTTAATACAATTCTAAATTAAACAGTGGGTATTAATGGATTCTAATGATTCCTTTCCCCTAAGGTGGATGGTATTAAAAGATCGGCCCGGCTGAACTTAATATATTTTTACTTGGTGTCCAATTAACTTGTGTCTGTCACATTTTTTTTTTTTTTTTAATAATTTAAAAACTGCACTTTTTGATCCGGCTGGAAGGACCAAATGTTTTCAGTTTTTTTTTTTGCCAATTTACATTATAACAAATATAGCGATTTTTGATTTTAATTGTGTTTTTATTATTCATTACATTTTAATTTATATCTACGTTTTCGTTTCAGAAAAATGTTAATATGGCTGAACTTCAAAAACTTTTCTTCAATTTTAAATTTTTTATTTTCTGTAGCCCTTCGGAATGTCACTTTTTGTTGCATTTGTATAGTATTCTGTTCAACATTTTATTTATTATTTATTAAGAAATCTTTCCAATTTATTTTTTAATTTTGCACTTATATTCATTCTTTATTTTTTAAACCTCCAATATAGTATGGAGGGTATATTATGTTTGCCATTCCGTTTGTTACACCTCGCAATATACACTTTATACCCCACAAAATGTATATATTCTTGGTCAGCAAAAAATTCTATTTCGATTTAGCGATGTCCGATGGGTGTGAAGATAAATTGGAAAGTTAAATTGGATGTTAACAGACACAGTTACTTAACAGAGCTCTGTTAAGGACTTAACAGAGCTTTGTTAAAGACTGAGTAAAAAAGAAAATTTTGAAAAATATTATTATTTGTTAATTATTATATTAAAATTTATTACTTCGGTAATAAAAATAGCTTGAATACAGATAAAATAAATAATATGCAGCACCAACTATAGAACAAACCGTTTCAGACACCCGAATTGGCTCATATCTTTATTATGATGTAAAAAACGGAATGGACCACTGTGCAAAGCCTATAAAACCTGCGCGGATCAAACTAGGCTTAAATGAAAGGTCTCTCCGAGCACTTTCAGCCTATATATAGGTTATAGTCCAAAACCGTTTCAGAGACCCAAATTGGACCCATCCTTATTAATAATAAGGTCCTAACAGATTGAACCACTGTGCAAAGCCTATAAAACCTGCGCGGATCAAACTAGGCTTAAATAAAAGGTCTCTCCGAGCACTTTCAGTCCATATATAGGTTATAGTCCAAAACCGTTTCAGAGACCCAAATTGGACCCATCCTTAATAATAATAAGGTCCTAACAGATTGAACCACTGTGCAAAGCCTATAAAACCTGCGCGGATCAAACTAGGCTTAAATGAAAGGTCTCTCCGAGCACTTTCAGCCCATATATAGGTTATAGTCCAAAACCGTTTCAGAGACCCAAATTGGACCCATCCAGATAATAAGAAGGTCCTAACAGATTGAACCACTGTGCAAAGCCTATAAGACCTGCGCGGATCAAACTAGGCTTAAATGAAAGGTCTCTCCGAGCACTTTCAGCCCATATATAGGTTATAGTCCAAAACCGTTTCAGAGACCCAAATTGGACCCATCCAGATAATAAGAAGGTCCTAACAGATTGAACCACTGTGCAAAGCCTATAAAACCTGCGCGGATCAAACTAGGCTTAAATGAAAGGTCTCTCCGAGCACTTTCAGCCCATATATAGGTTATAGTCCAAAACCGTTTCAGAGACCCAAATTGGACCCATCCTTATTAATAATAAGGTCCTAACAGATTGAACCACTGTGCAAAGCCTATAAAACCTGCGCGGATCAAACTAAGCTTAAATAAAAGGTCTCTCCGAGCACTTTCAGTCCATATATAGGTTATAGTCCAAAACCGTTTCAGAGACCCAAATTGGACCCATCCTTAATAATAATAAGGTCCTAACAGATTGAACCACTGTGCAAAGCCTATAAAACCTGCGCGGGTCAAACTAGGCTTAAATGAAAGGTCTCTCCGAGCACTTTCAGCCCATATATAGGTTATAGTCCAAAACCGTTTCAGAGACCCAAATTGGACCCATCCTTAATAATAATAAGGTCCTAACAGATTGAACCACTGTGCAAAGCCTATAAAACCTGCGCGGATCAAACTAGGCTTAAATGAAAGGTCTCTCCGAGCACTTTCAGCCCATATATAGGTTATAGTCCAAAACCGTTTCAGAGACCCAAATTGGACCCATCCTTAATAATAATAAGGTCCTAACAGATTGAACCACTGTGCAAAGCCTATAAAACCTGCGCGGATCAAACTAGGCTTAAATGAAAGGTCTCTCCGAGCACTTTCAGCCCATATATAGGTTATAGTCCAAAACCGTTTCAGAGACCCAAATTGGACCCATCCTTATTAATAATAAGGTCCTAACAGATTGAACCACTGTGCAAAGCCTATAAAACCTGCGCGGATCAAACTAGGCTTAAATAAAAGGTCTCTCCGAGCACTTTCAGTCCATATATAGGTTATAGTCCAAAACCGTTTCAGAGACCCAAATTGGACCCATCCTTAATAATAATAAGGTCCTAACAGATTGAACCACTGTGCAAAGCCTATAAAACCTGCGCGGATCAAACTAGGCTTAAATGAAAGGTCTCTCCGAGCACTTTCTGCCCATATATAGGTTATAGTCCAAAACCGTTTCAGAGACCCAAATTGGACCCATCCAGATAATAAGAAGGTCCTAACAGATTGAACCACTGTGCAAAGCCTATAAAACCTGCGCGGATCAAACTAGGCTTAAATGAAAGGTCTCTCCGAGCACTTTCAGCCCATATATAGGTTATAGTCCAAAACCGTTTCAGAGACCCAAATTGGACCCATCCTTAATAATAATAAGGTCCTAACAGATTGAACCACTGTGCAAAGCCTATAAAACCTGCGCGGATCAAACTAGGCTTAAATGAAAGGTCTCTCCGAGCACTTTCAGCCCATATATAGGTTATAGTCCAAAACCGTTTCAGAGACCCAAATTGGACCCATCCAGATAATAAGAAGGTCCTAACAGATTGAACCACTGTGCAAAGCCTATAAGACCTGCGCGGATCAAACTAGGCTTAAATGAAAGGTCTCTCCGAGCACTTTCAGCCCATATATAGGTTATAGTCCAAAACCGTTTCAGAGACCCAAATTGGACCCATCCTTAATAATAATAAGGTCCTAACAGATTGAACCACTGTGCAAAGCCTATAAAACCTGCGCGGATCAAACTAGGCTTAAATGAAAGGTCTCTCCGAGCACTTTCAGCCCATATATAGGTTATAGTCCAAAACCGTTTCAGAGACCCAAATTGGACCCATCCAGATAATAAGAAGGTCCTAACAGATTGAACCACTGTGCAAAGCCTATAAGACCTGCGCGGATCAAACTAGGCTTAAATGAAAGGTCTCTCCGAGCACTTTCAGCCCATATATAGGTTATAGTCCAAAACCGTTTCAGAGACCCAAATTGGACCCATCCTTAATAATAATAAGGTCCTAACAGATTGAACCACTGTGCAAAGCCTATAAAACCTGCGCGGATCAAACTAGGCTTAAATAAAAGGTCTCTCCGAGCACTTTCAGTCCACATATAGGTTATAGTCCAAAACCGTTTCAGAGACCCAAATTGGACCCATCCTTAATAATAATAAGGTCCTAACAGATTGAACCACTGTGCAAAGCCTATAAAACCTGCGCGGATCAAACTAGGCTTAAATGAAAGGTCTCTCCGAGCACTTTCTGCCCATATATAGGTTATAGTCCAAAACCGTTTCAGAGACCCAAATTGGACCCATCCAGATAATAAGAAGGTCCTAACAGATTGAACCACTGTGCAAAGCCTATAAGACCTGCGCGGATCAAACTAGGCTTAAATGAAAGGTCTCTCCGAGCACTTTCAGCCCATATATAGGTTATAGTCCAAAACCGTTTCGGAGACCCAAATTGGACCCATCCTTAATAATAATAAGGTCCTAACAGATTGAACCACTGTGCAAAGCCTATAAAACCTGCGCGGATCAAACTAGGCTTAAATGAAAGGTCTCTCCGAGCACTTTCAGCCCATATATAGGTTATAGTCCAAAACCGTTTCAGAGACCCAAATTGGACCCATCCTTAATAATAATAAGGTCCTAACAGATTGAACCACTGTGCAAAGCCTATAAAACCTGCGCGGATCAAACTAGGCTTAAATGAAAGGTCTCTCCGAGCACTTTCAGCCCATATATAGGTTATAGTCCAAAACCGTTTCAGAGACCCAAATTGGACCCATCCTTATTAATAATAAGGTCCTAACAGATTGAACCACTGTGCAAAGCCTATAAAACCTGCGCGGATCAAACTAGGCTTAAATAAAAGGTCTCTCCGAGCACTTTCAGTCCATATATAGGTTATAGTCCAAAACCGTTTCAGAGACCCAAATTGGACCCATCCTTAATAATAATAAGGTCCTAACAGATTGAACCACTGTGCAAAGCCTATAAAACCTGCGCGGATCAAACTAGGCTTAAATGAAAGGTCTCTCCGAGCACTTTCTGCCCATATATAGGTTATAGTCCAAAACCGTTTCAGAGACCCAAATTGGACCCATCCAGATAATAAGAAGGTCCTAACAGATTGAACCACTGTGCAAAGCCTATAAAACCTGCGCGGATCAAACTAGGCTTAAATGAAAGGTCTCTCCGAGCACTTTCAGCCCATATATAGGTTATAGTCCAAAACCGTTTCAGAGACCCAAATTGGACCCATCCTTAATAATAATAAGGTCCTAACAGATTGAACCACTGTGCAAAGCCTATAAAACCTGCGCGGATCAAACTAGGCTTAAATGAAAGGTCTCTCCGAGCACTTTCAGCCCATATATAGGTTATAGTCCAAAACCGTTTCAGAGACCCAAATTGGACCCATCCAGATAATAAGAAGGTCCTAACAGATTGAACCACTGTGCAAAGCCTATAAGACCTGCGCGGATCAAACTAGGCTTAAATGAAAGGTCTCTCCGAGCACTTTCAGCCCATATATAGGTTATAGTCCAAAACCGTTTCAGAGACCCAAATTGGACCCATCCTTAATAATAATAAGGTCCTAACAGATTGAACCACTGTGCAAAGCCTATAAAACCTGCGCGGATCAAACTAGGCTTAAATGAAAGGTCTCTCCGAGCACTTTCAGCCCATATATAGGTTATAGTCCAAAACCGTTTCAGAGACCCAAATTGGACCCATCCAGATAATAAGAAGGTCCTAACAGATTGAACCACTGTGCAAAGCCTATAAGACCTGCGCGGATCAAACTAGGCTTAAATGAAAGGTCTCTCCGAGCACTTTCAGCCCATATATAGGTTATAGTCCAAAACCGTTTCAGAGACCCAAATTGGACCCATCCTTAATAATAATAAGGTCCTAACAGATTGAACCACTGTGCAAAGCCTATAAAACCTGCGCGGATCAAACTAGGCTTAAATAAAAGGTCTCTCCGAGCACTTTCAGTCCACATATAGGTTATAGTCCAAAACCGTTTCAGAGACCCAAATTGGACCCATCCTTAATAATAATAAGGTCCTAACAGATTGAACCACTGTGCAAAGCCTATAAAACCTGCGCGGATCAAACTAGGCTTAAATGAAAGGTCTCTCCGAGCACTTTCTGCCCATATATAGGTTATAGTCCAAAACCGTTTCAGAGACCCAAATTGGACCCATCCAGATAATAAGAAGGTCCTAACAGATTGAACCACTGTGCAAAGCCTATAAGACCTGCGCGGATCAAACTAGGCTTAAATGAAAGGTCTCTCCGAGCACTTTCAGCCCATATATAGGTTATAGTCCAAAACCGTTTCGGAGACCCAAATTGGACCCATCCTTAATAATAATAAGGTCCTAACAGATTGAACCACTGTGCAAAGCCTATAAAACCTGCGCGGATCAAACTAGGCTTAAATGAAAGGTCTCTCCGAGCACTTTCAGCCCATATATAGGTTACAGTCCAAAACCGTTTCAGAGACCCAAATTGGACCCATCCAGATAATAAGAAGGTCCTAACAGATTGAACCACTGTGCAAAGCCTATAAGACCTGCGCGGATCAAACTAGGCTTAAATGAAAGGTCTCTCCAAGCACTTTCAGCCCATATATAGGTTATAGTCCAAAACCGTTTCAGAGACCCAAATTGGACCCATCCTTAATAATAATAAGGTCCTAACAGATTGAACCACTGTGCAAAGCCTATAAAACCTGCGCGGATCAAGCTAGGCTTAAATGAAAGGTCTCTCCGAGCACTTTCAGCCCATATATAGGTTATACTCCAAAACCGTTTCAGAGACCCAAATTGGACCCATCCTTAATAATAATAAGGTCCTAACAGATTGAACCACTGTGCAAAGCCTATAAAACCTGCGCGGATCAAACTAGGCTTAAATAAAAGGTCTCTCCGAGCACTTTCAGCCCATATATAGGTTATAGTCCAAAACCGTTTCAGAGACCCAAATTGGACCCATCCTTAATAATAATAAGGTCCTAACAGATTGAACCACTGTGCAAAGCCTATAAAACCTGCGCGGATCAAACTAGGCTTAAATGAAAGGTCTCTCCGAGCACTTTCAGCCCATATATAGGTTATAGTCCAAAACCGTTTCAGAGACCCAAATTGGACCCATCCTTATTAATAATAAGGTCCTAACAGATTGAACCACTGTGCAAAGCCTATAAAACCTGCGCGGATCAAACTAGGCTTAAATAAAAGGTCTCTCCGAGCACTTTCAGTCCATATATAGGTTATAGTCCAAAACCGTTTCAGAGACCCAAATTGGACCCATCCTTAATAATAATAAGGTCCTAACAGATTGAACCACTGTGCAAAGCCTATAAAACCTGCGCGGATCAAACTAGGCTTAAATGAAAGGTCTCTCCGAGCACTTTCTGCCCATATATAGGTTATAGTCCAAAACCGTTTCAGAGACCCAAATTGGACCCATCCAGATAATAAGAAGGTCCTAACAGATTGAACCACTGTGCAAAGCCTATAAGACCTGCGCGGATCAAACTAGGCTTAAATGAAAGGTCTCTCCGAGCACTTTCAGCCCATATATAGGTTATAGTCCAAAACCGTTTCAGAGACCAAAATTGGACCCATCCTTAATAATAATAAGGTCCTAACAGATTGAACCACTGTGCAAAGCCTATAAAACCTGCGCGGATCAAACTAGGCTTAAATGAAAGGTCTCTCCGAGCACTTTCAGCCCATATATAGGTTATAGTCCAAAACCGTTTCAGAGACCCAAATTGGACCCATCCAGATAATAAGAAGGTCCTAACAGATTGAACCACTGTGCAAAGCCTATAAAACCTGCGCGGATCAAACTAGGCTTAAATAAAAGGTCTCTCCGAGCACTTTCAGCCCATATATAGGTTATAGTCCAAAACCGTTTCAGAGACCCAAATTGGACCCATCCTTAATAATAATAAGGTCCTAACAGATTGAACCACTGTGCAAAGCCTATAAAACCTGCGCGGATCAAACTAGGCTTAAATGAAAGGTCTCTCCGAGCACTTTCAGCCCATATATAGGTTACAGTCCAAAACCGTTTCAGAGACCCAAATTGGACCCATCCAGATAATAAGAAGGTCCTAACAGATTGAACCACTGTGCAAAGCCTATAAAACCTGCGCGGATCAAACTAGGCTTAAATAAAAGGTCTCTCCGAGCACTTTCAGCCCATATATAGGTTATAGTCCAAAACCGTTTCAGAGACCCAAATTGGACCCATCCTTAATAATAATAAGGTCCTAACAGATTGAACCACTGTGCAAAGCCTATAAAACCTGCGCGGATCAAACTAGGCTTAAATGAAAGGTCTCTCCGAGCACTTTCTGCCCATATATAGGTTATAGTCCAAAACCGTTTCAGAGACCCAAATTGGACCCATCCAGATAATAAGAAGGTCCTAACAGATTGAACCACTGTGCAAAGCCTATAAGACCTGCGCGGATCAAACTAGGCTTAAATGAAAGGTCTCTCCGAGCACTTTCAGCCCATATATAGGTTATAGTCCAAAACCGTTTCAGAGACCAAAATTGGACCCATCCTTAATAATAATAAGGTCCTAACAGATTGAACCACTGTGCAAAGCCTATAAAACCTGCGCGGATCAAACTAGGCTTAAATGAAAGGTCTCTCCGAGCACTTTCAGCCCATATATAGGTTATAGTCCAAAACCGTTTCAGAGACCCAAATTGGACCCATCCAGATAATAAGAAGGTCCTAACAGATTGAACCACTGTGCAAAGCCTATAAGACCTGCGCGGATCAAACTAGGCTTAAATGAAAGGTCTCTCCGAGCACTTTCAGCCCATATATAGGTTATAGTCCAAAACCGTTTCGGAGACCCAAATTGGACCCATCCTTAATAATAATAAGGTCCTAACAGATTGAACCACTGTGCAAAGCCTATAAAACCTGCGCGGATCAAACTAGGCTTAAATGAAAGGTCTCTCCGAGCACTTTCAGCCCATATATAGGTTACAGTCCAAAACCGTTTCAGAGACCCAAATTGGACCCATCCAGATAATAAGAAGGTCCTAACAGATTGAACCACTGTGCAAAGCCTATAAAACCTGCGCGGATCAAACTAGGCTTAAATAAAAGGTCTCTCCGAGCACTTTCAGCCCATATATAGGTTATAGTCCAAAACCGTTTCAGAGACCCAAATTGGACCCATCCTTAATAATAATAAGGTCCTAACAGATTGAACCACTGTGCAAAGCCTATAAAACCTGCGCGGATCAAACTAGGCTTAAATGAAAGGTCTCTCCGAGCACTTTCAGCCCATATATAGGTTATAGTCCAAAACCGTTTCAGAGACCCAAATTGGACCCATCCTTATTAATAATAAGGTCCTAACAGATTGAACCACTGTGCAAAGCCTATAAAACCTGCGCGGATCAAACTAGGCTTAAATAAAAGGTCTCTCCGAGCACTTTCAGTCCATATATAGGTTATAGTCCAAAACCGTTTCAGAGACCCAAATTGGACCCATCCTTAATAATAATAAGGTCCTAACAGATTGAACCACTGTGCAAAGCCTATAAACCTGCGCGGATCAAACTAGGCTTAAATGAAAGGTCTCTCCGAGCACTTTCTGCCCATATATAGGTTATAGTCCAAAACCGTTTCAGAGACCCAAATTGGACCCATCCAGATAATAAGAAGGTCCTAACAGATTGAACCACTGTGCAAAGCCTATAAGACCTGCGCGGATCAAACTAGGCTTAAATGAAAGGTCTCTCCGAGCACTTTCAGCCCATATATAGGTTATAGTCCAAAACCGTTTCAGAGACCAAAATTGGACCCATCCTTAATAATAATAAGGTCCTAACAGATTGAACCACTGTGCAAAGCCTATAAAACCTGCGCGGATCAAACTAGGCTTAAATGAAAGGTCTCTCCGAGCACTTTCAGCCCATATATAGGTTATAGTCCAAAACCGTTTCAGAGACCCAAATTGGACCCATCCAGATAATAAGAAGGTCCTAACAGATTGAACCACTGTGCAAAGCCTATAAGACCTGCGCGGATCAAACTAGGCTTAAATGAAAGGTCTCTCCGAGCACTTTCAGCCCATATATAGGTTATAGTCCAAAACCGTTTCGGAGACCCAAATTGGACCCATCCTTAATAATAATAAGGTCCTAACAGATTGAACCACTGTGCAAAGCCTATAAAACCTGCGCGGATCAAACTAGGCTTAAATGAAAGGTCTCTCCGAGCACTTTCAGCCCATATATAGGTTACAGTCCAAAACCGTTTCAGAGACCCAAATTGGACCCATCCAGATAATAAGAAGGTCCTAACAGATTGAACCACTGTGCAAAGCCTATAAGACCTGCGCGGATCAAACTAGGCTTAAATGAAAGGTCTCTCCAAGCACTTTCAGCCCATATATAGGTTATAGTCCAAAACCGTTTCAGAGACCCAAATTGGACCCATCCTTAATAATAATAAGGTCCTAACAGATTGAACCACTGTGCAAAGCCTATAAAACCTGCGCGGATCAAACTAGGCTTAAATGAAAGGTCTCTCCGAGCACTTTCAGCCCATATATAGGTTATACTCCAAAACCGTTTCAGAGACCCAAATTGGACCCATCCTTAATAATAATAAGGTCCTAACAGATTGAACCACTGTGCAAAGCCTATAAAACCTGCGCGGATCAAACTAGGCTTAAATAAAAGGTCTCTCCGAGCACTTTCAGCCCATATATAGGTTATAGTCCAAAACCGTTTCAGAGACCCAAATTGGACCCATCCTTAATAATAATAAGGTCCTAACAGATTGAACCACTGTGCAAAGCCTATAAAACCTGCGCGGATCAAACTAGGCTTAAATGAAAGGTCTCTCCGAGCACTTTCAGCCCATATATAGGTTATAGTCCAAAACCGTTTCAGAGACCCAAATTGGACCCATCCTTATTAATAATAAGGTCCTAACAGATTGAACCACTGTGCAAAGCCTATAAAACCTGCGCGGATCAAACTAGGCTTAAATAAAAGGTCTCTCCGAGCACTTTCAGTCCATATATAGGTTATAGTCCAAAACCGTTTCAGAGACCCAAATTGGACCCATCCTTAATAATAATAAGGTCCTAACAGATTGAACCACTGTGCAAAGCCTATAAAACCTGCGCGGATCAAACTAGGCTTAATGAAAGGTCTCTCCGAGCACTTTCTGCCCATATATAGGTTATAGTCCAAAACCGTTTCAGAGACCCAAATTGGACCCATCCAGATAATAAGAAGGTCCTAACAGATTGAACCACTGTGCAAAGCCTATAAGACCTGCGCGGATCAAACTAGGCTTAAATGAAAGGTCTCTCCGAGCACTTTCAGCCCATATATAGGTTATAGTCCAAAACCGTTTCAGAGACCAAAATTGGACCCATCCTTAATAATAATAAGGTCCTAACAGATTGAACCACTGTGCAAAGCCTATAAAACCTGCGCGGATCAAACTAGGCTTAAATGAAAGGTCTCTCCGAGCACTTTCAGCCCATATATAGGTTATAGTCCAAAACCGTTTCAGAGACCCAAATTGGACCCATCCAGATAATAAGAAGGTCCTAACAGATTGAACCACTGTGCAAAGCCTATAAGACCTGCGCGGATCAAACTAGGCTTAAATGAAAGGTCTCTCCGAGCACTTTCAGCCCATATATAGGTTATAGTCCAAAACCGTTTCAGAGACCCAAATTGGACCCATCCTTAATAATAATAAGGTCCTAACAGATTGAACCACTGTGCAAAGCCTATAAAACCTGCGCGGATCGACCTTAAAAAAATCCATGGGACATACACATGCATGCTTCACCAATATTTTTCTTCAACATTTCCTCTTTTATGTTTTATCGCTAAAGTTCTTATTTTATTTTTAATTTCTTTAAATGTTCTACGTCTAAAAAAGTAATAAAACTAAATTCCCGTGCCGGGATTCGAACCTACGACCCAACAGATTTCTGCGGAGCCACTCAACCGACTCGGCCACTGCACCAGTGTGCAGGCGTTGGCTTAAAGTTCTTAACAGTGCCGAACAGTATGAGATCATTTTTGCTGTTGTCAACGTTGATAATCAAAATAAAATTGGTAACGGACATTTTATTGATTAAAGAACCTCTCATGCAGTGGGTTGCATATTAGCGTAGGTAGGAGGTAGATTATTTTTACTATACTTATTTATACTAACAAATGTACGTTAATTTTTTTATTTGTATATATTCAAAAATTTTTATTTATATTTATTTTTTCCATTATAGTTATATATTTTTATTTTCATAATTCCGTATTTATATTTATTATATATATCTTTATTCCAAAAAATATTTTATTTATTATATTTTATTATAAATATGTTAAAATGTTATATTAAAACTAATTCCTTTTTATACTTATTTATATTGTTGTTAAATAGAAACATTTTTTTATTTTGAAATACCCACATCACGATATTTCACACATTCACATCAGTTCATATTTTTTCTTCAATTGCATTTATGTGAAGTAACCTATCTGAAAAGCAAAATTCCAAAGAATGTGAACCGTTACATTTCGCACGTACCATTGTTGTTGTTTGTCTTAATGTACGTTTTTTTTCTGACGAATAACTCTTGTTTATGTTTTCACAAAAAATACTACACAACTTAAGTTCACCATCGTCGTGATCTTGTGGTAGCTTAAGTGATAAAGATGTTTTGTTTCATGCCTTGCGTCGCAAGTTCAAATCCCGCGGAAGGCGTGTTTTTCTATTTTTAAAAAATATGTTTTTTTTTGCATTTAATTTTTATTAAGATTTTTTTTTACAGAATAAATGTAATTTATGTAAGTATCTGTTATTAAAGTTTATATGTTGGAGCCATAAGTAATTGATTTTAAATTAAAAATTTCAGGAAGACTTCAAATATTTATATATATAATAAACAACCACCAAATTATACAAGCAGCAATCGAACACCAAGAGTGGACAAATAATTTTTAAAAATTGTAAACATATTTAAGGCAATCATTAAGTCTAATATTCTGTAAGGCCATATTATACATTTATACATATCTATTATAAATTGGCTTACAGTTATATTGATCATTTTACAATTTGTAGGTGTTCTATATTATATTAATGTAATTTTTGATGTAGAAAAACATTTTTGGGGTAAAAAGTATAAAATTTTCCTTCAACAGGATTTGAACCCAGGCCGAATGTTTCGTACGCCAGCGCGCTAACTGCTGAGCCACTCGACATACATAGCAGGTTGCGACTATGGCAAAAACGAATAATGAAAATCTCACTAAGCATTGATGTGCAAAACTGTCCTACTGAGATACAAACACTGCCTCTCTTCTTCCATCTCGCCCTCTCGAGCAAACTTTACCCGAAGAACAACAATCAATCAGAAAAAGGCATTTGTGTGGGTAGCACAGTCCTGCGTTGCTTTTATACTATTAGGCGCCCTTTAATGTTTTCCCTATGTTATTCACATTCCGATGTGTTTCATTCCTCTATTCCAAATGTTTTTGTGTTATTAATAAGTTATGGAACACTACATTCTTGTTTTCGGGGGAAAATGAGATTATGCAATTGTTGTCATCGCAAATTGTAAAGTGTGCTCGAGAGAGCGAGATGGAAGAAGAGAGGCAGTGTTTGTATCTCAGTAGGCGTACAAAAAACGTCGTAGAATTTACTTAGAAACAATGAAATGAAGAAGTCGCTGACGAAAAGAGAGAGAAGAGAATACGCATTTAACAAGTGCCGCCAAACGCAATTTTTGGACAGTTTTTGCACATCAATGCTTAGTGAGATTTTCATTATTCGTTTTTGCCATAGTCGCAACCTGCTATGTATGTCGAGTGGCTCAGCAGTTAGCGCGCTGGCGTACGAAACATTCGGCCTGGGTTCAAATCCTGTTTGAAGGAAAATTTTATACTTTTTACCCCAAAAATGTTTTTCTACATCAAAATTACATTAATATAATATAGAACACCTACAAATTGTAAAATGATCAATATAGCTGTAAGCCAATTTATAATAGATATGTATAAATGTATAATATGGCCTTACAGAATATTAGACTTAATGATTGCCTTAAATATGTTTACAATTTTTAAAAATTATTTGTCCACTCTTGGTGTTCGATTGCTGCTTGTATAATTTGGTGGTTGTTTATTATATATAAAATATTTGAAGTCTTCCTGAAATTTTGAATTTAAAATCAATTACTTATGGCTCCAACATATAACTTTAATAACAGATACTTACATAAATTACATTATTCTGTAAAAAAAAATCTTAATAAAATTAAATGCAAAAAAAAAAACATATTTTTTAAAAATAGAAAAACACGCCTTCCGCGGGATTTGAACTCGCGACGCAAGGCATGAAACAAAACATCTTTATCACTTAAGCTACCACAAGATCACGACGATGGTGAACTTAAGTTGTGTAGTATTTTTTTGTGAAAACATAAACAAGAGTTATTCGTCAGAAAAAAAACGTACATTAAGACAAACAACAACAATGGTACGTGCGAA